>NW_027411977.1:44306395-44623628 GCF_047663935.1 Musca autumnalis | reverse complement strand
GACCATTATTCCCACCAACAAAGAAGAAATTCAAAGTATTAAATGCCACAAAATGTCTTGTTCACACGAAATCTGAAACAACAATACACAAACACCACATATCTATACAACACACGCTTAAATTCACATTCACTTTTACCCAAACTCCTCTTACATACCACAAACAAGCCACCAGTAATTCCTCTTCAGTACATTGTCAAAAAAAAAAAATAAATAAATAAAAATAAAATAATGGAAAATACCGTTTCACAAAAAAAAAAAGACATGAAGAAGAGTTCCATCCATGTTTCTACACATTGGCATGAACTTAGCCATGGTGGAGCAGTGACTTAGATATTTGTTGGTGACTCGAAACCCAGTTGCCTTGTCTGTCGTCTTTTAAGTAATAGAAACAGCAGCGAGCGAGCACTGAACAATTGAAGCAACAATATCTTGTTGTTGTTGTTGTCGTCGTCCAGTAAGTAATGGTGAATGTAAATTATACAAAAACAACAAAAATAATAAACATTTTATCGCTTACACGTGTCGCTCAATTTTCAGTGTTGGATTTTTTTTTTACAAAACACAGTAATAGCAACAACAGTAACAAGAGCAGCAACCATAAATGCTTATGTGAAATACGGAAAGCAAAAAAAAAAAATTATAAAACCAAAGCTAAGCAATTGTTATTACGGCATAAGCAGTTGTTTACATTTAGTAGGTACCTACCCCCCAACAGACCCCCCCCCCATTTTTGTGTTTTTATGGTTATGGAATCTAGAAGTTTTTATTGTTTTGTTTGTTTTCCCTGGCTCTGTGAATGACAATAACAAAACACTAGCTTATAGACATACTGGTGGACACAAAGCTTGTCCCGCTCCCTTCCCCTCCATGTTTAAAGGGCCACTTATGTCTCTGAAACAACAAGGAAAACAGATTCAAGATCCATAGAAGACACATCAAGTCTTGATTTCATTTGGCCCATTCTCCTCAACAATTACTATTTTCTTTGGCCACAAAACAATAACCTCTACATTGTAATTATCAAAACAAACGGCAAGAAAGAAAGAAAATAAATATAAAGCCACACCAACCAGAGCTTGTTCTGATTTCTCAAAAAAATTCTTTGAATTTGTTAAGCAGCAGAACATAAACATTTTGATTAGCACTTCATCAACCTCTTTTTTCGTTGTTGCTCTGTGGAAGTTAATAAAACATCTTTGTTAGTTGGTTGTGATTGTGTTGTTATCATCAACACTATAAAAATGAAATCCCTCTTGTTTGTTTTCGGCGGCCCCTACCCACCATTTGCCATAAATTGAAATCTCATCACAAGTTATCAAATCACGCACAACACCTGACTTGAAAAATATTGTTTTGTTTTTCTTCTCGGTTTTTATCGTTTTTAAATATATTTGTTGTTTTGTTTTTGTTTTTATATATTTATGTGGCGGTGATTATCTTTTGATTTTTGTACGTGATTTCTATACCACCACCAACCACAACACTGATTGCTGCTCCTCCTATCGTACACTAAATTTATCACCCATAACCTTAACTTTGTCTAATAAAACAAAAAAAGTTAAAAATTCAAAACAAAAAAGCTTGTGATTTTAGGTGAACGAATTTTGTTATGTTAAAATAAAAAATAAAAAACCAGAATAATTATAAAACATTAAAAGTTTGACGTCAATCTCACCAAGGCATTCCACACATATATTTTTGGAAATTCCCAATCACAGTCAAGTGAAAAGAAACAAAACAATGCGCAAATCCAATAAAGATATTGATATTTTGTTTTCATATTTAAATAATCGCAAATATTTTATTTTTTTGTTTTTTGTGAAAGTTTAAAAGGAAGAGGAAAATATTGAGTATATAGTTTATGAGAGGTTTTGAATGTTATCTAGCGGCGTTTATTTTTAGAAAACCTCATTGAAATGGAATATTTTGAATCAAGATTTTTATTAATCAAAGAATGGATTGGAGCTTAGATATGCATTAATTGAACACTGTGAGCGCTCATGGTTCAAATTGAATTCTTATTTGAACCCTGGTTTTTATTGAAAATAATTTAGTTATTAATCAAATTCTTTATAAAGAAATGGAATCATAATTATGAAGCTTTACGTTGATCTGGGAGCTTTAATATGCACCACCTCTCTAAGAACATTGTGAACGCTCACGATTCATTTTGAACTCAGATGATCATTATGAACCATCTTGTTCAATTTGAATTATATGGTCCATTTTGAAGCCGCGTCTATATTCTGAACCATGTTATTAATTGTAATTGTAAAGCCTTAGTATTGTTATGAGCCTTTTGGTCCATATTGAATTCTGAACTTCTTATATGAACGTCTTGGTTTAGTTTGAACCCAGAATTTCTCTTGGTTCATTTTGAAACTTGAACTGCATGAATATAAACCTTGAGGTTCAATATGAACCATGAGGTCCAATATGAACATAAAGGTTCATTATAAACCTTGAGATGCATTATAAACCTTGAGATGCAGTATGAACCTTGAGTCTCCTTATGAGACTTGAGGTTCAGTATGAACTTTGATGTTCAATAGGAACCTTGAGGTTCAGTAGGAATCTTAAGGTTCAATATGAACATTAAAGTTCAAGAGGAAACCTTATGTTCAAAATGAACCTTGGAAGCTTTAGGTTCAATATGAAGGTTGAGGTTCAATATGAACCTTGAGGTTTGATTTGAACTTTGAGGTTCAGTAGGAACCTTGAAGTTAAATATGAACTTTGAGGTTCAATATGAACTTTGAGGTTCAATATGAACATTAAGGTTCATTATGAACCTTGAGATTCAGTATGCACCCTGAGGTTCCTAATGAGACTTGAGGTTCATTATGAACATTGATGTTCAATAGGAATCTTGAGGTTCAATATGAACATTAAACTTCAAGAGGAAGCCTTATGTTCAAATGAACCTTGGAAGCTTTAGGTTTAATAAAAACCTTGAGGTTCAGTAGGAACCTTGAGTTTCAATATGAAGTTTGAGGTTCAATATGAACCTTAAGGTTCTTTATGAACATTGAGCTTCATTATGAACCTTGACCTTCCTTATGAACAGATGATGTTCAATAGGAACCTTGAGGTTCAATAGGAATCTTGAGGTTCATTATGTGGATATTGAGTTTCAATATGAACATTGAGCTTCAATATAAATATTGAAGTTCAATATGAACATTGTGGTTCAATATGAAACATAAGGTTCAATATTAACCTCGAGGTTAAATATAAACCTTGAGGTGCAATATGAATCTTGATATGCAATATGAAGCTTGAGGTTCAATATGAACCTTGAGGTTCAATATGAAGCTTGAGGTTCAATATGAACCTTGAGGTTCAATATGAAGCTTGAGGTTCAATATGAAGCTTGAGGTTCAATATGAACCTTGAGGTTCAATATGAACACTGAGGTTCAATATGAAGCTTGAGGTTCAATATGAACCTTGAGGTTCAATAGGAACCTTGCGGTACAATATAAACCTTGAGGTTTAATATGAACCTTCAATATAAACCTTGAGGTTCAATATGAAATTTGAGGTTCAATATAAACCGGTCAGGTTCAATATAAACCGGTGAGGTTGAATATGAAGCTTGAGGTTCAATATGAAGCTTGAGGTTCAATATGAACCTTGAGGTTCAATATGAACCTTGAGGTTCAATATGAACCTTGAGGTTCAATATGAACCTTGAGGTTCAATATGAACCTTGAAGTTCAATATGAACCTTGAGGTTCAATATGAACCTTGAGGTTCAATATGAACCTTGAGGTTCAATATGAACCTTGAGGTTCAACATGAACCGTTAGGTTCAATATGAAGCTTGAGGTTCAACATGAACCGTTAGGTTCAATATGAAGCTTGAGGTTCAATATGAAGCTTGAGGTTCAATATGAACCTTGAGGTTCAATATAAAATTTGATGTTCAATATGAACCTTGAGATGCAAGTTGAATATTGAGGTTCAGTATGAAAATTGAGGTTCAATATAAACCGGTGAGTTTCAATATTAAGCTTGAGGTTCAATATGAAACTTTATGTTCAATGTGAGGCTTGAGGTTCAATATGAACACTGAGGTTCAATGTAAACCTTGAGGTTCAATATGAAGTTTGAGGTTCAATATAACCCGCTGAGGTTCAATATGAAGCTTGAGGTTCAATATGAAATTTGAGGTTCAATACGAACCTTGGGGTTCACTACGAACATTAAGGTTCGTTATGAACCTTTAGGTTCAGTATGAGTATTGAGGTTAAGTATGAACCTTGAGATTCAATATGAACATTAAGGTTCATTATGAACCTTGAGGTTCAGTATGAGTCTTGAGGTTCAATATGAACCTTGAGATTAAATTTGAACATTGAGGTTCAATATGAACATTGAAGTTCAATTTTGAAAGACGCCTTTAAGAGGTCTTCTTTTTACAAAAAAAACTTTTTAAGAGGTCATTTTTTTATATAAAAAAACTTCTTTAAGAGGTCTTTTCATTATAGAAGGCACTTCTAGGATACCCTTATAGAAAACATATTTGGGAGATTTATCTTTATATGGGACTAATTTAAGAAGCCTTACAGTTAAAAAAGGCTGCTTTAAGATGTCCTTTAGGAGATAGAAGAATCTCTTATGAGGTCTTCTCTTTCCAGAAGATTTTTAGGATGACTCTTATTTATATAAGTCCCTTTTAGGAGGCCTACTATCTTTTTTTATAAAAGACTCCCTAAGGAGGACTTCTTATTATAGAAGAACCCTTTTAGGTGGTCTTTTACTTTTAGAAAACCTATTTAGAATATCTTTAATACGTCTTCTTTTTATTAAAAAAAAGACTTTTTAAGAGGTCTTCTTTTTATATAAAAAAGAAACATATTTAAGAGGTCTTTTCATTGTAGAAGACGCTTCTAGGACAACCTTAACTTATAGAAAATATATTTGGGAGATTTATCTTTATATGAGACTAATTTAAGAAGCTTTACACTTGAAAAGGCTGCTTTAAGATGTCCTTTGGGAGATGAAAGAATCTCTTATGAGGTCTTCTCTTTACAGAAGATTTTTTAGGATGACTCTTATTTATAGAAGACCCTTTTAGGAAGCCTACTATCTTTAGAAGTCTTCTTTTTTATAAAAGACTCCTTAAGGAGGACTTCTTATTATAGAAGACCTCTTTTAGGAGGTCTTTTACTTTTAGAAAACCCATTTAGAATATCTGCTATCTTTATAAGAGACTAATTTAAGAGGACTAATTTAAGATGTCCTTTAAGAGATAGGATCCCTTTATGACGTCTTCTGTTTATAGTAGACTCTCTAAGATGATTTTTAGAAGTCTCTTTTTGGAGTCCTTCTACCTTTAGAAGGTCTTCCACTTATAGAACACCCCGTTTAGGTGGGTTTCTGTTTATAAAAGACGCCTTTAGATCTGTTGATGTCCCCCTTTAGGAGTTGCACTTTTTAAAGAAGATCCAATTTTGAGTTATTCTATTTAAATAATAAATAGTTCTTTAGGATATCTTGGTTGGGCTGGCTATGTGTGTTCCGTTGTGGAGGATATAACAAGTTAGGTTCTGTTAGAATTTAAAGCAGTTTTCTATGCTGTTTTTCTTATTTAGCTTACTGACCTATGTTGATGTTTTGAAAATAAAACAAAAGTTTATTGCGTTTATTTCATTTGCTGTTTGTTTCTAAAAACAAGACTTTCTTTGTTTAATCCAGGAACTGCGGTCGCTACAAGCAATATGTCAATCATTACGGTTGTAACACACCCAAAGCCCCCCCCCATGACATTCTAGTTGCCAATGAAAGATACATAGAGAAATAAAGAATTGAGAATTTAAAATACAAGTCGCGTATGCTCGCATTCTGACAGCATTTGAATTAATTTCTAAAGTTCATGACACCTTTACAGTTTTCCAACACCCTTCGGCCCCCCTGATTTGTATTTACTGATCTTGGGTGACAAACCCAACTCAATGGGGGCTAGAATAAAAAAAGAGCAAAAAAGGCTTACCGACAAAAAAATTCAAATTCCACCCACCCACTTACAATAAAAATAAACATTTATTGCTGTTGCTTTTTTTTACAACAAATGGCCGCCAAGTCCAACCATTCATGATCTGTTGGTGTTTTGCCGCCACCATTCAATTGTTGTTGTTTTTTTTTGTTTTACATATGAACATTTCTAATATTACGACCGCATTCTTGGCTAATTGTCTCAACTTGTTGTTGTTGCTGTTGGCAAACCAGGGCAGCGATGTGAAACCAACATAAGACTGAAAGAAAAACAGCTTTTGAATGACTGTCTGTCTGACTGACTCTGACAGTGGTAGGTGAGACGAAGGCAACACAAAATAAACTCGTCGCAGCACTGTAAATAATCTTAGCACGGTCGTTTGCTTTACGACTGGCGCCAATTGACCACAATCTACCACATCACTCGTGGCAGCCCCTCTTATGTCTGCAACACCTCTGCCAACCACCTACTTTTTTCTAGATGTCTGTCTCTGGTCTATGACAAAAGCGAAAAAACAGGGCAGTCAACGGATGTTGTAGTTTTTTATTATTTTTTTTTAATTGCAAGAAAAAAGTCTCCACGTGTCAAAGTTTTTTTCTCGTTTTCAGAAAGGCAAATATTTTTCGTATTGGTAACATTGATTTAATTTTAAAATGTAACATAAAAAAAAAACAACAACAAATGTCCAAGATTTTTTTCAAAAGTAAAAAAACAAAACAGAATAAAAGTTCGATTTCTCACCCACAATCACAAGAATTTGAATGGTATTTGTTGCTGTCCACCTTGTTGTTGTGTGAGATGTTGTAACATTTGTTCCCTCCAAGGGCACGGGGTAGGAGGGAGGGGAGGATATGGCCCAAAAATAAACATAAAATCTTGCTGGGTAGTTTCCATTACAAATTCAGTAATGAAGTACCACATTACTGTTGTTGTTGTTTACACTGAAATAAGATGCCGTCATGCAGCACAAAAAACTAAGGGCCTCCGCCGCCTTTGTGTCTTATCTCGCTCTGCAGTCAATGTTTTTCCTTTCCCTCCGCAAAAGTTCTTGAATGCAACGACATCATCACCATTAAAAGACAAACAATAAAGAAATTCTTGGAAAAACACGTAGGAGTTGTTTTCCTTTCTTTATTGTATTTCGGAAAAACACTGGAAAAATCATTCATGTATTTATAGAGAGGTAGTACACAAACAAGAATGAGTAGCATAGCAGCATGGTGGTTTCTCGTCTTTTCTTCTTGCAACAAGCAGATCATTAAAAGATGTATGGATGACTACAGATTATGTGAACAGCAGCTGTCTTTATTTTAGCTACTTTTCTTCACAGCGGCAGTTGCAGCATATCTGAGATGTTTATTTAGTTGTTTTTCCTATTTTCTTCTAGTGCCTGCCTGCCTGCTGAGCGTTATATTATAAAAACAACAACAACACTATATTGCAACATGTTAACAGAAACAACAGATGCTAGTTGTAATGTTGGTGTCATCCTTTTCATTAGCATTGTTTTTCCAAATTGCTTTAAAGGAGTTATGAAAGCATTAAAAAATTTCCCTTTGTTGTTGTTGTTCGTCTTCTGCATCCTCTTAAGAGAGTGTTTTAATCCTCTAAGATCAATTTGTTTCGGGGATTTGTATTTTTGTAAAAGAATAAATTATGTGACCACAAGACAGAAACTACACTCAAAGAAACTGGTTTGTTAGATGTTTATTTGGCGCCCAACGTGGGGCTTTTTTACATGCCAAAGATATTTATTTGGCACAGGGTTATATTTATATTATGAGACATAATAAATCTTAATAAATAAAATAAATGTTACAGGATTTTACTATTTGGCCTCCCTATAAGACATTGGCGCCCAACATGGGGTTTTACAAGATAAACATAGTTTATTATATAAAAAAGTCATAGATTGAAGGTATTTATATGAGACATAATAAATCTTGGCCAATTAAAAATTTTACAGAATTTTACTATTTGGCCTTCCTACAAGACATTGGCGCCCAACATGGGTTTTTACAAGATAAACATAGTTTATTTTATAAAAAAGCCATAGATTGACGGTATTTATTATATGAGAAATTAGAAATCTTTGCCAATTAAAAATGTTACAGGATTTTACTATTTGGCCTTCCTATAAGACATTGGCGCCCAACATGGGTTTTTACAAGATAAACATAGTTTTCTATATAAAAAGCCATAGATTGACGGTATTTATATGAGACATAATAAATCTTTGCCAATTAAAAATGTTACAGGATTTTACTATTTGGCCATGCTATAAGACATTGGCACCCAACATGGGTTTTTATAAGATAAACACAGCTTATATAAAAAAGCCATAATTTGACGGTATTTATCAATCAGTGCAGCCCATAATGCAGAATAATTTTAGTTTTTTATAAAGATCATGGAGATATTGGTGCCCAACGTGGGGTCAGCATGCACATGTTCATGTGGATGCCGAAATTTCTCGGGAAGAGATATTTTCAACAAATTTTAACATTTATGAAGTATTTATTAATTTTAATTGCTATTCGCTTTTTGTAAAGATCTTGGAGATGTTGGCGCCCAACGTGGGGTCAGCATGCACATGTTCATAATATGGATGCCGAAATTTCTCGGGACCAGATATTTTCAACAAAATTTTAACATTTATGAAGTATTTATTAATTTTAATGGTTTAATTGGCGACTAACGTGATTTTTTTTTTTTTTGATTAAACAAAAATTTCGATTTTCATTGCTATATTGTTTTGTGTGTATTATTTTGTATGATGGTATTTTTTAATAAAAATGTTAAAAATATTTTAAGGTAGAGGAACCAGTCGTCATTTTTTTGGATTGGTTTTGGAATTGAAAATCGAGATAATTAAACAATGTTAATTATTTTTTTATTTAAAAATGTTGCTAAATGGCGCCCAACATGGGGTTTCAGTGATCAATTGTTTTTGATGTTTTTTGTTATTTTGAATTTTTTGTTGTTTTAGATTTTATAAGTGAAATATTATAAAATAAACAAACTGTGGAATATTCAAAAAAAAAATATTATAATGGCGCCCAACGTGGGGTTTCAGTGAACTATTGCTTTTGATACTCCCATTTTCTTATTAGAAATATAATTAATATTTTCTTTTTCGGGAAAATACATTTTAATATCAACAAGTTTGTCAAATTTCCTTTATGTGTACCACACTTGTCATTTTAACCAAAAAAAAAGAATATATAAAAAATATTAGAATGGCGCCCAAAGTGGGGTTTCAGTGAACTATTCCCATTTTCTTATTAGATATAAAATCAATATTTTCTTTTTCGGGAAAATACATTTTAATAAATACACACATGCCATTTTAACAAAAAAAAAAAAAAAATAAAATAATAATAACTTGTTCAGACAACCAGCTGTTGCTTGCTGTCAAGCAAAATCACCACTTAAGCTTATCATCACCAGCATCCATGCTTTTCATCACAACAAAAGTGACATGGAAAACTAAATTTACCAAACAGAAATCGGAAAAAGTGTTTATATTTCTACTTTCCAAAGATAAAATGAAGGTATGGGCGTCAGCACACAGCTCCTGTGTTTTAAAGTTGATTTGTTTTCATTCTAACGTCATTAGGCCGTGTTGACGTTAGCCATCAAATAGCTTGTTTTACGACACACTAGCGCCGCAATAATGGGAAATCATACAAAATAAACTCTATCATATGACATTAGAATAACATTGGAAAAAATAAACAGGAATCATTTGATTATTGGTGTCACTCATGTTTTCATTGGCGTAGTATTATATATTATATTATTTTTTTATTTTTACAAAATTATTATAATCCTCTTGAGATTTGCAATTATTTTCACTTTTTGTTCTATTATTTTATTATTTTTTAAAATTTCAAGTGTAATACCTTTACTCATTATCAAGATTTTGATCAATGATTGCAGAAATTATTTGTTTTAATTTTTCTAAATTATCATAATCAGTACACCATATAAAAAATTTTATTTAATGTCATATGACATTAGAATAACATTGGAAAAACTAAACTCTATCATATGTCATTAGAATAACATTGGAAAAAGTAAATAGAAATCATTTGATTATTGGTGTCACTAATGTTTTCCATGGCGTGGTATTATATATTATATTATTTTTTTTTTCTTTATACAAAATTATTATAAT
Source organism: Musca autumnalis (assembly GCF_047663935.1). NCBI lineage: Eukaryota > Metazoa > Arthropoda > Insecta > Diptera > Muscidae > Musca > Musca autumnalis. The sequence continues at coordinate 44,613,445 of NW_027411977.1, read as the reverse complement.
CCTCTTGAGATTTGCACTAATTTTCACTTTTTGTTTTATTATTTTTTTATTTTTCAAAATTTCAAGTGTAGTACTTCTACTCTTTATCAAGATTATGCTCAATGATTGTAGTAATCATTTGTTTTAATTTTTCTAAATTGTCATAATCAGTACGCCATATCAAAATTTGTATTTATATACTATACATAATATATGTTTGTATATAATAAGGTGTTTGTATGTAACTTTACTGTTTCAAGACCAAAAAAAATAAATAAAATTATCATTGCTGCTCAGCATTTCCGGCGCCCAGTAAAAGCAAATAAATAATAACAACAAATATGTTGATTAAAAATTATGCGAAAAATAATGTAAACAATGTACATACTTGAATTATTATGGAAGTTTATTTCACCAAAAGCGTTCAAAATTTTGCTTCAAGTAATTTGGTTTATTTCTGCAATTAATATTTTTTATATATAAAATTATAAATATAAACATTTGTATATGAATTTGTCTATGTAAAAGAAATCATATGAATTGGTTCTATATAAAAAAATTCACATGAATTTATATGCATTTTTTCTATACAAAAGAAAACTATACAATTTTTTTCTATTTATAAAAAAAAGTATGATTTTTACCATATAAAAATGTCACGTGCATTATTTTCTTATAAAAAATATCAGATTATTTTTTAATTTTTTTTTCAAAATAGTCTGGCTTAATCGCATTATTATTATTTTAATATATAACATTTTTTCTATATGAAAAAATATGATTTTTTTCCATTAAAAAAATTGTATATGAATATTTCTAATATTTAAAAAATTTCATATGCATATTTTCAATAAAAAATCATATAAAAAATTCATTTGAATTTTTTGATCAATTTAAATTAATTAAAAAATTAAAAATATTGTTATTTAAATATTTAAAATTTGTTTCAATTTAAAAAAAAAATAATATGTTTTTCCTATATAAAAAAAAACAAATTATATGATTTTTTCAATTTTGAAATAATTTCACATGCATTTCTTATAAAAAATATGATGTTTTTTTTTTCTTATTTTCAAAATAGTCTGGCTTAATCCCATTGTTGTTATTTAAATATCTAATTTGTTTCTATATAAAAATAATACGAATTTTACCTATATTAAAAAATGTTACATTATTTATATGAATTTTTTATATATGAATTTATCCATGTAAAGGAATTCTATATAAACAATGTTGTTTCTATATAAAAAATTTCACATGCATATTTTCAATTAAAAATCATATGAAAAAACTCATTTGAATTTTTTCGATCAAATAATTTAATGTTTTTTTTATATATAAAGTGTAAATGATTTTTTTCTATATAAAAAAATTTATATAATTTTCTTTCACTTAAAACAAATCATATGATTTTTTTTTTAATGTAAAAAAATATTTCATGTATTTCTCTTATAAAAATATCAGATCATTTTTTCTTTTTGTTTTTTTAAATTTGGCTTAATCCCATTGTTGTTATTTAAAGATTTAAATTTTTTTCTATATAAAAAAAGAACACGATTTTTTTCCGTATAAAAAAAATCACATACATAATATGAATATAAATATATGAATTTTGTTTACATAAAAAATTTCATATGAAAGTTTATATAATTTTCTTATGTGAAAAAATTCCATAAACATCATTTTTTTATGAAAAAAAAATCATGAATTTTGTTCTAAATAAACAAATGTTTTTAAAAAAATATATTCATGTGGATTTTTTTTGTATATAAAAAATTTTAAATTGGACAAAACTTTATATAAAATATATCATATAGAAAAATTTATATAGAAAAAAATTGGTATGATTTTTTTTATAAAAAAAATACATGAAATTTTTCCATATAGAAAAAAATTGTTTGAAATTTTTTATGTAGGAAAAAGTTCATACAATTTTTTTATAAAGAAAAAAATGCATGAAATTTTTTTATATACATAGATAAAAATTAATATAAAATTATAAAAAATAGTACGATTTTTTTTTTCTATATAAAAAATTACATATATAATATGAATATAAATATTTATATAATTTTGTTTATGTGAAAAAAATTTCATAAACATCATTTTTTTATGAAAAAAAAAATCATGCATTTTGTTCTAAATAAAAAATTTTTTCTATATAAAAAATTTTAAATTGGACAAAACTTCATATAAAATATATCAAGTAGAAACAAATTTTAAAAAAAATTACATGAAATTTGTCCATATACATAGAAAAAAATTATGTGCAATTTTTTATGTAGGGAAAAAGTTATTAAAGCATTTTTTCATAAAGAAAAAATTGCATGAAATTTTTTATATATATATATAAAAATTCATATGAAATTATAAATTTATAACAATAACTTTTATGTTTTTACTTTTCATTATTACAATTATTATAATAATAAAAAATATAATCAAAAATTAATAATCATAATATAATAAATATAGTAATTATAATTTAATAATAATATTTATTACAAAATTTTTTCTAATAATTTTTAATTTTATAATTTATTTATTATCATTAATATTATTTTTATTATTCCTAATATTATTAAAAAAATTATTAATAGTTATTCGTCATTAGTATGATAAAATAATAATTATGATAATTATAATAAAACAATGATGAAAATAATAACGCTTTAATAATAATAATAATACTAATAATACTAATAATAATAATAATAATAATAATAATAATAATAATAATAATACTAATAATACTAATAATAATAATAATAATAATAATAATAATAATATTAATAATAATATTAATATTAATAATAATAATAATAATAATAATAATAAAAATAATAAAAATAATAATAATAAAAATAATAATAATAAAATAATAATAAAAATAATAATAAAAATAATAATAATAAAAATAATAAAAATAATAATAATAAAAATATTATTTTATATGTTAAAAGGTTGTTTATTAATTTTAAATTTAACATTTTTTCCGTATGAATATCATGGATTTATTTTTTTATTTTAAATATGGGTAAATCCTGCGTGACGAACGCTACATTTGTACGCGTTTTCGGGCAAAAATATTAACATTTTTTGAACTTTCCAGATAGATGCATTGAATCTATACATGGTATTTAATAGAATTTGAGAGCACTTTCAAATGCCATAAAACAATTTTTTTTAACAAGTATAATTAGCGGAAAAAATTGATTATAAGTTATTGTGACGCACGCCACAAAAAGTGGAAGTAGCTTCCGACCTTGTGCTATGTTTTCATAATTTTTAGCAAATTTTGCATAATAAAGCACACAAAATTAAAATTTTAAAAGAAAGATGAATATAAGAGAATTCTAAAACAATTAATTTTTAGGCAAACAATTTTGTATTTTTTTTCCAAAATCAGCGAACCTAATGTGACGCACGCTACGTGATGCACGCTACATTTTTTCCAGTATATAGTAAATAAAAACCAGTGTATTTATTTTAACGAAACAATGTATATTTCTTGTAAATAACGTTATTTTAGTCATATTTTATGTTCATAAATAAGTTTATCAATGCGTATATGTTTATAAATAAATTTTATGTTTTAATGAATCTGACGTTAGTGCGATTTTGAGCACATTTTTGTTATATGACGAAAAATAATGTTTGCTTTTAATTCCGGGAATGCTCTTAACGTTAGCCCATCTCTCCGAAAGAATTCCAGCTGATTTTTGTATATAACTTCTGCTTATATATAAAATGAAAATACCATATGTATTCATTTTTGCCAATTTAAAAGAAATCATGGGCGTTATTAAGAACAATATTCGGAGCTTTTACCATTTTCCAATTTTTTTTCTTTACGACAGCTCCGATTCCGTCTACTGCACCCTTTCCGTGAGCAGTTGCAAAAAATTCCACTCAAATTTATCTTTGAAGCAACACTTAAAATGAGTTTGTTTTTAAATCGACTTGCACATCCATCAGAAAATAAATATAACTTTGAAATATCATTTCATTTTTTTAATTTCTTAACAATTAACTGAACTCAAATCGCTACGAAAACAGAATAAAACAAAAATAGAATACAAGAGAATGTGAGAACAGAATTAAAAGGCAAAATTTTTTTTTTATTTTTTGGTAGAACTCAAATCGTGACGAACGCTACAGAAATTAATGCACTGTAATTTTTTTATTTTTTATTATTGTAGATTTTTTTTCTATTTCCTTAAAAGCAGGATATTAATTTAATTTAAATTTATAGATGAATTTAAAAAAAAAGAAATTTCTGCCCACAGTATAAAAAAAACATAATTTTTCGTGACGAACGCTAAACCACTTGGATCTGTCTTTCCATACCTAATTTCACTTTTTCCAAAATAGTAAAAGATAATATTTTCTGTCAAAATCTAAGAGAATTGAGTGAATAACAATACAGCTTTTGAGTTTACCACTTATGTTAACACTAAAGTAATAATATGAACATGTAAAAAATGTACAATTTTTGTATAAAATTAAAAAACCTGAGGTAGGGTAGAATTTTGAAATAATTTTTGTGTTAATAATGATAGAAAAAAAAAGTTTTTAACATATTTCTAAAATTAGATATCCAGTCTAATCTTCTGTGAAAAAATAAATTAATTTGGATAAAATAAAAAAAATTTTGGCTGGTAGACTGTTTCTGGGATTTGCCCATATGTCAAAAATTAATTGGTAAATAAATATTATCAAAGCCACTAAAAACCCTCCAATGATTTTTTTAGCTTAGTTTGCTTCAAATTAACACCATTATTTTTATGAATGAAATTTGTCAATATTTTTAAGACATAAAAAAATTCCAAAATTGTTCCGTTCAAATTGTTTATTATAATTGAATTTAAATTTGTTTTACATAAAAATTCCATTGTTTTTTTTTATTTTAAATACCTATGTCAAGTCACTAAAACACTCCATGGAAATTTTTTAGCTTTGTTTGCTCCAAATTAGTACCATTATTTTTATGAATGAAATTTGTCAATATTTTGATGTCTTAAAAATGACAAATTAAATTTTTTTTTCACAAAATGTAATAATTATTTTTATAAATTAAATTTGTCAATATTTTGAAAGTTCAAAACAATCCAATTAGGTATAATGAGAAAAATAAATATTTTCAAAATGAAATACAAAATTTCCATTAAGAAACTTAAATGTTTAATTTCAAGCCACACACAAAAAATACCAATACCAATCAATCCCCCATTGTATGTGGATCATAAAAAAAACTCCCATGTAGGTAATAAAAAATACCAACACTCTATGGCACTCTAAAATTTAGTCCACTCATTCCCCTTTCTGGAATTCATTCATTCACAAACCAACAACATTTCCCCAACAACGGGGGAAAAAGAAGGTAATAAAACGCGTGTTTCAAGTACTTTTAAGTGGGGGTTTTTGTTTCTTATAGAAACCTTTTATGCATGCATGTTAGAAGAATCTGAGTGTGTATGTAGTATGTATGCAACATTGTTTTGTTATTCTATATATTTTCTAAGGTAAACAACCAAAAGGCTGATAGAGGGGAGAGCTATCTAGTAAACAAACCCGTACTCTCAACGAAGGTGAAATAATACTGAACATGATTATAAAGTTGTTTGTGACAATTTTGTTATTTATTGTACACGCGCCTTGTTTTTTGTTTTTTTTTTTTTCTCTTAGTTTGTTTGCCTTCTAAAAGTAATTTGGGAGAAGGGGAGAGTAGTAAGGCTGCGAGAAGAGCATAAGAAATTTCTTTTCTTTTATCATTTGTTACTTTTGTTTACCAAAAAAATTTAAAATTAGTTGGCTGCCAACGAACTGCCGGCCTTTGTACGAAAGAATTTTTTATTTGATGCAGAAATGCGGGAGAATGTTGGGAGGTGGGATGGAAGAGCAGTAATTTTGTTATCAATTGATCGGTTTGATGATTTTCAAGTCAGTGGGACTTTAGCCCACTACCTCTCCTCCCATTGTTACACTTGTGGCACCTGTAGACAACAATGGCTGTAAATTTTACAGTGTAAAAGCTATCGTGACCCTCTTCGGCCATTTCCCTCTCCTCCCACAAACCATTCTTATGGCACTATGCACAACAGATATCGCCAGTATCTTCGGCATTAACTAAGTAATGTTATTATTAAGTTAGGTTAGTGGCCGACCTCCCTACTCCCCCTTAGTTGGTGCTTATCTATATAACAATTGTAAATCAACAACAACAACAATACACATCACATGTAAAAATCATTTTGGGTCTTCGGTCCACTCTCCCTCCATTTATAGTCGTATGATTAACATAACATCGGGCCATTCTCCCCTTCCCCCTACCATTATATGCTTATGGTAACCATACCTCGCACATTCAATAGACTTCGTTTGGTCTTCGGCATACTATATCCCCCCTTTTAGTTTCTCATAACAAAACACATTACCATTACCCAGCCAGTCGTCGTCAGTCTGTGGTAATTGAGACAGTGGACTTTGTAATCAAAAAATGTATGAAAACAAAAATAGGTCTATTTCTCTCATAGAGCACACAATCTCCTCTATATGATGGAGCTCTCATACTGAATAAATGTTGTTGTTGGTTCTATGGGTTTTTGTAAATAATAATGTGGTGTGGAGCCTATATCTGTTGTTTTTTTTTTTCGTTGTAAAATGTTTTCATTCATTCGAGTCTCCTTCATTCATGGATGTGTGTGTACTCTTCTATCTCATTTGATGAGTTCAAAACACAAGAGCAACAACAACAAATCGAATGGAAATAAATTTTATTTATTTTATAAAAAACATAGAGAGGTGTGTGGTATGAATAAGTAGTGATTGTTGTTGGTTTTGTTGTTATATAGTTATAGTTTATAATAGTATTTCTTACGGAATAAATATGTTGTTGTTTGCCTAGAATGTTGAGGTTTTAATTCCAATTGTTTTTTTTTAATTTATAATAAAACAGTCGACATATTCTTGTGTGTGTTCTTCTTCAAGTAGTTTTATGCGTGATGATGAAATTTTTGCGTGGATGATGAAATTCAAATACAAAGTTGGCTAAATTCATTCAGTAGTTATTTTTCCCCATTTTTTGCCACATTGATCATATGATTGCTGCCTTGTTTTTATGCTCCCCACTTCCACTTTTTATGGGTATGTGGCTCTTGTTGTTGTCGTCGTTTTTTTTTTTTGGCATTTCATTATCATTTTATTTTTCCATGTAAACCTAAGGTTATTTAATTTTTTTATTATTATTTTTCTATACAATCCACAATCAAAACAAGTAAACAAACAATACGCAAATAAAAATATTGTTTTCGCTCATGATGATGATGCGAAGCAATATTGTGGTGTTGTGTATTTGTACAAACGACATCATTAAGTTTGACGTTTAACAATGACTTGGCTAAATATTTTGTTTTTCGTTATAAAGACCCCAGCAATCATGTGATGTAAGGTAGGGAAGTGGGTATATACTGTTTATTGGGGCGTTTGTAACAAGTTAGAATACATTTTTATATAAAAAAATCATAAGAATTTGTTTTACATAGAACAAAATGTACCCGACATTTTTCTATAGAGACAAAATTTCATGTGAAATTTTTTATATAGAAAAAAAAATCATATGAAATTCTTTTATATAGAAAAAATAAACATGAAATGTTTTTAAATCGAAAAAAAATTATGTAAAATTTTTCATATAGAAAAAAAATCATAAAATTTTTCATATAGAAAAAATCCATATGAAATTTTTTCATAAAAAAACATATGATTTTTTTTCATATAGAAAAAAATTCCTATGAAATTTCTTTCATATAACATTGTTTAATATAGAAAAAAAAATCATACAATTTTTTATAGGTATATAAAATCGTTTACATTGAAAAAAAAAAATCATATGAAATATTTTCATATAGGAACATTTTAAGAAATTTGTTCATATATAGAAACATTCAAATTAAATTTTTTTCATATTGAAAAAAATCATATAAATTTTTTTCTCATTTTTCTATATGAAAAAAATTTTATAATAATCACTTGAAATATAGAAAAAACGTACATGTGAAATTTTTTCATATAGAGAAAAATTCATATGAAATTTTCTCATATAGAAAAAAATTCACATAAAATTTTTTAATGTAGAAAAATTTCATGTGAAATTTTTTATATAGAAAAAATCTTATGAAATTCTTTCATATAGAAAAAGTAAAAATGAAATTTTTTATATAGAAAAAATTTTATGTGCAATTTTTTATATAAAAAAATCATATACACATTTTTATATCAAAAAAAAATCATATACAAATTTTTATATAAAAAAAATTATATCAAATTTTTTCATATAGGAAAAAATTCCTATGAAATTTTTTATATAGAAAAAAAAAAATTCATACAATTTTTTATAAACAAAAACTCTTACATTGAAAAAAAAATCATATGAAATGTTTTCATATAAAAATATATATATGAAATTTTTTCATATAGGTATATATACATTTTAAGAAATTTTTTCATATATAGAAACATTCAAATTAAATTTTTTTCATATTGAAAAAAATCATATAAAATTTTTTCTGATTTTTCTATATAAAAAAAATTTTTTAATAATCACTTGAAATATAGAAAAAAAATCATGTGAAATTCTTTCATATAGAAAAAAATTCATCTGAAATATTTTCATATAGAAACTAATTCATGTAAAATTTTTTAATATGGAAAAAAATTCATATAAAATTTTTTAATATAGAAAAATTTCATGTGAAATTTTTATATAGAAAAAAGTAAATATGAATTTTTTTATATAAAAAAATTTGTGAAATTTTTTATATAAAAAAATCATGAAATGTTTCATATACATAGAAAAAATTCAAATGGATTTTTTTCATATAGAAAAAAAATTCTATGAAATTTTTTTAAATAGCAAAAAAATCCGTATAAAATTTTTTAATATAGAAAAAAAAATTCATAAAATTGTTTATATATAAAAAATGTATATAACATCTTTTTCATTGAAAAAAATTGAAATCTTTTCATATTTATATGAATTTTTTCATATAAAGAAACATTCATATGAAAATTTTTTCATATAGAAAAAAATCATATAAAATTTTTTCTTTTTTTTCATATAGAAAAATTTTATGTGAAATTTTTTTATTTAGAAAAAAATGCATGTGAAATTTTTTATATGAAATATTTACATATAGAAAAAAACCATATGAAATTTTTTCATATAGAAACAAATTCATATGAAATTTTTCACATAGAACAAAATTCATATGAAGTTTTTTCATATAGAAAAAACACATATGAAATTTTTCTCATATCGAAAAAAAATCGTATGAATTTTTTTCATATAGAAAAAATGTATATGAATATTTCTTATATAAAAAAAATCATATGAAATTTTTTTATATAGAAAAAAATTCATATGAAAATTTTTCATATAGAAAAAAATGCATATGATATTTTTTCATATAGAAAAAATTTACATATTTGAAAATTTTTTTTATATAGAAAAAAAAAATAATTTGAAATTTTTCATATAGAAAAAAATTCTTGATTTTTTTTTGTCATATAGAAAAAAATTCTTGATTTTTTTTGTCATATAGAAAAAAATCATACGATTTTTTTCATATAGAAAAAATTAATATGATTTTTTTCATATAGCAAAAATTTCTTAAGATTTTTTTCATCTTCTTCTATTCGTTTGGCTTGAGGTCATAAATTTTAAGATTTTAAAGATTTTTTCATATAGAAAAAATCATAAGATTTTTTTTTTCATATAGAAAAAAATACATTTGATTTTTTTTTCATATAGAAAAAATTCGTGTGATTTTTTTCATATAGAAAAAATACATATGAATTTTTTTTCATATAGAAACAAAATCATTTGAAATTTTTCATATAGAAAAAAATTCATAAGATTTTTTTGTCATATAGAAAAAAATTCATATGATTTTTTTTTATAAAGAAAAAATTTTTTCTATACGAAAAAAAATTCATGTGAATTTTTTCTATATGAAAAAAAATCGTATGATTTTTTTCTACATGACAAAAAAACAAAAAATCATGAATTTTTTTCTATATGAAAAATTTCAAATTATTTTTCTATATAATAAAATTTTCATGTAAATTTTTTCTATATGAAAAAATTTCATATGCATTTTTTTCTATATGAAAAATTTTCATATGAATTTTTTCTATATGAAAAAATTTCATATGATTTTTTCATATACATTTTTTCTATATGAAAAAATAACTAATGAATGATTTTTTTTTATATAGAAAAAAATTCGTATGATTTTTTTTGTCATATAGAAAAAAATTCGTATGATTTTTTTTTTGTCATATAGAAAAAAATCTTAAGAATTTTTTTCTCATATAGAAAAAAAAATCATATGATTGAATTTTTTCATATAGAAAAAAATCATATAAATTTTTCTTTCATATAGAAAAATATGTATACGAATTTTTTTCATATAGAAAAAAATTTATATGAATTTTTTTTTCATATAGAAAAAAAATCATAAGAATTCTTTTCGTATAGAAAAAAATCATGATTTTTTCATATAAAAAAAAATCATATGATTTTTTTGTCAAATAGAAAAAAATTCATATGATTTTTTTTTTTCATATATAAAAAAAATTCATAAGAATTTTTTTCATATAGACAAAAACCTAAAATTTTTTTTTCATATAGAAAAAATTCATTTGAATTTTTTTTATATAGAAAAAAATTCGTAAGATTTTTTTTGTCATATAGAAAAAAATTCGTATGACATTTTTTCATATAGAAAAAAATTCATATGAAATTTTTTAATATAAAAAAAAAATCATATGAATTTTTTTTTCATATAGAAAAAATTCATTTGAAATTTTTCATATGGAAAAATAAAATGTTTTCCTATAAAAAAGCATATGAAATGTGTTCCAATTTTTTATGTATAAAAATGTGTATACAGTTTTCATATTAAAAAAATTACATGAAATCTTTTTATATACAAAAAATTATATGAACTTTTTTCATATAGAATAAATATTTTCGTAAAGAAAAAAATTCGTATGAAATCTTTTCATACCGAAAAGAATTCATTGATTTTTGTTTAATTTATAATAGGAAAAAATTAAAAATTTTAATACTTTGAGATATTTCCCGCTTTTATTACACCTTAAAAGTTTAAGTGGGATAATGAATAGAAAAAAACTTAATTTTGCAATTTACTTATTTCAATTTTTTCCTTATACAGGGTACACCAAAATCATTATAGCCGACTATGTTGTTAGTTTTTCAAGTTGTTGTTTTATTTTTAATTTCAAAACCAAGCTTGTTATTGACTTGAAATAAGTAACAAACAATAATATTTATTAAATAAAAAAAGTTAATGCCACAAGCCATAAAATTGTTTAACAATTTTAAAAAAATTAAACAAAAATAACAACTTTTTACAGTTATACAAAAAATAAACAATACAACAAATATGACAAGGTTTCTTTGTTTGGATCTTTTCGTTTATCTTTATAAATGTTAACAGCTATTTGTTCAGCAGATTTCTATAAATAAATTTTTGCTAAAAATAGAGTTTGGTATTTAAGTGAAATCAAAGCACATGAAGTGGCAAAAAAATGTTCAATTTCAAGTGTTACCAATTACCTTAAGGTCTTACGTTTGTTAATAATTGAGCGAAAAAAAGTTCAATTATGAACAAAACAATAAGTTAAACTAAAAATAGTTTTCTATTATTATTGTTATCAAACTGTGACATGTTCAAAAGGTTTCTATAAATAAATTTTTGCTAAGGTAGGTATTTATTTTGTTTTTCAAGAGAAATCCTCTTGAGGCCAATTCAAATAAAGATGAATGGCAAAAAAAATCCCCAATTTGTTTATTTGTTACCCCAATTTTCTCAAGGCAAAAATCCTAAAAATAGTTTTCCATTATTATATTCATAACTTATAATGAACAACTTTCATTTTTTTGTATTTTATGACCAATTTCAATTCATTTATGATTATTACACAAAAATGTAATTTCTTTACATAACAATTTTTTATGTGTTCCAAAACAATAATTCTTCTCATGTAATTAACTGAAAATTGTGTAATTTCATGTTGTTCATAAATTGTGTCTATTACATTTTATGTCCAAAATTTTATGAGAAAATTTTATAGGACATCCAAATGTTCTAATTTAGTTGCCTAATTAAAGATTTTATCACTAATCATTGGCTACATGTAGTATCTAAATAGTTGAATAATAATAATGAGGAATAGTGGGTGGTGGAAAAAATATATTCCAAAAAATGTCATTAAAATTTTATGATCATCATTTTATCTGTTACACATATTAAGAGGAGACATAAAAAATCAAAAAAAAAAAAGAAATATCAAAAACAAAAATCCAATGTTAAATAGTGGCGGCGACGTAATAAGGCAAGTGGGTCAAGGGGAGAATTCTATATTTTTAGAAAAAAATATTTGGGTTGACATATTTACAATATAGAATAAATATGAAATGAATTTTTTTATAGAGAAATTTTTTGTATAAGAATTTTGTTATTGCAAAAATCCGTACGAATTTTTTCCTAAATAAAAAATTCTTGTAATTTTTTTATCTAAAAAATGCATATATATATATTTTTTTTTAAAAAATCACATGCATTTTCTCTATAATAATTTCATATCCGTTTTTTTCTAAATAAAAATTTTTATATGAATTTATCCATATGAAAAAAAATAAAATAATAACAAATAAATGAAAAAAATAATGAAAAAAATTAAATTATTTTTATAAAAAATTATAAGAATTTTTTCTGTATAAAAATTTTTTATATAATTTTATTTCTGTATACAAAAAATTATATACTTTTTTTCTATATAAAAAATTATATGTATGTATTATGAAAAAATATGAATTTTTCTATATAAAACTTTCACATGAATTTTTTCTATATAAAAAAAATCATACGAATTTAAAATGAATTTGTTCATATGAATTTTTTCTATATTAAAGAATTTTATATGAATTTTTTTCTATATAAAAATTTTTCATATGAATTTTTTCTATTATAAACATTTTTATATGACTTTTTTCTATATAAAAAAATTTCATATGAATTTTTTTCTATTCTGTATTTTCAGCAAGAAAAAATATGAATTTTTGTATATAAAACTTTCACATGGATTTTTTCTATATAAAAAAATCATACGAATTTAAAATGAATTTGTTCATATGAATTTTTTCTATATTAAAGAATTTTATATGCATTTTTTTCTATATAAAAAAAATTCATATGAATTTTTTCTATTATAAACATTTTTATATGACTTTTTTTCTATATAAAAAAATTTCATATGATTTTTTTTTCTATATTAAAAAAAATTCATATAAAATTTTTTTTTTATATTAAAAAAATTTCATACGATTTTTTTTCTATTTAAAAAATTCATATGATTTTTTTCTATATAAAAATTTCATATGATTTTTTTTATATAAAAAAGTTCATATGAATTTTTATATAAAAAATCATAGAATTTTTTCCATTTAAAAAATTTGTATGATGTTTTTTCTATATAAAAAATTTAGTATACATTTTTTCTATATAAAAAATTTCATATGAATTTTTTCCGATATAAAACAATTTCATATGATTTTTTCTAAATAAAAAATATAATTCTATTTAAGAAAATTTCATATGAATTTTTTTATATAATGAAAGTTAATATGATTTTTTATATAAAAAATCATAGAATTTATTCCATATAAAAAAGTTCATATGATGTTTTTTTCTATATAAAAAATTTAATATAAATTTTTTCTATATAAAAAAATTTCATATCAATTTTTTCCGATTTAAAACAATTTCATATGATTTCTTTCATATAAAAAAATTCAACTTTTAAAATACAAAAAAAAAATCATTATAATAAAACTGCAAAACAAAAATTAATCAAACAATTGCAACAAAAGATGTGAATGACTGACAGGCAGGCAGACATACAAGATAGAAGCGCAGCAATAACAGCTTTAATTAGCGGGATTTGAGTATTGTTGCTGTGATACTTTTGACCAGTCAGAGATTTTTGTCGCCAAAGAAAAGTAGTCATACACCACACACACACACACTCGCCTCACAAATGGTGAATAAACTCTGGGAATACAGATTAAATAACCTTGAACTTAAAAAAATGAAATAAAAAACAAAAACCACAACAAATGTTGATAAATGATGCAAAACAAAAATGCAGGAATAGCTTGAACTTGTGTAGGTTCAGACTTAAAAAAAAACCAAAACATGTGTACCAAAAACAATTTATTGATTCTCAATAAATCTAAAACCAAAAATAATTTTTAAAAACATATATTTCAGAGAAACATCTGCCTATAGGACATTATTTTTGTCAGCAATGTTTTTAAATTATTTATTTATAATTTTTGTCAAATCTGCATATATTGAGAAAAACAAATAAATGGCACACGCCTTTTCGCCTTTCGGAATCTTGTAATATGAATATGTTATTGTCGTTTATTCACCAGCTGATGTTATTGATTTGTTTTTGTTTTGGTCACTGCTAGTAAATATTAAGTGTGAATCAAAACATGACTTCATTTGTGGCAATCAGCGGGTAAACAAACTCGAGTTTGTTGTTTATCCGGGGGTTTATTAACCCTATTTGAAATACAAATTAGTACAATTGTAATTGAAAGGTGATGATTTATGTAACAATAAATTAAAAAATAAAATAAATCTAAATTTTTCTTGTTGAACTTGCACTGCCGTTTGCGGTTTTGTGCGGCAGTTCTGCCAAGCACATACATGAAAAAGATTTGCAATAGCAAGAATGAAATGGTGATGACCAGCCAGCACCACCCCACCTATTTTATATAAATATCACCTTTCCATTGCTCCCACCTGTTACCAGGCAGAAAATAAAAATATTCTCTTAACAAAACTAACAACATAAATATTAAAATATTTTAAAATCACAACAATAAACTATAAAGGATTCAAAAAATATTTTTAAATATTTTTTGTTTACTTTATAGAAAACAAACAAAAGAAAAATTTTGGGCAAAATAAAAAGCGACAAATCTAAAACTCATAAACAAAGTGAAGTACATATATACATTTTATTGGAGATTAATCCTAATCCATCCTATTGAAGATTTTATATTTTAATTTGTATATATTCCTAAAATCCCAAAATCATATTTAAACATAATTTATTACTCTTTTTTTATATTGAAAAAAAAAAAAACAATAACAAAATTGTTATAACAAAACGTGTGTTATTGACATTTTCGTTGAAAACTTAAATTGCAACTAGTAGCAAATTTTATGCTTTGTTTATACACATTTGCAAGCAGCAATTTCACCAAAATTCCAATATTATTCGGAAATCAAAAATACGCACGAAAACAGAAAAAAACAAACATAGCACAAAAAAAAAACTACTCGTGTTAAATTTTGTGTATTTAAGAAAGTTAATGTTAAATAGAGGAAAAATGACCTTGGTATACTGAAGGGGGGAAAAGAGGTTAAATTTAAAAGAAAGAACAACAATAATTTTTCCAAAAAAGAAACAAGCGCCATGAAAAATGAAATTTTTTTTGTTTTTTTTTTTTTTTGTAAAATTAATTTTTTTTATAAAGTAACTTTTTCTATACTAAGTCCATATTTACATTAGGCAATTTTCCTTGCGCAAATGTCAGTTCGATGGAGAGAGGGATGAGGCATATGGTAACCCTTTGCCTCTCAATACCCCCTCTCACCGACAAACTGACAATTGGCGCAAGGAAAATTGCCTAATGTAAATATGGACATACTAAACTAAAAGATTTTCTATTCCAAATTTTTAATATTCTTGAAAATTTGATGAGTTTTTTTTTTGCCATAATTTGCATGGAAAACAAAAATATTTTTTTATTTTTTTTTTGTAGAATTCAAATTTTTTTAAATTTGTTTTTAATCAAATTTGAAATAGAAATAACTAGTTTTATATTAGCAAAATTTAAGCGTTAAAGCTCCACTTTTGTCCTATAAAAACTAACTTTTTGAAAATATGAAAGTTCCCACCATATCTTAAAAACCACAATACAACAACAAAAAGCAAGAACTGCAAGGTATAAAAAAACTACAAGCGTTTTGGCGGGAAAATATTTTCAATATAGCTTTTATATACATACATATGTATGTACATATGTACTTCATGATGTCTGATTGTTGTTGCCGTAGTTATTTTTTTATCTTCTTTGTAAAAAGAAATAAATCACAGCCTGTTGAATTCTCTTGAATACAACAAGGTAGACGATGATGATGATGATGAGGAGATATAAAGAAATGAAACAACTAGAAAACCAGCTATGTTGCTTTCTGCTGCTGCTAAGAATAAAAAATGAAAACGTTCTCATAATAAAGCATAAAACATTGCCGCTTTTCGAAGGGGTTTCATTAAAAAAGCTTGTTTATAGTATAAAGCCCAAGTTGTTGTAGTTGTATACTATGGTTTGTTGTTGTACAGCAGGAAGGGAGGGATCTGCTTGCTGTCTTTTTTTTTCACTTTTCTTCTTATAATGGATTTGTGTGTTATGGTTTTTTTTCTTCTTATGTGGTGTCAAGTTCAAAAACCTTTTTTCCGTCTCGTTTCACATTTTACAACGAGACGAGACAACGGAGTACAACACCATTGTTAAATAAATTTCGCAATTCATTTCAAGATTCTCAATTTCAGGGTCTTTCCTTTAGTCTGGCTTTGTTGCAAATGCTATGTTTAGATAAGCGGCAGAACCCAGCCAGGAAGGAGAAGTAAACTCCGCACGGTGGTTTAGAAATTGATTTTTCTTGGACAAAAAATCAAAAGTTAGTTTTGTCAAAGATAATTAATTGCTATATGGGATTCGATAGTAAACATGTTAAAACTAAGGAAACCAAAAATTAGGTCCAAATATTGGAAGGTGTAGGCTTGGTGTGCCCCTAAAGACGAGCATTTTCCCCATTTTTGGGAAATACGTAATTTTTGCAAATTTCTGGAGAAAAAAGTATCTATTTCTCGGAAAGTATGGGGGTTAGCATGAACGGCAATTCCCCGTGAATTTTTTTTCACTTTCTCCCTTAAGTTGCAACGGCGGAAATACGAAACTCACGGGGAAATTTCATTCATGATAACCCCCTATAACAGATACTGTGTTCATTGATTTTTGTAAGGTAGGTAGGATTGTTGCCTTTCAAAATCATTTTAATAAATTGCCGTGGCGTTTACACTACATGAGCTGTTCTATTTTTTCCTCGGATACTACATTTTATGAAATTGCAAATTTAGTGGACTAGAACTTTTGTGCAACAACATGGAACAATGTTCTGTTTTCACAGAAAGATGCCCGAGAGTCTCCTCTTTCAGTCCATATATACTTTTGTACCAGTCCCGTTCCGTTCGTTTAACACTTTTTTTAATTTATTGTAGTTATTTTATATGGGTAAAAAATGTGTGTTTTTTTCCAAATGTTTTTTACACAAATGGACATTTTTTAAGTATATGAGTTTTTATACGAGTTATATAAGTTTTGTAAAAACACAAAGAGTATTTTTTTTTAATTTTGGAAAAAAATTAGAATTTTTTAAATTTTTTTGTATTTTTTTTCAAAAAATTTGTGTTTTTTTTTTAATTTTTTTAAGTTTTTAGTTTATTTATTGGCGTTTGACCATCTTTAATATATGGGACGACAAAAAATCTCAAAAACACTTATATTTTGATGAAAAATAGTGAAAAAAATCAAAAGTTAAACTTTGACCTTCAGTTTTTCTGCATCTACTAGACCCCGTTTGTCCCCTCCTTTTTTTATCTGAAAGCTGATTTTGTTATTTGTTTAACAAAAAAAAGAATTATGAAAATATCTCTATCCGTGCAAAAGTTACAGAATTTTGACCAGGAAAAAGCGATTCTGAGCCACTGTGCGACGTAGAACAGACAGTTAAAACAAAGAACAACATAAAGTAATAGTGTGGTAGTGGTACAAAGACATTAAAGGGTTCTTGATCTTGTCTTTTTGGGTTTCTTTTTTTTTTGTGAATTGCTGAACTTGAACAACAAGAACAGCAACAACAGACACGAACGACATACATAAAATCAACAGTGCGACAAATAGACACATGCACCGCACCCAGTAGTTATGAAGAAGGGGAGACGAATATCATTAAAATCCCCAGGAACTTAACTTAAATCAAAACAAACCAGTAAGCAACAGATCAAAGTCGGGAGGGGCCGACTATATAATACCCTACACCACTGTGAATAGGTTAAATATATATGGGAGCTAAATCCAAATGTGAACAGATTACAATATAATTTGGCACTCTTATTTCTAGACCAAATTCCATCACACATTCCAAATTTCATCAAAATTAGACATACATAGCGTCTTTGGTGCATCAAATATCTTAAATCGGGCGAAAATATATATGGGAGCTAAATCCAAATGTGAACCGATTTTGATAAAATTTGGCACTCTTATTTCTAGACCAAATTCCGTTACAAATTCCAAATTTCATTGAGATCGGGCATATATAAGGTGTTTCGTGCACCAAATACCAAAAATCGACCAAAAATATATATGGGAGCTATATCCAAATCTGAACCGATTTTGATATAATTTGGCACACTTATTTCTAGACCAAATTCCGTCACACATTTCATATTTCATTGAGATCGGGCATATATAACGTGTTTCGTGCACCAAATACCAAAAATCGGCCAAAAATATATATGGGAGCTATAGCCAAATATGAACCGATTTCGATATAATTTGGCACACTTGTTTCTAGACTAAATTCCGTTACAAATTCCAAATTTCATTGATATCGGACATATATAACGTGTTTCGTGCACCAAATACCTTAAATCGGGCGAAAATATATATGGGAGCTATATCCAAATCTGAACCGATTTTGATATAATTTGGCACATTTATCTATGGACCTAATTCCATCACACATTCCAAATTTCATTCAGATCGGACATATATAACGTGTTTCGTGCACCAAATACCGAAAATCGGCCAAAAATATATAGGGGAGCTATATCCAAATCTGAACCGATTTCGATATAATTTGGCACTCTTATTTCTAGACCAAATTCCGTCACACATTCCAAATTTCATTGAGATCGGACATATATAACGTGTTTCGTGCACCAAATACCAAAAATCGACCAAAAATATATATGGGAGCTATATCCAAATCTGAACCGATTATGATATAATTTGGCACTCGTATTTCTAGACCAAATTCCGTCACACATTCCCAATTTCATTGAGATCGGACATATATAACGTCTTTCGTGCACCAAATACCAAAAATCGGCCAAAAATATATATGGGAGCTATAACCAAAACTGAACCGATTTTGATATAATTTGGCACTCTTATTTCTAGACCATTTTCCGTCACACATTTCATATTTCATTGAGATCGGGCTTATATTACGTGTTTCGTGCACCAAATACCAAAAATCGGCCAAAAAATATATATGGGATCTATAGCCAAATCTGAACCGATTTTAATATAATTTGGCACACTTATTTCTAGACCAAATTCCATCACACATTTCAAATTTCATTGAGATCGGACATATATAACGTCTTTCGTGCACCAAATACCAAAAATCGGCCAAAAATATATATGGGAGCTATATCCAAATCTGAATCGATTTTGATATAATTTGGCACTCTTGTTTCTAGACCAAATTCCGTCACCCTTTCCAAATTTCTAGACCAAATTTCATTGAGATCGGACATATATAACGTGTTTCGTGCACTAAATACCAAAAATCGGCCAAAAATATATATGGGAGCTATATCCAAATCCGAACCGATTTCGATAAAATTTGACACTCGTATTTCTAGACCGAATTCCGTGACACATTCCAAATTTCATTGAGATCGGACTTACATAACGTGTTTCGTGCACCAAATACCAAAAATCGGCCAAAAATATATATGGGAGCTATAACCAAATATGAAACGATTTTGATATAATTTGGCACATTTATCTATAGACCAAATTCCGTCACACATTCCAAATTTCATTGAGATCGGGCATATATAACGTCTTTCGTGCACCAAACACCAAAAATCGGCCAAAAATATATATGGCAGCTATATCCAAATCTGAACCGATTTTGATAAAATTTGTCACTCTTATTTCTAGACCAAATTCCGTCACACATTCCAAATTTTATTGAGATCGAACATATATAACGTCTTTCGTGCACCAAATACCAAAAATCGGCCAAAAAATATATATGGCAGCTATATCCCTATCTGAACCGATTTTGATATAATTTGGCACACTTATTTCTAGACCAAATTCCGTCACACATTCCAAATTTCATTGAGATCGGACATATATAACGTGTTTCGTGCACCAAATACCAAAAATCGGCCGAAAATTTATATGGGAGCTATATCCAAATCTGAACCGATTTTGATATAATTTGGCACATTTATCTATAGACCTACTTCCGTAGCACATTCCAAATTTCATCAAATATGAACAGATACAGCGTGTTTAGTGCATCAAATACCTCAAATCGGCCGAAAATATATATGGGAGCTATATCCAAATCTGAACCGATTTTCAAAAAAAGCAATAGCGTTCTTCATTAGGCTAAAAAAATGATTTTCCCCAATTTTCAGCCAAATCGAACAATAAATGCGACCTGTACGGACGGACGGACATGCATAAAGGGACTCAGAAAGTGATTCTAGGCATATCCCTAGAAGGAACTATGGGTCTATCTTTTTTCCTTAGGCATGTTACATACAAATGCACTAACACATAATACCCTTACCACAGGGTGGTGTAGAGTATAAAAATTAAAATTAAGCCAGAATATTTGAAAAAAAGAACGCCACCAATGTTTCTAATTTGAGAAATCTTTAAATGTTAATTAGCTTAACATTTTAACATTGCAAATGCCAAGAAATAATTTGCATTTACATATTATACCTATTCTTCAACCTTGCTATAACTATTATATGTAGCTACTTTTAAAATGTAACTTAATTAATATTTTTATAGCAAAAAAATAAGTTTTTAATTTTTAATTATTTTAATTAAAATTCTTTTAGAAGACTTGTTTTTGCTATAATTTGTGGGTTTTTTGTTTCAAACAACGGCCTTGCCGTTCTACAAACTCATACACACTCCGACTCTCCCGTAATGTATGTATGTAATAGGAGGTATCCGCATAACAGGTATTTTGTTAAGTTTAGATTCTTTTAACACATTTCTAAGCTGTTCCCCTCAACCAACTACTTACCACTCACACACCTGAGAAAAATCTAAAAGAAGATCGAACAACAATTGTGTAAACCAACAACAACAAGTCAGCCAGTCAGTCAGTTAGCCTATTGGTAAACTTTAACAACAATAAAGCTTCCAAGTTGTTTTTTTGTTGGGCTTTGGAATGTCGCCATACCACATTTGACCAAAAACAATGTTGTTTGTCGTGCATGATGGCAATGTTGTGTTGCTTTGGCTAGCTATCTGGTTGACTGGCTGCTTGCTTTGCTACTTCTTAGTTAGACGGGATGCTATGCTGCTGTTGGTTGGTGATTGTAAGTCAAGCAACGACGACATTGCCTATAATTGTTATTGCCGTTTCTTGTACAGTTTTCTATTTCTTCTCTAGTGGAGACTTTTTTATGGACACGCGACGCATAGCCGTGCTGTTTTTCCGATTTCCAGAATGTGGTGAATAGTTTTCCACACAATTTCAAATCTATTTTGGTATTGTTGCCACAATAATTTTCCTCCTCGCACAAGAAGAAGAAGATGAAGAAGAAATGAAAGACAGCACTATTGACTGGTTTTGTTAGCTTCTTCTCCTGATTGTTGTTGTTGTTTGTGGCCATTTCTTGGGTGATATCATTATCTCTTTTTTATACCCTCCATTTGTTTGGAATGTCCACCAAGCGAAACGTTGATGACTTGCGACCAAAACAACCAAACACCATCGTCGGCAGCAGCAGCAGTGTTTTGGTGATGTTGCATTGCATGATCAACGGCCTTTAACGCCTTCACAAAGATGTTGATACTTTTGGTGGGCATTCTCTGCCCAAGGGGGACGGCAAAAAGTCTCTTTGGCAAAAAAGTCAATCCATGGCTTATTGTTTTGGCCATAAAATTTCTAACACTCTGTTACCAGTGTTTGTTTGCTTGCTTGGCTGCTGCTGGTTGGTGTCTTGTTTTTTGGTATTTATAGCTCAATGACTTGTTAGGAATGTGTTGATATTTCTGGTGCTTCTTCATCTTCTCCTCCGTCATCATTGCCACCATCATCTTGAATATCATCAACATCATAATGATGCTAAATAATCATGTTCAAATTATTGGTTTTGTGTGATTTGTTGGCTTGCAACAGCTTCCACAAAAAATGTTTGTTTATATGTTTTAGCTGAAGCTTGGCATTACTGTAAAGATTCTTGTGGCATCTCTTAAATACTTAAACTTGTTGGACTGCATTCTTTGGAGCTTAGATGCCGCCATAGCCACAGATGCAAATTTGAATGCAAATTTGTTGCTCCCAAAACCATTTTTTTTATTAATTTGAATATATTGGGTTTATTGAACTTAGTCATCCTCTCATAGCCTGTCCTTAGACTCAGCTGGGCTAAACTAAAACCCAAATTACTGGTCATTGTCCTTTTTTACTAGAAACGCACTGGCATAAAACATCTGTCACATGTTTGCCAAAACCAAAAAAACGCTTCAAACTGGACACGTCATCGCCAAACCAAAAAATGACCCCTACCACGACTCCATGCAGGTAATACAATATGTATTTAAGTGGTTCTTTTTAAACGAATAATTTATTGCCAAAAAACACAAGTCATTAACCTCATGAAAATAAACTAAACTTCAAAACAAAACTAAGAAACATCGTCCGCAGGACAAGAAACTAAAACAAAAATTATGACCTTCTTCTACTCTTTAAAAAAACAAAAAAGTTATGATGACAGACTCTTCAAGGAAGAAAGCCAAAGTGTATAGCCTTAGTCCTTAAGGCGATAATCACCAATACTATGACAACTTCAATACATGTTTCGACTTCCTTTTTGTGTGTATTTTATTTTATTTTTTTTGTAGCTTAGTTTCTTTAAGTTTAATGTCCTTACCGGGGGGATTGCACCTGGTCGAAAAAAATAAAACGATTTTTAACCTTACACAAAAATATCATAAAAATGGCAGATGTTTTATTTTCCTTGTTGTTGTTGTCAAAAGTATAACACAAAAAACACTCAATTGAATTGCGTTGTTTAAATAGTCAGCAAGATAGCACGAAAGGATAAGAAGTAAGTCGCCGCCAGCAAGCAGTTACTCCTATTGCAAAAACAACAAACAGAAAATAACATTTTAGGCACACACGTGCCTTGAAATTATGTGGATTTTTGACATCTGGTTGTGTTGGTTGTTTGCCTCATTTCATTTCCATGAAGAAGAAGAAAAAAGTGACACTCCTTTATGCCGCAGTTGAATTTTTATAGTTTTGCGTTTATTACTCGTGAGTTCCGCCGTCATTCTTCCATTTTTTGGCGGAGTTACGTTTCTTTTATGGTTACTAAATGATCATAAAATTCAAATTACTTTGCAGCTACAACAACAATGGTAACCATATTATTACTTTGTTACTATAATTATTGTTATAGTGTACATTTTGGCCACCACGAAAAACGGGGTACTACTGCTGGGGTTGAAAGTGTCTCTCTTGAGGGGTAGCCTATTTGAATTTATAGTAATTTCCTTTTCTATTTATATTTCAGTTAAATATAAAAAAGGAGGAAGAGGAGGAGGAGAAGAATAAGGACAAAAAGGCCCACAAGACAATAAAATACATTGTTGTTATTTTTGTTCACTTTTTATGTTCCTCAAGTTATTCGCGTGTTAGAATATTGGCGCCAGGTTTTTTTTTCCTTCGGAGACATTTTTGTAAGAAGGAAATGCGGGGCACTTTGTAACGTTTAGTGGAGCGAAAGAAATGGACAACTTCCAAAAAAAAAACAATGTCAATTCTTCTATCTGTAGAATAGTCAACGGTTCGATGTGTAGAAGAGTCAACACTTCTATCCATAGAAGAGGCAACTCTTCTATCCATAGAAGAGTCAACTCTTCACTCTTCTATTCATAGAATAGTGCACTCTTCTATCCATTGAAGAGTCAACACTTCTATCCATAGAAATCTTCTATCCATAGAATAGTCAACTCTTCTATCCATAGAAGAGTCAACTCTTCTATCCATAGAAGAGTCAACTCTTCTATCCATAGAAGAGCCAACTCTTCTATCCATAGAAGAGTCAACTCATCTATCCATAGAAGAGTGAACTCATCTATCCATAGAAGAGTCAACTCTTCTATCCATAACAGAGTCAACTCTTCTATCCATAAAAGCGTCAACTCTTCTATCCATAGAAGAGTCAACTCTTCTATCCACAGAAGAGTCAACTCTTCTATCCACAGAAGAGTCAACTCTTCTATCCATAGAAGAGTCAACTCCTCTATTCATAGAATAGCAAACTCTTCTATCCACAGAAGAGTCAACTCTTCTATCCATAGAAGAGTCAACTCTTCTATCCATAGAAGAGTCAACTCTTCTATCCATAGAAGAGACAACTCTTCTATCCATAGAAGAGATAACTCTTCTATCCACAGAAAAGTCAACTCTTCTATCCATAGAAGAGTCAACTTTTCTATCCATAGAGGAGTCAACTGTTCTATCCATAGAAGAATCAACTCTTCTATCCATAAAAGAGTCAACACTTCTATCCATAGAAGAGTCAACACTTCTATCCATAGAAGAGTCAACTCTTCTATCCATAGAAGAGTCAACTCTTCTATCCATTGAAGAAACAACTCTTCTATCCATAGAAGAGTCAACTCTTCTATCCATAGAAGAGTCAAAACTTCCATCCAAAGAAGAATCAAATCTTCTATCCATAGAAGGGTCAACTCTTCTATCCAGAAAAAAGTCAACTCTTCTATCCATAGAAGAGTCAACTCTTCTATCCATAGACGAGTCAACTCTTCTATCCATAGAAGAGTCAACTCTTCTATCCATAGAAGAGTCAACTCTTCTATCCATAGAAGAGTCAACTCTTCTATCCATAGAAGAGTCAACTCTTCTATCCATAGAAGAGTCAACTCTTCTATCCATAGAAGAGTCAACTCTTCTATCCATAGAAGAGTCAACTCTTCTATCCATAGAAGAGTCAACTCTTCTATCCATAAAAGAGTCAACTCTTCTATCCGTAGAAGAGTAAACTCTTCTGTCCTTAGAAGAATCAACTCTTCTATCCATAGAAGAGTCAACTCTTCTATCCATAGAAGAGTCAACTCTTCTATCCATAGAAGAGTCGACTCTTCTATCCATAGAAGAGTCAACTCTTCTATCCATAGAAGAGTCAACTCTTCTATCCATAGAACAGTCAACACTTCCATCCATAGAAGGGTCAACTCTAGAAGAGACAACTCTTCTATCCATAGATGAGTCAACTCTTCTATCCATAGAAGAGACAACTCTTCTATCCATAGAAGAGACAACTATTCTATCATAGAAGAGTCAACTCGTCTATCCATAGAAGAATCAACTCTTCTATCCATAGAAGAGTCAACTCTTCTATCCATAGAAGAGTCAACTCTTCTATCCATAGAAGAGTCAACTCTTCTATCCATAGACGAGTCAACTCTTCTCTCCATAGAAGAGTCAACTCTTCTATCTTAGAAGAGTCAACTCTTCTATCCATAGAAGAGACAACTCTTCTATTTATTATTTATTTATTATAATATTAAGAATGTAGTTAATACACTGTTAATAACAGATGAAATAGCATTGGCTACAATGGCCATCAGCTAACTTCTATTTATAGAAGAGTAAACTCTTCTATCCATAGAAGAGTCAACTCTTCTATCCATAGAAGAGTCAACACTTCTATCCATTCTCCAAACAACAAAAGAGTCAAAACTAAAGAAGATATTTTTTTTCCATATTACAAAATTCCTTATATCGGAAATTGTTTTTTTTTCTGAATTTTTGGTTAGGATCGAATTTAATATTGAAAATCTATTTCCCAATTTATACTAATCCTGTTCCCCCTTCTCTCTTGTTTCTTTCCAGTTAAAGTATGCGAGAAACGTTTAATTTTGCGCGAACGCAAACAAGAATACATTCGACGTGAACGTGAAGTTATGCACACATTGACAAATGTTCCTGGTTTTGTGAATTTATCCTGCACCTTTCAAGATGCCCGTTCACTTTACTTTGTTATGACCTATGCCAAAAATGGTGATCTATTGCCATATATCAATAAAGTTGGTTCCTTCGATATCGATTCAACACGTCATTATGCTGCCGAATTAGTATTAGCCTGCGAACAAATGCATCGCCGTAACATTGTGCATCGTGATTTGAAACCCGAGAATATACTGTTGGATGAAGATATGCATACGTTGATTGCCGATTTTGGTTCGGTGAAAATCCTCACCGCCGAAGAGAAGGCCCAAGCTCAAGCATTTTTATTATCCGGAGGTATTGATTTGGCCAAAAAGGCCAGATGTCAATCGGGCGGTAGTATGCGCAGCGATGATGATGACTATAATGATGATGATGAAGATTATGAATCGACCGGTTCATCGGGTAGTTGTGGAGATGCTGAGACAGGTGGTGAGACAGATTCACCGCGTGCCAGACGTCATGCTGCCGCCGCACCACGTTATCATCGAAAACGTCGTGGCAGTTTTGTGGGCACAGCCCAATATGTTTCACCCGAGGTCTTGCAAAATGCTCCCATTACACCGGCCGCCGATTTGTGGGCATTGGGTTGTATTATCTATCAAATGATGTCAGGTCTGCCACCATTCCGTGGCTCCAACGACTATGTCATCTTTAAAGAAATCATTGCCTGCAATTTAGATTTTCCCCAAGGTTTCGACAAGGATGCCGAGGATCTAGTCAAAAAATTGTTGAAATTGAATCCTGCAGAACGTTTGGGAGCCCAAGACATCAACGGCCACTATGAGAGTATACGTTCACATCCCTTCTTTAAGAATGTCGACTTTGAGGCAGTACGTCAGACCACACCACCACCCATATCACCATTTTTACCCGATTTGGTACGCGAAGATGAGAATGAATTTATGCTATGCGATAATTTGGAGCCTGGATTGGATGATAGACAATTGACACGTTTACTGGGCAAGGAATTGGGTTGCATTAGTGATGATGATGTAATGGAACGTAAAATGAGTGGTGGAAGTAATAAAACCAAGACTGGTGGTGGCAGCAACACAACCACTACAGTGACAGTGAGGAATACATCATCAGCCACACATGGAAATAATCAAAAATCAGCAAAAAGTAAGTTTGGTGATGAGAGAAGGAGGAGGAGAGTAAAGGAAGAATTTGATTTTAATGTTAGATTTTTTCTAATTACAGACAGCTTTGATTTGTCGGATATGGAGAAACACAAACGTTTGGAGGCCCAAAAATCTGATAAATGGCATGTCTTTACCGATGGTGAAGTCATTCTGAAGAAAGGCTTTGTCAACAAACGCAAAGGCTTGTTTGCCAGACGCCGCATGTTATTGCTAACCACCGGACCCCATCTCATCTATATTGATCCCGTGCAAATGGTGAAGAAAGGTGAAATCCCCTGGAGTCCGGAATTGCGTGCTGAAGCCAAAAATTTCAAAATTTTCTTTGTGCATACGGTAAGTTTGTGAAACCAACCAAACGTATTTAAAAAAAAGACAAGTAGTGACGACTGCAAAATTTGCTTAGACATTTTTAGATTTCAAAATTTGAATTTATTTTAATGGGCCAAACAAAACAACAATATTTTGCCATAATTCATATACGCGGATTAGTTTGTTTTGATTTTTGAAAATCACAATAAAAACATGAAAATGGCATACACGTGCTGTGATATTATGCCTTTGATGATGGACAAGCCCCCCACTTTTCTTTGTGACCATGAACATAATCACGATGGATTTTCATTTCGTTGTTATTTCAAAATTATAGTTCTGTGTGACGTCATGTGGATACTTGTTTCGGCCAATTTTGTTGTTTAAAATAAATAAAAAAATTAGCCTCAATGGATTGGAAATGAATCATGTTCGAATTTAGAACATTTCAATCATTCAGTACACACACATACAACATCAGATTTCGGTATTTGCCCAAACAATGTGCACACGTTTCGGGTTTTTTTTTTCGCTGTCTGTCTTATAAATAAATACAAATCTAAAAATATCCATTTAATCCGCTTATGTGTTGAAAAATGCAATTTTAAATATTTGATTTGAATTTAAATACTCAATTATCAAAAAAAAAATATGTGTTTGTGACATCCCAGACTTTGATAATTAGCTTTTTATGATAGCTGTTGGTAAATCTGTATAGTATTCATGCCTTTTAATTAGCTCCACATGTTTTGAATATTTATAAGCCGTAGTAGAAGAGACAAGCTTTCTCTTTCTCACTTCTCGCAAGGAACTTCATAGAATTGTTGAATTTCTGCATTTCCAAATAAGAAACGCTCCTCGTATAACCTTCATAAAGACAATGTACTGTTGAGTCTAGATATTTTCAAAGTTCTAGTTCGACCCAGTGCTTTCTACTTTTCGAGGATCTTTTGCTGGCACGGTGCTCTTGAATCAAATTAAAATGGAAGGTGCTTACACCTGGGAAGTTTATGCGGATTCTGAAACTGCAATGTTCATGGTTGACAAAATCAAAAACCAAAAAAAAATTGGCCGGAGAGCTTTTTAAATAAATCGCGATTCAAGTTGACATTTTTAGGGGTTGTTCAGGTTTTTGCGATTTTTCTTGGAAACCGCAAGTCTTATCAAAATGGAGCTAAAGAAAATGTTGTAGCTATCAAAATTCTCTACAAGATTGACCTTAATGATATTTTCGTAGGTTTGGCAACTTTTGAGATATAGAAGCTGAAATTGAACTTAAACTTATAAATCTAAAAAAAATGGTACAACCCAGGAAAAATTACATAAGCCAGTCTTGTAGAGAATTTCCACAGCTATAAGATTTTCTCAAGTCCCATTCCGATAAGACTTGCCGTATTCAAGCAAAATTGCGAAACCCTAACAAAACAAGGAAAAAAGTATTAGTCGGCTTTGCCGACAGAGATATACCCTCAGCCTGTGTATATTGAAACAATTTTTTCCCAAAATACGTATGTATTTAGGGGGTTTTAAAATTGTTGGGCGTTTGAACAGACAAAAATGTTGATTAGGCTTAAAGATCAAAAGTTTTGCGGAGGAGATACTAAAAGGAATGGATCGACGACAGCCGCAGGGCGTTTTTACACTCTTCGGGCTGTTTGCTCAAGAAGTATGGACTTGCCCCTAAAAAAACTTTCACCATCGTAATTGAGGCAGCGAATGCAAGTTGCTTCAACAAAAATCAAAGTGATTCGATATTAGGTCTTAAAGTGAACTTATCCGAAAATTTGTGTGTGAGGTACCGGATGGAGTGGACAAATATGGTCCATATTTGAACCTGATCTACATCTGGTAGATATATTAGGATGTGTATAGTATAGACCAATTCGGCCACTCCCTTCAAGAGTTACCGTACGAACAATTTTACCGAACATTTTTTAACTTTTGTGGGGGAGGTACCTGAAGGAGTGGACCGATATGGCTTATCTTCAAACTTAAACTATGTTTGGACAAAATATTACTAAGGCCATATTTTGGACCGAATCGGCAGATCCGTTTGGGAGTTATCTTGCGCTCCAACCACCTCACACGGTGTCATAGTGGTTTTTTGCAACTTTCATGCTATTTTCTCAGGAAGTATGGACTTGCCCCTGATGAAACTTGTACCGTCGTATGGAGGGCAGTGAATACAAGTTGTTAAAACAAAAATCAAAGCGATTCGAGAGATGGCCCTAAACTGATTTTTTCCGACATTTTGTGTGGGAGGTACCCGAAGGAGTGGACCTATTAAGACCATATTGGAACCTCATATTACTCTGGTAGAAAGTTTACACTATACAAAGTGGGGACCAAATCTGTCACTCCCCTCAAGAGTTATCGTGCGCACAAACTTTCCGAACATTTTCGAACTTTTGTGGGGGAGGTACCGGAAGGAGTGGACCGATATAGCTCATCTTCGAACTTAAACTAAGTTTGGGCAAAATATTACGAAAGCCAAAATTTGAACCGAATCGGTTCATCCGTTCGAGAGTTATCGTGCGCTCCAGCCAGCAGGACAAACAGACAGACGGATGGACATGGCTAGATCGACTCCAAATTGTCTGAAACACATTTCGTCCAAACATACTTGGGGTCTAAAACCATTATTTCGATAAGGCACATTTTCATCGTATCAAAGTGTATATACCCTCCTTAGCCTAAAGGCTGAGGGTATAAAAACTTAAAAATGTAAACTGAGCTTCTTTATCTCAAAAATGGTACAGCCTGATAACAAATCATAAACGTCAATCCTGTAGAGAATTTTCATAGCTACAATATTTTCTTTAGCTCGATTTCGATTGGACTTGCGGTTTCCAAGCAAAATCGTGCAAACCTAAAAACACCTAAAAATGTGAATTTTGACCGCGATTTATTTAAAAATCCCTATAGCTAGTTTTTCTTGTATTTGGATTTTTCTCATCTATGAACATTGCTGTTTCAGAATTCATAAAAACTTCCCCTGTGTAAGCGGTTTTCATTAAAAGTTAGTTAAGGCGCACCCTTCATGAAATTGTTTTATAAGGGAGCGATGCAGTCAGTGCATTGTCCCAATTTGAACTTCAATATCTCAAAAATGGTAAAACCTACGAAAATACCGTAAAGGTCAATTTTGTAGAGAATTTTCATTGCTACAACATTTTCTTTAGTTTCATTTTTATAGGACTTGCAGTTTCTAAGCAAAACCGTGAAACCCTAAACAACCCATAAAAATGTCAACTTGAATCGCGATTTAATTAAAAAGCGCTCTGGCGATTTTTTTCCGCAAAAACTTTCCAGGTGTAAGCACCTTCCATTTAAATTTAATTCAAGAGCACCGTGCTGGTTAATGACAACCTGAATATGATGTCCAAAATATATTATAATTTTTTTATTAGGTTTATTTTATAATTTTAAATAAGTTTTATAGATTTTAGGTGCTGAACTCGTTTTTTTTCCTTTTCTTTGTGCCTTATTAATTTTGCAACATTGTTGTCTTGTTTCTTGTTTGATTGCGGTTTAATGCCTTTATTTATAAATTAAAATACACAATGGCCTGTTTGGCATTTGTTATGGTTGAACGTCTGAGAGTGGCGTATTAAAGTCTGCGAAAGTAAAAACAAGTTTAGCATTCATTCAACACGTGATATAAGCCCAGCAAAATATCGATCATGCAAGTTATGCAAATTAGAATTGGCCCTCGTTTTTGTGTTTTTTTTTTTTTTTTTTTTTTTTGTTCGTTATACTTTGGACATATGGACTGGTTAATTTCCGTTATTAAAACAAAAAAAAAACATTTTTTAATTATTCTTTCTTTTTTCTTCTTTGCAGCCCAATCGTACCTATTATTTGGATGATCCTGAAGGTTTTGGCCTTGAATGGGTGGCAGCTATTGAGAAAATGCATCATCTAACCTATAAAGAACAAATAAATACCTCAAATTCAAATGCTGCCGCCGGTATTGTATCCTCATCACCATCCACCTCGTCATCCTGTTCGACAGCCTCATCAACATCATCATCAACAACAACAAACTCCAATGCACGAATGGCAATGAATCTGAATAACAATAACAATAGTAATAATAACAATAACCACAGTCACAGTCATTTAACGAGTTCAGTAGCAGCGAAAACCTCCTCCTCCTCCACCACAGCCATATCGACGACGTCCTCTTCAATAGCCCACAAAACATCATCATTACTGACAGCGCCGTTTACAATATTGAAAACGGCCTCAAATTAAATAGACTTTGGTTTTGTTTTCACAAAAAGAAAAGGAAATGCATATAAAAGGGTGGTGGGTGGTCGCGTCGCTCTCAAGGATAATCATTTAGCAACAAACAAACAAAAAACGATAAGCAATGGCAAGTGAAATGGAAAACAACTCTACAAAACTCTTACATATATACAACAACTAAATAAATATAGCCGAGAAAATAAAACTGAAATATTATACAAATATACCAGCCCTTAAAATAATAACAACAAAAAAGCAAAAACAAAAGAAACTAAAAAAAACTCTCATAGAAAAATTATTTAAATTTAATTTTTTATTTAGAACAAATTTTAGTTCAAAACCGTGTAAAACAAAACCCCCAAAAAAATCCTTTATACTTTATTATTATAGCATAATTATAAAAAAAACAGAAACAACAAAAACAATTTCAACTAAATGAAAACCTAAAACAACAAAACCCAACATAATTTATTTACAATATTTTATTACATTCATAAGTTTCTTTTTTTTTTTTTTTTTGTAATAATAATTAATAAAAATATTAAATATAATTAATAATAAATAAGCTTAATTATATAAGAATTTAGATGAAAGGAAGGAAGGCAAAAAATTAATATAATAATACTAAATAAAACAAAAAACAAACTCTTAGATAGTCTCAATTGCAAAACAAACAGCAAACAAAAAAAGTAATTATAATTTATATTAGAAAAGTATTTATTAATTATATCACTAAAACATAAAACTAAATCCCAACCCTACTTGCTCCCGCTTCTCCTACCAACTCCCAAACATTATCCCCCTCTTATGTACAAATTCACTACCACACAGAAACACACATTTTCCCCTCTTCACTTCCCTCCCCTAACCTTCTAAAGTTTAAGCAATTTAGAAAAATTTAGCAAAAGAGAAATAATAATATTAAATAAAATAATAAACTAAAATAAATTAACTTTTACCACCATTGGTTGGCAGAATGAGGGGAGAACATGGTAAACCCCCAAACCAATGAAGTTGAGGATTTAAAATTGCAACTCTCTCTTTATTCTGCCCAACCAAATGCTGTGGAAGTAAATAAAATTTATATAAATATTGAAAGAAATTTACGTAAAATACATTAGTTTATAAACAAAGAACAACTGCAAAGAAGAATTATAAAACAAAAACAAAAGATTATACAAAACTCTTATATACACAGTAAATCTACAAGAAAAAGTAACGAAAAACAAACCAACTACTATTAAATATAAGGAATAAACGATTGAGAAGGCGGGAAAAGAAAAACAAAGTGGAAACATTTTTACAACATTTTCATCAATGCGAATTCTTTTCTGCGTTTTCCCTTTATAAGCTGTAGTTTAAAAAAAAGAAAACAACACAATACCTACCCCCCCTGCCCCCTTAAACTTACTTAAAATTTTACAAGGCCTCAAAAAAGCCAATATAAAATAATATAATTAAAAAAGTCCACACTTTTTAGTTATTTAATTTTATTTTGTGGCCTGCTCCCCTTGCTCCTTACCTTCCCACAAATTGTATAAAAATCCCCTACCCTAATTAATAACTGAAAAAATTAATTCTAATTAAAAACAATGCATATATTTTAATTTAATTATAATTGTAATAAAAACAATACAAAAAATCCCCTCC
This sequence comes from Musca autumnalis, assembly GCF_047663935.1. Classification (NCBI taxonomy): domain Eukaryota; kingdom Metazoa; phylum Arthropoda; class Insecta; order Diptera; family Muscidae; genus Musca; species Musca autumnalis. The sequence continues at coordinate 44,579,841 of NW_027411977.1, read as the reverse complement.
CAAAAACACAACATTTAAAGTTATAATAATATTAATTTATTTAATTTATGTTTAATTTTAATTTAAATAAAACAACAACAAAAAATAACAAAACAACAACAGAAGAAGAAGAAAGAAAAATAAGGAAAACAGCTCTCTTTTTTTTGGTCCTTGTGAATTTTGTTGAAAACCCAATTTGCCTTTATTCCTTTAATAATTAAAAAAAATAATTGTTTATAATATTCAAATTTCCCATTTTCTTTTATTGTTAATTTTGTTAAAGAAAAGAGAAGACTTTAGTTTTTGCCCCTGAAATCTGTTAACTTATTTTTTGTTTTGTTTTTTTTTCTCCCCTCCTCCTCCCTTTTTTCTATGTGTTATATTATTTCCATTTATTTCTAAATTTAATTTAATTACCATTTTTCTGTTTGTAAATCAATTCACCTAAAACTATTTATTTTTAATATATTATATATGATTAAAACAATTTGAATGTTTATATTATTAAAAAAAAGAATATTATTAGCACACACACTCACTCACCCATTTACTACCTTACCTCTACCTACTTTATTATTATTTGTTTATCCTCTTATTTAATTGGAATTGTACTATTTTTTTTTTTTTAGCTATAACAATTTAATTTTATTTATATATTTCCATCAATTTGTTTTGTTTGGAAATATTTAAGAAAAAGACTTTAAACAAAAACAAACATACATGAAAACAAACAATCAACAAAAATAAAAATACCTTATTTGAATTTCAATTTTTTGCAAACCAAAAACTTGTTGTTTTTTATTTATTTTTCATTAATATTATTTTGCAAATCTGAAACAAAAAACCTGGGGTTTTCAGATGTTGGGATTTAGAAAAATGCTTTAAGGTGACTTGGGAAACTATTTATAACAAACAATCAACAATTTTCAGTAAGGAAAAAAATTTAAAAAATTGAATTTTTTTAAAATCAATGTTTTAAAACGTTGGAAACTACTAAAATCATTTAATTATGCAATATTCTCGCTGAATCGACAAAAAATATTCTTTTTTTTGATAACAAGTAAAAAATTATCAGTCGGTTTTGCCGACAGAGATATACCCTCAGCCTGTGTATATTGAAACAATTCTTCCCCAAAAAACGTATGTATTTAGGGGGTTTTAAACATTTTGGGCGTTTGAACCGACAAAAATGTTGATTAGGATTGAAGATCAAACATTTTTGCGGAGGAGATACTAAAAGGAATGGGTCGACATTGACCATTATGGAAGTGGATCTCCAGCCACTACATATGGTGCATATGGAGTTTTTACACCCTTCGGGCTGTTTTCTCAAGAAGTATGGACTTGCCCCTGAAAAAAACTTTTACCATCGTAATTGGGGCAGCGAATGCAAGTTGCTTAAACAAAAATAAAAGTGGTTCGATATCAGGTCTGAAAGTGAACTTATCCGAAATTTTGTGTGGGAGGTACCGGATGGAGTAGACAAATATAGTCCATTTTTGAACCTGATCTATATCAGGAAGATATATTAGGATGTGTAAAGTATGGACCAATTCGGCCACTCCATTCAAGAGTTATCGTACGAACAATTTTTCCGAACATTTTTGAACTTTTGTGGGGGAGGTACCTAAAGGAGTGGACCGATATGGCTTATCTTCGAACTTAAACCATTTTTGGACAAAACATTACTAAGGCTAAATGTTGGGCCGAATCGGCAGATCCGTTCTAGAATTATCTCGCACTCCAACCACCTCACACGGTGTCATAGGGGTTTTTTTGCAACTTTCATGCTATTTTCTCAGGAAGTATGGACTTGTCCCTAATGAAACTTGTACCGTCGTATTGGGGGTAGTGAATACAAGTTGCTAAAATAAAAATCAAAGCGATTCGAGAGATGGTCCTAAAATGAACTTTTCCAAAATTTTGAGTGGGAGTTGACCGATTGAGTCCATATTGAAACCTTATCTAAGTCTGGTACACATTTCAGGATTTCGAACATTTTTGACCTTTTGTGGGGGAGGTACCTAAAGGAGTGGACCGATATGGCTTATCTTCGAACTTAAACCATGTTTGAACAAAATATTACTAAGGCTAAATGTTGGACCGAATCGGCAGATCCGTTCTAGAATTATCTTGCACTCCAACCACCTCACACGGTGTCATAGGGGTTTTTTGCAACTTTCATGCTATTTTCTCAGGAAGTATGGACTTGTCCTTAATGAAACTTGGACCGTCGTATTGGGGGCAGTGAATACAAGTTGCTAAAATAAAAATCAAAGCGATTCGAGAGATGGTCCTAAACTGAACTTTTCCGAAGGAGTGGACCGATTAAGTCCATATTTAAACTTCATCTAAGTCAGGTAAAACTTTCACGATGTACCCTAAGTTTGGACAAAATATTGCGAAAGCCAAATTTTGGACCAAATCGGTTCATCCGTTCGAGAGTTATGGTGCGCAGCAGCCAGCCAGACAGACGGACGGACATGGCTAAATCAACTCCAAATTGTCTGAAACATATTTCGTCCAAACATACTTGGGGTCTAAAACCATTATTTCGATGAGGCACATTTTGCCCGTATGAAAGTGTATATACCCTCGTTAGCATAAATGCTGAGGGTATAAGAATCTGAAATTGGGAAAAGGGAAAAAAACCTACACGAAATTTTTATTCATGATTGGCCTGATAATGCTTTGAGATCTGAATGATGAAGTAAAATCTTTGGAAAAAATGGGGATTGAAGTATTAATATTTCCTGTAAAATGTGGGCATTGCTTCATGTATGTATGTATGTGTATCCGTGTGGCAAATAAATCATTCTGCTGTGATTTTAGCGACGGATATTTTCATATTCTTCAGATGCAAGAACGGTACTAGGACAACAATGAAGATGTTTAATTAACATGTGCACATACATATTTAGTACACAATGCCACGAGCGTACAAATCATTGGCTTAAAATAGATCTTTATGGTTCAAGAACCATTCGAACTGGCGAAAAATGAAATTGCCATTTTTCATACTTCGTGTGGTTGATTGTGGACATGTTGAGGATTTTAGTCAGGTACTTAGCTGTGTGTATTCAGCTAGATTCCAATCGTGCTTAACGTGTATCGGCGTTTTGAAAGTTTACGTCGGGAAGTAAACTAAATAGGCGTGTTAAGTTCCGTCCATTTCTACAGGTTTTGATATATTCGACATCAGATTCCTTGGAATCCTTGCATTTTAGGTATAAAGTGTCTTTGGCAATATTACTGACAACACTGCGGTGTATCTTTTTATGAAAAAAATTAAACCTCATGCGAGTCACTAAAGGGGTCTTTTTGGTCCCTTTTTTCAAAAACGTTTAAAAACTCCTTTAAAATGTGATCTTATCAGATCAAAATATTCTACAAAGTTATTTGTCATATCATTTATTTTCATTTTATGAAAAAATTAACCCTCATGCGAGTCACTAAACGGCTCTTTTTGGTCCCTTTTTTCAAAAACTTTTAAAAGCTCCTTTAAAATTTGATCGTATCAAATCAAAATATTCTACAAAATTATTTGTCATAAAATTTTACTATAGGTCCCCGAATACACCAAAACTCTAAATCGTACCTAAATGCCAGGAATCTGCCAAAAGTAAAATCACGTTTTAGGGTTAATGTTGTACTTTAGCTGAGTTTATTTAGTTTTGTCCCACAAAACTTCATTCTAGATAGAAGACGTCAAAGACAAAAATAATCTCCATCAAATTTAAATATAAGTCGTCGAATAAATGAAATATGTATTTGCAATATATATCAAGAAAATATATACATCAAGTTTGCCAACAAAACACGCAAATATTTTTTGAATAAATTTGTTTTGTTCTTTTTTCGAGTTGATGCATGAAAGTAACATGAAATTTAGTTCTAGACGAAAGGTGTTAAAAGAAGAAATATTCTACACAAAATTTCACTATAAGTCCCAGAACAAACTAGATATCTGAGTAAAATATTTTGTTAAGAAAATGACGTTACAAAATTAGATATTATAGGTAGAAAATATTTGTTTTGCTTTTAGACTCTTAATTAACCGTTATTTAATTACCGTTTTTATTCACATTTTCGTTATCTGCGTTCACAAAATATACTTTATTGAAGTTTTTTGATAATAAATTCTTTCAGAAGATTATGTGTGCTCGATCCAAACTGCTTTTGAAATATCTATGGTGAATATATATAGGGAAAATATTGATAACCCAGATCGGACTTTGAAAAATTACGTATTTTAGTACTATAAACCAAAATAACGTCATCAGGATAAGTCATAGGTTCCTGATATTGTATGTGAAAATGCGGTAGACTATTCCCGGCAATTGTCCAGTGAATATATATCTGACATACGAGTCCTAACATCCATGGTTTTGGCATGGTCCTAAATACTCTAATGTTGGCAGCTACTCCTGCTCTGATAAAATTGACTGAATTATATTTGATGGAGAATATTTTTGTCTTTGACGTCTTCTATCTAGAATGAAGTTTTGTGGGACAAAACTTAATAAACTCAGATAAAGTACAACATTAACCCTAAAACGTGATTTTACTTTTGACAGATTCCTGGCGTTTAGGTACGATTTAGAGTTTTGGGGACCTATAGTAACATTTTATGACAAATAATTTTGTAGAATATTTTGATCTGATACGATCACATTCTAAAGGGTTAAAGGATCACATTCTGAGGGTTAATTTTTTTCATAAAAAGATACCCCGCGCATTGTTGTCAGTAATATTGCCAAAGACACTTTATACCTAAAATGCAAGGATTCCAAGGAATCTGATTTCGAATATTTCAAAACCTGTAGAAATGGGCAGAACTTGCCATGCCTATTTAGGTTGCTTCCCGACGTAAACTTTCAAAACGCCAATACACGGGTCTTCTTTTTTTCGGTCATCTTTCATAATCTGGTCGAATTATCTTGTAATTATTTTTTCTGTTGTACTGTGGAATTGAACCTAATTCAGCAATTTTAATTAATTTCTCGTTAGAGTCGAGGTTAAAGAACGATGATTTTTGCAAGTAAAACCACTACCATGTGACATGTGTCTCCTTTTGTAGAGGCTCATCAGACATATCGGCTGTGGAGCGGCTAACTTTTCCTCTTCCAAATGTGATTTGTTTTTTGTTTGTCCATTCATTGTATGGCTTCCATGACAAACGCTTAGCGTAGTCTTTGAAAGATATGAGTTTGGCTCTGAACGCTAACACGCAGTGACAACACTTTTTTCATGTGTTTTTCAAGGACGTGGGTTCAAACCCCAGCCTGGCTCAAGCTGATTTTTATTTACATATTTATTTGAAAATTTTGCCTATTAGGGCGAAGATCATTTTTAATATTAATTTAATTAACTTCTCGCTAGAGTCGAGCTTAACGACCGATGATTTTTGCAAGTGAAAAAGGACTGCCGAAGATTCTAACCCTCACAACCACCACTATGTGACATGTTTCGCCTTTGGTAGCAATTTTAATTTTACATCAATTCCTTATCTAAATGTTTTTATTCTTTTTTTTTTGTATTTTGTACTCTGTTTCATTTCATGTCTTTAACAATTTAGTCCTTGTACAATTTTGGTCAGTTTCTCTAAGCGAATACAAATTCGTTCAATGTGGTATTCGGTTACGCAACTACATATAACAAAATATTTAGTTAACAAAATTATAAAATTAATTTATTACATATATTGCTTTCAAAAAAGAAAAGAAATAAACCATGCCGAATTGTAAAACCTTGCTGAAAATATCATTTCACTGAAAAAAACTGCTGGTATAATATTTACTAAGAAAAAAAATAAACAAAACTTCAAACAAATTAGTGAAATTATTTTTATGCATAAATATTAAATTTACACTTATCTAAAATTTCTTAAACAAATTTCTATTATTTGAATTTTTAAACTAATTAAATTCAAAATTTGAAAAAAAATTTAAAAATTGTTTTTGTTTTAATTGGCTACAATTGGATTTTTTAAAGGTAAAAAGAGGTTTGTTGAAATTATATTATTATTTGTGTTTCAATTTTAAATACATTATGGACCTAGATTCTCAGTGATATAACAATTAATGTTATTATATAAAATCATTATAAATAACAGTTATTATTATTTACTGAGTTACTACTGATCGAGTCAAATTTTTTTGATAATTATAAAATTGTCCGACTGAAAATTTACAAAACCATTTTATGCACTCCCTTTTATTTAAAGTCAGAGATGGAAATGAACGAGTTTATATAAAACACTTTACTTTCCATATCTGGTTTCGATGCTCTCTGGTCAGCTATCCATTGCTGAAAGATTGTACTTTGAGAATCTTCTTTGATTTCTAAGACACCGAATACTTTCGGCAGAGTCGATCACCATAAAGTATACTATATGGAATAAATAGTTTCCTTTCTTTCTTACCGAAACGTCAGTTACTTTGCAAATGACTTTAGTTTGGAAAACAATTAAGATGTGCAATGATTGGGTCTAATTATTGATTCGATTCGATCTAGAAGTTGCTCGTGAATAAGTTTTCGACACTATAAGACTCGATATAAATCGTTCACGCAATCTTATCGATTTTTTTGCGATAGTAACAGGTAATCGAACTTTCGAAACCTATGTGTTCTTCAAACAACATTATGAAGGTAGACGCCAAAAAATGTGTTTATTTTAAAAGGAAAACTAAAAAATCAAGAGGTCTATTATGGATAGCAACTCAACTGTAGTTGGGTTGCCAGAAGAGAAAATCATAGAATTAAAATAGGTGAAACGACAGAATTTTTCGTAAAATTCATTCAATATCAATGTTTTGAACCTTTAACTATTAGTTACATTGTAAACAAGTAAAAAAAGTATCAGTCAGCTTTGCCGACAGATATATACCCTCAGCCTGTGTGAATTAAAATGTCCATCTATTGACGATATCGAATCTACGGATTACGGATTTTGTAGCCCTTTTTGAAATTTGCCGACAAAAAATAGGTATATTTGGTTTGAAGCTCAAAATTTTTGCGTAAGGAAGTGGATCTTATTTCATTCCTTTTTATAGATTTTATGGCCACCATACATTTCAGTTGGTCACCGTATAACTTAGAGGCTTAAACAGGACCACAAAGAATAGCAACGGTATAATTTTCCAAAGGTTCTTCGAACAGTTTCTAAACTGCGCTTAAACAAAAATGTTGAACTTTTGTGGGGGAGGAGAAGACCGATTTCTGAAGTAAAACTACATTTGGACAAAATATTAGGAGATCCAAGGTTTGGACGGTTGCTCCGTTCAGCAGATATAGCGCGTACTATTATAGTGACGTTTTTTAACTTTTATGGTGGAGGACGTACCGGAAGGGGCTCACCGATAGTGCCAATCTACAAACTTAGTTTGGACCAAATATTACCAAGGCCAAATTTTGGACCGAATCGGCTGATCCGTTCGAGAGTTATCGTACACATAGTGCCATAGGGATTTTTATAGCAATCGGGCTATTTTCTCAGGAAGTATGAACTTGCATCGCTATTATGGGGGCAGCGAACAAAAGTTATTACAACAAAGTTAAAAGCGATTCTAAAGCAGGCCTTAAAGTACAATTTTCCGAAATTTTGTGTGGGAGGTACCTGAAGGAGTTGACATATATAGTCCATATTCAAGCCTGATCACTGTCTCGTAGAAATATTTCGATGTGTAAAGTATGTACTAAATAAGTAACTTCCTTCAGGAGTTATTGTGGCCACAAATTTTCGGAATAGTTTCGAACATTTGTGGCAGAGGTACCTAAAGGAATGGACCGATATAACTCACCTTCTGACTTAAACTAACTTCAGACAAAATATTACGATGGCCAAATTTTAGACCGAATCGCCAGATCCGTTCGAGAAATATCGTGCGCTCCAACCACTACACTTTGTGTCATAGGGGATTATTACAACTTCCTGGCTATTTTCTCAGGAAGTATGGACTTGCTTTTGAAAAAACTTGAACCTTCGTAATGGGGGCAGCGAATACATTTTGCTACAAAAAAATCAAAAGGATCCGAGAGCAGGTCCTAAACTGAACTTTTCCGATATTTTGTGTGGGAGGTACCCGAAGGGGTGGACCGATGGAGTCCATATGGGAACCTCATCTACATATCGCACCTATTCAACAAAAGGGTAGTAACTAAAAATTTTGAAAATTTCAATTTTTAATAAAAAACGATAGATAATGATCAACTCCATCCACTGTAAAAATCTCCCATTGTTGTGTCTACTCTTTCGTCAAAAATACCGTTATCCCACTCTTCGTGTCCTCAGAGTTACTAGTTATGTATGCACAGGTTTTTGTCTCTACTGAAAAGTAAGAAATTTCGAGTTGTTTCCCTTTTGTTGATCAGGTGCGATATGTCTGGTAGAAATTTCACGATGTGCAAAGTATGGACCAAATCGGTTACTCCCTTCAAGAGTTATCGTGCGCACAAATTTTCCGATCATTTTCGAACTTTTGTGGGGGAAGTACCGGAAGGAGTGGACCGGTATAACCTATCTTAAACTAAGTTTGAATAAAATATTACGAGAGCCAAATTTTGGACCGAATCGGTTGATCCGTTCGAGAGTTATCGTGCGCACCAGCCAGACAAACAGACGGACGGACATTGCTAAATCGACTCCACATTGTCTGAAACACATTTCGTCCAAACATACTTGGGGTCTAAACCCATTATTTCGATGCCCGTATGAAAGTGTATATTCCCTCGTTAGCATAAATGCTGAGAGTATAAAAAGTATTAATTACAATGTGGAAATGGAAGTTTTTATTATTATATTTGTTTTCGGCAACGCGACTGGAGTTGGAAGAAGCAAGAAGCACCTTCGGTAGAAATTTTCAAACGGTACTCAAACACCCCTAAACTGCACTTAAGGAAAATTGTTGATTTTTTGTGTGGAAAGTACCCGAAGATATATTCCAATACAGACTTTCTTGGAACTTGATGTACGCTTCGAAGACATTTTACGACGGGCAAAGTTTTGACCAAATCGGATACTCAATTCGTGTTCATCAGTTATTTGAATTGGTGCCGCCTGGCTTATTTAGAGCTTTTGGAACATTATCTCAGAAAAAATATGTATGTATCGTTGTAAATGGGGGGCGCGAGCAGAACCTGTTTGTTCATGACGATCCGAGAAGAGTTTCTAAAGTTGTTAGTCCATATATGAAGATGATCTGATGTTTGGAAGAAATATTATGATGTACAAAGTTTGGACCAAATCTTAGTTATCTTGCGAGGTGGTATCCGAAAAAGTGGCCCATCTTAGAACTTGATCTAAGTTGGGACAAAATATAAAGAGCAATATTTTGCCAATACAAGAGTTATAGTGCGCTCCAGCCAGGCTGACAGACGGGCGGAAAGTCGGATTTCGCCCAAACATTCTTGGGTTCTAAAACCATTATTTGGATGAGACTCATTTTAATCCTATGAGGGTATGATTAGATAAATCACAAAATGTTTTGGACCAAATCGGTTGATCAGTTCGAGAGTTATCGGGCGCTCCAACTTTCGGGCTATTTTCTCAGGAAGTACGGACTTACCCCTGAAAAAAACTTTTACCGTCGTTACAAGTTATTACAACACAAATGAAAGGGATTCGAAAGCAAGTCTTAAGTTGAACTTATGCGAAATTTTGTGTGGGAGGTACACGAAGAAGTGGACATATTGACACCTCATCAATGTCTGGTAGAAATTTCACGATGTGCAAAGCATGGACCAACACGGTTACTCCCTTTAAGTGTTATCGTACGCACAATTTTCCCCGAAAATTTTTGAGCTTTTGTGGGGGAGGTACCTGAAGGAGTGAACGATATGGCTTATCTTCAAACGTAAACTAAGTTTGGACACAATATTACGAAGGCCAAATTTTGGACCAAATTATTTCATCCCACTATGGGCCCAATAACAGGTTTTTGAGGCAACAAATGACTGGATGCAGCTACACTTTTCAAATTTCGTTCCGATGTTTATAAGGAGCATAAAAACACATCTGCAAATTTGGTAAGAATCGCTTTAGATATATATTTAGCTTTCATATATATCGTTCATCCGATGTTATCCGACTTTATATTAGATATAGCTTTCATATATATCGCTCATCCGATGTTATCCGACTTTATATTAGAGCCGCAAAAAGTCCACAATTTACATCCGATCGCTTTAAAATTTAATGGTAAGTCCTGTTCAATTAATAGCCACGTCCGACAAATTTGGTTCTGAAAATAGATTGTAAGGTAGTTTTTTTACCGAAAAATGGAGTTTCACGAAGTGTTGCCGCTTCCATACAAAAGTGGACAAAAATAGAAGGATGCATTTTGGCACAAGTACTTATGAGAGCACAGGAATGAAAAATATCAACTTTGGACCATATTTGCATATGAGGAAGCATCCCATGTTAAATTTGAAGGCTATTCATAAAAAAATTGAGCAATTTATAACAAAATCGGGGAAAGATATATATGTGGGCTATATCCAAATTCATTCGTCAGCAGATATATTACGTTATATGATATGGTTTTATTTAAAACAGCCTGTTATTTTAGTTTTGGCTTTTTTGAAATTCGTGAGTTTAAATTTACCTCAGATCTGAGTTTTGAAAGGGTTTCCAAAACACATTCTGTGTTGTAACGTCTTCTGAGTAAATAAATGTTTAAAGAGTTTCTACTGTTAGGCATGCCTCTAACACTGGCGGTAATTGAAATTCTGGTTATGTAGGATCCTTCGGTAGAATTGCCTTCATCTAAAACTCCCAATATTTTGTCGTCGTCTTTATACATGGCATCGATGGTGACTAATTCATCAAAAATGACATTGTTATGAAAGCAATTAGCAATGACAGAATACGCTACATTTTTCATGGCTTCATCTTACAATAACACTGCATCCAACACATTTAATTTCGTACTTTCTTCCTTTTCTATTCTTGCCAGATAAGTGGATATTTGTGGATCCCGGTAATGCGATTTTAACGATTTCATTACTCTTTGGTCCATGGGTTGTAAAACAGATGTGACATTGGGTGGCAGAAAGCCAAGGTTAATTGACTTGAGACCGCTGACAGTCGTAATTCAGTTGTCTAACCCCATCTTCGAACATGTTGTGCATATGTTTGGTGGTTTGTTTTTTGAGTTCAAAACAATACATACAACAAAATATTGAGAAAAATTGTTCTTCCTTGTACGATTCGACGTTATAACCGATAGCAAAATTCAAATATTTCACAAAAATCTTACGTGACAACCGATATGACGCTATAAGCGATGACGTTATAAGCGATATTTATTTGTGTGGAATATAAAGGGCAGAAATTTGGGACTTTTGGATTTCGAAGTTATAAGCGATATGACGTTATAAACGACGACGTTATAAGCGATTTCGACTGTATTTTAGTGGTCAACTAATTTTCATATGATTATCGCTTTAGATTATCTAGGAAATATTCTAATACCCTCAACATTTATGCTAACGAGGGTATATACACTTTCATACAGGGCAAAATGTGCCTCATCGAAATAATGGTTTTAGGCGCCAAGTATGTATGTCCATCCGTCAGTCTGTCTGGTTGGGACGCACGATAACTCTCGAACGGATTAACCGATTATGTCCAAAATTTGGCTTTCGTAATATTTTGTCCAAACTTAGTTTAAGTTCGAAGATGGGTTATATCGGTCCACTCCTTCCGGTCCTCACCCACAAAAGTTCGAAAATGTTCGGAAAATTTGTGCACACGATAACTCTTGAAGGGAGTTACAGATTTGGTCAATACTTTGCACGTCGTGAAACTTCTGCCAGACTTAGATGAAATTCCAATATGGACTCAACCGGTCTACTCCTTCGGTTACCTCCCACACAAAATTTCGGAAAAGTTCAGTTTAGGAACTTCTCTCGAATCGCTTTGATTTTTGTTGTAGCAACTTGTATTCACTGCCCCCAAAACGACGGTACAAGTTTCATCAGGGGCAACTCCATACTTCCTGAGAGAATAGCCTGAAAGTTGCAAAAAACCCCCATGACACCGTGTGTAGTGGTTGGAGCACAAGATAACTCTCGAACGGATCTGCCGGTCCAAAATTTGGCCTTCATAATATTTTGTTTAAACTTAATTTAAGTTCGATGATAAGCTATATCGGTCCACTCATTCAGGTACCTCCCCCACAAATGTTCAAAAATGTTCTTAAAATTTGTGCGCACGACAACTCTTGAACAGAGTGACCGATTTGGTCCATACTTTACACATCCTAATATGTCTAACAGATATAGATCAGGTTTGAATATAAACTATATTTGTCCACTCCTTCGGGTACCTCCCACACAAAATTTCGGATAAATTCACTTTAAGGCCCGCCCTCGAATCACATTGATTTCTGTTGAAGCAACATGCATAGGCTGCCTCCTTTACGTCGGCAAGAGTTTTTTCAAAAGCAAGTCCATACTTCTTGAGAAAATAGCCTGAAAGGTACAAAAAACCCCTATGACACGGTGTGTAGTAGTTAGAGCGCAAGATAACTCTCGAACGGATCAACCGATTTGGTCTTCGTCATATTTTGTCCAAACTTAGTTTCAGTTCGAAGATGGGCTACCGATATTGCCCATATTCCCCACTATTTAAAAAACGTCACTTAAATGGTATGCAAGATATATCTTGAACGGGGCAACCAATTTGGTCCAAACTTTTGATCTCCCAATATTTTGTCTACATTTACTTTAACTTCTAAAATTGTCCATATCGGTCCTCTCCTTAGGGTACGTTCCCCACAAAAGTTCAACATTTATGTCTAAGTACAGTTTAGGGTCTGTTCGAAGATCCTTGGGAAATTGATACCGATGCTGTTCCTTGTGGTCCTGTTTACAGCGAGATTATGTTTTCCGTGCTTCCTGGCATACTGATCCAAAAGTTAAACCATGATCCATTAAAGTGACTAGTGGGCGCTACATCAATCGAAAATATATGACCCCCAGAATAAGATCAACTTCCATAACGAACTATGTCGGTCCATTCCTTCAAGAACCTCCTCCGCAACATTTTGAACTTTAATTCTAATCCACATTTTTGTCGGCAAGTTCAAATGTCCAAAAAGAGACACACAATTCTGTACGTAGATAAAAGTTTCGACCCATATAGGCTGAGGGTATATCTATGTCGGCAAAGCCGACTGATACTTTTTTACGTGTTCATATTTAAAGAGCTAAAACTTCGTTATGCATGCACATATCGACAAAATTCTTTCAGATTCGTGGTATATGTGGTGGAGTTCTGTAACACATTTTTTGAGTTACCGACAAATGTCGGTAAACATAAAAAGCAAAATTATGAATGGAAAGTACCATTAAAGGTCGACAACACTTTTGCTATTGGTAGGACTTAGCGACAGCTTTATTTTGGTTGTTAACATACCAAAAAATTTCGTTAATTACCGAAATTGTAAGAATTTATTTTTACCGATTTTTGTCGGTAAGTCAAAAAATGAGTTACAGAATTCTGTAACTGTAAGAAAGAAACGTGAACATGTATAAAAGATAACATTACGTTGTTCGATTTTTGTCCACTGCGGCAACACTGTGCGTCGCCCGTATGAAAGTGTATATACCCTCGTTAGTATAAATAGTATTATACCCCGGTTACACTTAACCGGATTAACACAGTGGGTTTGGATTTCAAATGTCAATTCCATAGCGCAAACGTCAAATAAATCCTCTCAAAGTGGGTTAACCCGGCAAAAAACTCTAGTGTAATAGTAGGTTTCACTACAGTTTTTTTGCCGGGTTAACCCACTTCGAGTAGATTTATTTGACGTTTGCGCTATGGAATTGATATTTGAAATCCAAACCCACTGGGTTAATCCGTTTAAGTGTAAGCGGGGTATAATAGCTCATTTAGACTAGCCATAAATCCTCGACTGGATTTAATAAATCCAGTACAAATCTCATTGCATTTAGATATACATTTTGGAGGATTTAAATGGCAGTCAGCTGATTTTTGTTCATAGCACAATTACCAAGGTAGATGCATCAGCCCATCTGATCGAATTTGAAACGTCAAGAGAATTTTTTGTAAATTGAATTCGTCTCAAGAAACATACGTTAAATTACAAATTTATTGTTTAATACTATAAATGTTAGAGTTGTATATGAGGATTTATGCCAGATTTAAAACAAATCCACTCAATACGAGGATTTATTTTTGTATGGGAAATGTGGTGGATTTTGGCTGAATTTAGCAAATAAAACTTGATAATGTGCTAAATCCTGCTAATTAAGTCATATGTAAATGGGCTATAACCGTACTATTAATAATGGGTGTTTTACACGATATATTATTTTACATATGTGTTGTCACTTTGCGTATACATTTTGTATATAAAAAGTGACAACTCATATGTAAAAATCATATCGTTTAAAGTACCCATAAGTAATCATGGTGCAAGAAAGAAGGTGATACAATAATACCAACTGATGTCTTCATTTGCTGTCAAAACATATTTTTAATCAAGAATAAATAACAAATATTTCGCTTCTATAAAGAATATTACAACATCGTCATTAAAGCTTCGCGAAGAATATTTTACCGTTTTCTTCCACCTTTTGGGGATATTTCGCTCAAAAAAATTTGACAGCAAATGAAGACTACGGCTTTAATTCGCCTTTTGGATCACCTTATTAAATTCGCCTTGCATGTTAGTATAAATAGTATACAAATATATACGATTATGCAATATTGTTCAGATTTCAAAGATATACGGCTTTGTTGTTTTTTACTGAATAAAACATTTTTAATTTTTTTCTTAAAGATAATAAAAAAGTACCTTTTCAATGAAAAAGGTACAATTTCAGTAGTTTTGAAATTTTTAATTTTCCATCCCTGAGGAGAAGGGTAGCCAAATTGCGATAAAATAAGAATAAAGGCGAATCCCAGACTTTGCCGTATTATGGTCCATCAGAGCCCTCCCTTGGTCTATGAAACCCTTGCTTAACTCTTTTAACTGCACTTACGAAGTGTGAATTAATTTTACCGTTCATGGCTGCCGGTATTGTAGGATAAAAACTGGCCTCACTGTAATAGTAATCTTTAATTCAGAATTTTGTTTTGAAAGTTTTCCATTTATATGTTCATTTTACGTCTTCGAATTCATTACTAAAAATCCTAACACACTCATTTTTTTGTATATAACAAATTGTTTATTTTTTATTTTAATAAGAACGTTATGCATAATGTTTAGGGATATACAGACAGTTTTGCTAAAGGATTGTTGGAATTTAACAGGGTGCTTAATATTAATTATAATTAAGAGAAAAAGTTAAACTAAACTTAAACTTAAGAAACAAACATTGTATACGATTTAAGGACCTAAAAGCGGTTTATGTTTCGTCATCGTAGTGTCAACTCAAATATCGATACTGTTGGGGAAAAATGAAATGCAAATTCTAAACAATGTGAATTAAACGCAAGTTCTAATAAGTTCGGGTCTTACCATATAGATATTTATTGCATTCACTGCCGTTAGTGATTTCAATCATGAATATTTTCCTCGGAATTTTTCACTCGGAAAATAATTTTAAAAAGTGAAATTCTTTTAAATTCAATATTTTAAAAAATTGGAAACTACTAAAGTCACTTAATTATGCAATATTCTCGATGTATCGACAAAAAATTTTCTCCTTTTGGACATAAATATGGAAATAAAAATTCTGAAATTGAGGAGAAATTCCTCACGAAAATTTTATTCATAATTGCCCTGTATGTTTTAATAATGAACTCTTCATCACACAAGTAAAATTTCTAACAGATACTCTTTAATATAATAACTTTCATGTCAAGAAAATTTCACATTTCTTTGTTTGCTTAATAAATTAAAAAACAGATCAATTGTCTTTGAATATTAAGACCGGGAACTATTTTTTGTTCATATATTATTTAAAAAAAGTTATTATTTTCCCAGAACATGTTGTTATAACATGTACAACAATTTTCGATATTTGAGATTAAGTGCAATAAAAGCAACTTTTTGTATATAAATTATATTTACAAAAAATCATATTATAAATAAAAAATTATCACTTGTTACAAACAATATATATAAAATAAATATACACCTTATTAAAAACAAAAACAAAAACTTATATTTATTGTAAAATTTTCCGAAATATAATGGTGCAATACTGAAACAAAACAGAGAGAAACAAAACTAACATTCAACAAGAAATGTTAAAAAAAATTAGTATTAAATTTAGATTTACAACTATCTGTTTATATAAATATACATACATATAGTATTTACCTACACACACGATTCGTACATCATACATACATACATATATAATATGCATTATATGTATAACATTACGATAAACTTACTAACGCTAAACTATTATCATTAAGAACTGTATAAAATTTACAACTACAGTAACACTACTCTAATTGTATATTTATTAAATATAAACCATAACAATTATATAATAATAACAAAAAAGCAAAATATTATTAATAAAAATTATATTTATATATCTATACATATATTTAGAGTTTAGGCAAAAATATTGTATATAAGTATATACAATAAATGAATTAAACTAATAAAATATACACACAATGTTATGGAAATGATACAACTTAAGACGAAGACAGAAAAAACATATGCTGGTGTTTTTATTCATATTTTTTGGAAATAAATCGAATTTGAAATATCGTTCGGTAAGTAAAACCATTTAACGCAGAAACGAGTAAAATCCGATCAATACGGTATTGTCTGCAATGGTAAAAACTAATTTTGTTTCGTACACAAAAGTACGAAGTTCCAAAACTACTCCCATAACTCAATCCTACAGTTCAACAGAAATCTTAATTCCAAATATTTGGTGTCTAACTCTATCGGTTCAATCTAATCCAAATTGTACTAAATTAAGTACCATTTAGTGCTTTTCGTAGACATACTTACGGGTTTCCATAACCATTTCCTTACATTAAATAACACTTCCCAACCTTAATTTCACACCAAATTTCAAGATTATAGCCATATCCGTTCAATATATACAATTTTTAGTACTTTTCGTACACTTTAGATCAAATATCCAAAAACCCTTTGGTACATCTAATCTAAACTCCATCAGCTCTAGCTTTTCCGGTGCGCCCAATACAAATGGTCCAATATTTAGTACTTTTCGTACTGTTCTAGTACGAAACCCCAGCATTATCTGACACTTTCGCCCCAAGAGTGACCCTTACCCAAAATTTCAAGATTCTAGCTTCAGCCGTTTAGCCTGGGCGTTGATTATCAATCAGTCAGTCATCATTACTCAACTCTCTTATAAGTATAGATGACATACTGAACAAGATTGGAAATTGTTTGTTTAATAAACATAGTTCAGATAACTAGAACGAAATAGTCCATTATCGACGGACTTAGTATACAGGGCATATTAATTGAATCGTTTAATTGAACAAATTATTTAGCTACCCTAATAGTCCCCGAAACCTGAAATATGGACAGATGATCCCGTTACTGAAGCCAGGTAACGATAGTGTCAAAGGTGAATCATACAGTTGTGGTTTTGATGTCACAACAGCACTGCATTCCACATACACTTATCGCTTATGCTTGGTTTACATTTACGAAATCCACCCGATTTCAACTGTCAATTCCATTGCATAAACGTCAAATGAAATCCAATGGATTTCGGATGAGTTTTCATTTGACGTATACGCAAGGGATTGACTGTTCAAATCGAGTGAACTTCGTAAATGTAAACCTAGCATTATTCTCAAAGAGTGACTTATCTCAAAAAATCAAGTTTCGAGAAAAACGTGTTATAAGTTGCCGATTGAAATTTGACTTCCCAACTTAAAAAAGTTAATACACAAAAAATAAGATAACTAAGTTGACTATATTTTGTACAGAGCTAGCCAGATATTCTGCGCAAGATCAAGTATGATTTGAAGTGTCTTAGTGCTTCATAAACGCTAACAACTTATTGATGATTTATGCCAAACTCCCTGAAAATAAGCTGTAACTCCTTGAGTTTAAGAGATATCAACTTGAAAATTTTACACAAGATAAAGTAGAAGTCGTAGAAAAAATAGAAATTGCTAACCAAAACCCATTTCTTGAGTTATTCCACTATGTAACGTGACCGTTACATATAATCTACCTATCTAAACCCGTTCTTTTAATACCCTTAGCATTTATGATAACGAGGGTATATGGGCAATATTTTTGAAAATTTAACATAGTTGAAGCCAAGGTTTAGCCTTTAATAACTCGCGAAATTTGGTTGAATATTATACAAATTAACTGCTTTCGGATAAAATGAAATGTTTTTAGACTTGGCAAAAAATATTGGCCTTAAAAGTTAATTTGCGTGGAAGCTGTGGCTACATTTATGTTAAACTAGCAAAATGCCCGCTACTTCGTATACGGAAAGGGAATAATATAAAAATAAACAATATGTAATATGAAAATGGTGGACACTGAAAATTTTGATGTACTAATACCTATTTTACGAGCGCGGTTCGGAAACTTTTTAGCATATCAATGAAAGAGAATAGTTAGTTTTTCAAAAATATTTTTATTTTTCAATATAATCTCCTGAAACTTCAATAGACTTAATCCAACGCTTTTCTAGCATTCTATCCCTTGATTAAAATAGACCTTGAGAAAGTCTTCAAAATAGTGGTTTACAACTGTAATTGCATCTTCATTTGAGGTAAAACGCATGCCAGCAAGGAATTTTTTTTAGATTTGGGAACAAGTAAAAGTCACTGTGAGCTAAATCAGGAGAATAAGGTGGGTGGTCAAGCAACTCGTACTTTAATTCGTTGATTTTAGCCATTGTTCAAACACCCTTGTGTGTTGTTTGATCGACTGTTAACAAATGCGGCACCCATCTTGCGGAAAGCTTTTCATCTGTAGTTCTTCATGCTAAATTAAATGGACTCGACTCATTTGAGATGCCCATGATATTAGCAATTTCACGCACTTTTATTCGTCGATCATTAAATACCATATCATGCACTTTGGCTACAATTTCTGATGTTGTTGCTGCTTTTGGACGTCCACTACGTGGTTCATCTTCAATGCTTGTACGACCACGTTTAAATTCAGCAACCCAATTTGTTACTGTTGCATATGAAGGAGCACTTTCACCTAACACATTCACCATATCATTATGAATTTCTTGTCCCGATAAACCTTTTTTATGTAAATATTTAATGACAGCACGCATTTCTAATTTTTCCATTGTAAAAAAAATTGCGGATGCGTCTTTTTTGAACACCTGTTTCTATATGAAGGAGTTGCCAGATCGAAACAAAATTTAACATGTGTTCATAACAGAGATGGAAGTTTCCAAAACACTTAACTTTTTCTGTTTATAACGCGCTTTTTGTGCTAGGCTAAGAAGTTTCCGAACTGCCCTCGTATGATTGTAAAATGTGGCTACTAGGTAAAAATACCTTAAATCGGGAGGTACGGTAACATGGGGACCTAGAGACCCCATTTTCAAAACCAGATGTTCTCTTAATATAAGTAAGATTTGAGCAAAATCGGCAGCCTACGTCAAGTGGTTCGGCAGTTAAAGAGTTTTTACCCAAGGTTTGGGTAAAAACTCGAAATCGGGGTACCCTTATATGGGGCCTATTAGAAAACCTGGAACTATGTTGACAAATTTTTGCAAGGATATTTTCTACATATTGAGAACTCACTGTACCAAATTTCAGTCAATATGATTGTAAAATGTGGCTAGTAGGTAAAAAATACCTTAAATCGGGAGGTGCGGTTATATGGGGGCTATATCAAAATATGGATCCAGAGACCCCATTTTCAATACCAGATGTTCTCTTGATATAAGTAAGATTTGAGCCAAATTTCGTCAGGCTACGTCAAGTGGTTCGGCAGTTAAAGAGTTTTTACCCAATGTTTGGGTAAATACTCGGGTTGTTAGTTAAGTTATGTTAAAGTTTATTGAGACTCATAAAAAACATACAATGCAATGCATACAATTTAAAACATTTACAAGAGGACTTAAAACTATAATGTATTTTTTTAATTTTAGTAATTTGGGTGAATTAACAAATTGAAATTGTGGTAAAAGTAATATTTTAGTTATTAATTATCATAACAAATGCTAAATTATGCTTGCTCCCGGCATCCACTATATTTTGTAGAGCTCTTGGTCTACAGATAAAATCCTTAAAAACTACATTTAAATTTTTACCTTACAAACTATCTTACAAACTAAAAACAACAGAAAACAAGTAAAAAAGTATCAGTCTGCTTTGCCGACAGAGGTATACCCTCAGCATGTGTATATTGAAACAATTTTTTCCCAAAATACGTATGTATTTAGAGGGTTTTAAAAAATTTGGGCGTTTGAACCGACAAAAATGTTGATTAGGATTAAAGATCAAAAGTTTTGCGGAGGAGATACTAAAAGGAATGGATCAACATTGGCCGTTATGGAAGTAGATCTCCAGCCACAACATATGGTGTCATAGGGGGTTTTTACACACTTCGGGCTGTTTGCTCAAGAAGTGTGGACTTGCGCCTAAAAAAACTTTTAATATCGTAATTGAGGCAGTTGCTTCAACAAAAATCAAAGTGATTCGATATCAGGTCTTAAAGTGAACGGATGGAGTGGACAAATATAGTCCATATTTAAACCTGATCTATATCTGGTAGATATATTAGGATGTGTAAAGTATAGACCAATTCGGCCACTCCATTCAAGAGTTACCGTACGAACAATTTTTCCGAACATTTTTCAACTTTTGTGGGGAAGGTACCCGAAGGAGTGGACCGATATAGCTTATCTTCAAACTTAAACTATGTTTGGTCAAAATATTACTAAGGCCATATTTTGGACCGAATCGGCAGATCCGTTCGAGAGTTATCTTGCGCTCCAACCACCTCACACGGTGTCATAGGGGTTTTTCTGCAACTTTCATGCTATTTTCTCAGGAAGTATGGACTTGCCCCTGATGAAACTTGTACCGTCGTAAGTAGGGCAGTGAATACAAGTTGCTAAAACAAAAATCAAAGCGATTCGAGAGATGGCCCTAAACTGAACTTTGCCGAAATTTTGTGTGGGAGGTACCCGAAGGAGTGGACCTATTGAGACCATATTGGAACCTCATATTACTCTGGTAGAAAGTTTACGCTATACAAAGTATGGACCAAATCGGTCACTCCCTTCAAGAGTTATCGTGCGCACAAACTTTCCGAACATTTTCGAACTTTTGTGGGAGAGGTATCGGAAGGAGTGGACCGATGTAGCTCATCTTCGAACTTAAACTAAGTTTGGGCAAAATATTACGAAAGCCAAAATTTGAACCGAATCGGTTCATCCGTTCGAGAGTTATAGTGCGCTCCAGCCAGCAGGACAGACAGACAGACGGACAGACAGACGGACGGACATAGCTGGATCGACTGCAAATTGTCTGAAACACATTTCGTCCAAACATACTTGGGGTCTAAAACCATTATTTCGATGAGGCACATTTTCATCGTATCAAAGTGTATATACCCTCCTTAGCCTAAAGGCTGAGGGTATAAAAAACTAACCTCTGTGTGTACCAGGAATAGTGGATGCATTAAAGGAACTGCCAGGAATGTTGTTTTGATCCACCAAAATACCAATGGGTGACAAATAATTTGTATTTGTCCAACTTAAATTTTGTTCTGCACTTAAAATATTTTGTATAACGTTTCCTTCAAAATTTTGGAGACTCTGTACAAATTTAAGAGTACAATTTTGGGCGTAATCTGCAATGCGCACGACTGATGACTTTTCATAAATAAATTTATTTTAAAATCTCCTGTTTTCCGATTTGTAGTTCTTCCCAATGCATTTCCGAATAATATTTTTTTCAAAAACTTCCATTTCTTTCATAACGGTTGGTGAAATGGTGAACCAAATCGGAAAAGCATAAAGAAGGACTGGTCTTATACTAACCTTGTATAGGAGTAATTCTGTTTCAGCCGATAAGAATTTGTTATGAAATAATGTAGCAAACGATCCCTTAGCTTTTCTAAGGTTTTCCCTAGCGTGCTTATTAAATTTTAACAATTTATCGAAGTTATCTCCAAGGTATTTAAATGAGTTTTCAAATGGAATTTCGTTCCCATGAAGAAATAATTTCAAATTCTTGCTTTGTGGAACCACGAACCGTTTGCATTTTCCGGATGCGTTTCGTAAGCATAATGCTTTACTTTTCGCCACATTGATTTTAATTCCCCAATCCAAATAAAAATTATTCACTTGCTCAAGGTGAGAAGATACCTGACGTAGAGCTTCGACGGGCGATTCATGGTGCGCGTAAAGTAACGAATCATCGGCATATAATATTCCCTTCAAATCACCAAATTCGTGAGGAAAATCAGATAAAAAAATATTAAACAAATAAGGGGAAAGTATTGAACCTTGTGGGACTCCACAGGTTATATCCCCCATAGATGACAATTCATTGTTATGCAAAACACAGAATTTCCTATTTTTAAAAAAACTTTGCACAAGCTTGTTCAAAGAATTTGGAAAACCTATTCTTATCATTTTATACAATATGCCCTTATGATCGGCCCTATCAAATGCTTTTTCAACATCAAGTGAAACTCGGGTTGTTTAAAGTATTGTAAAACTATCCATTTTGAAACGATTTCACAACCTAAACCCAGAAATAGGGTGTAAGATGTTGTATTAGCGATTCGATATAGTAAATACCCAAATAAATACCCACAAATGGGTATTTACCCGGTATTTACCCAATTTACCGGGTATTTACCCACTGTCCATCTCTATTTTTGTGTTAACCAGCCAAGATCACCCATATACAGAGCTGAGCAAAATCGAGAGAGAGGCAAATTTAAGGGAGAATTAATATTTAATTTTTCTTGATGTTTCATTAATTATTTCAACATTTATTAAACGTTAATGTTGTCTAAAATCGTCCACAATGCAAATTATTAAAAAATATAAATAAAAAATTGCATAAACTTTTAATTGTTTATGGTTCGCAAAAAACTAAAAGTATATTTTCTCAATTTGCATGTGTGCTAGCACACAGGCGTGCTCACCCCTACCCATATAAGTTAACGTGACTACAACAACAACATATGTTCTAATTTTTTCTCATCTGCCGTAGTTTAGCAAAGGAATGGCTCGCTCAAAGAGACTAATGCACAAAATATTTTGAGCACCACCGATTCAGACATAGATGGGCAAAATGAAATTGAGAGCATGAGTGAGAGAGAGAATGAAAACGCACTAAAAGAAATTAAGTGCAAGCATTTTGTGGTCGCTGTCTTAATGATCTGTAAACATGTTCATAATATTGTATGCTTTATGTATTTAAAAAATTAAATAAGAAAATAATATTATAATTTTAAACACATGTTTATATTGTTTAGAGAACAATTAAAAAAAATTTAAACTTTTGTATTTTTTTCATCATAATATCATTTTTCTATAACATTATGCGTATTTAATTTATGATAATATGCGCAAAAATGTTTTCTTAAAACGTGTAACACTTTTTGTAAAATAACAAACATTTTATTATGTTGTTATATAAATGTTTAACAACATAATTAATTCCCTGAAAAATAATTGTAGATTTCGTTGTGTACACAAGAAAATCACGCGCGCACCCCATATGTATGTTCATTTTTCGGCTTCTCAGCAGCAACTGATTTGAAGAGCGTAAGTAAGAATGCGTGAGTGTTGACAATCAACGCTGGCGTGTATGAAAGCCCACCAATTATTCAGACACTAGAACAGTGTTCACCAGCGAGCTGCTACTGAGAGCAAATTATCGTAAATTTCAATCCAAAACACACGGTAATGTATGCTCAGTTGCTCTCAGTACGAGCTCGCTGGTGAACACTGCACTAGAATCTAGTGACTAGATAATAAAGAACGGCAAGAGAATGCCAGAATAAATCTTGTAACACTCATAAATGACCATATGACAGGGATGCACAAAGAGAATCTGACACATTTTCTCTTAAATATTTCACACTGCATTTTTGTTGGCTTTTATTAACTTTTTTATTTTTTAAAACTTTAGCTTTGTTCCAGAAATAAAAAGTGTTTACAATTTTTACCACTTTTACACATTTTACCCGAAAAAGCGTTCCCGTACACAAAAAAGTTGTAAAATGTTCACTTCTCTTTAAACAAAAATGGCGCTGAATGACGCTCTCTTTAAAAACTTTTTACACGACAAATTTGGGCGAGTAAAAAAATAGTAACATGGTTGCCGGCGTCTGATTGGCTGATACGCCGACTTTGACATTTGTTCCAGTTTTTTTGACGCATTTTCCATTTTTCCGTTCCCGAACTATTTCAGAAAACTTATGTGTAAGAACAAATTTTTTGCAGTTCTTTCTTTTACGAGTTTTACCATTAAAAAGTACGGGAACGAAGCTTTTAATTGTATTCTAAAATAGTAAAAGTTGCATATTGTTTAAAAATATTTATAAAACAATGTGTATATTTTTGATTGTACTTGTGTCAATAATGGCTGCGATTAAGAGTAATCGACGCTAGAGTACTGCCATATGAGGAACACTAAATTGAGTCAGAGAGATCGGTACACATTAGATACAGTGGGACAAACGACGAAGTTCTTAAGGGAAAATAAAAATATTCTAATACAGAATTCTGACAAGGGTGGAAAAACAGTGGCAATGGAAAAAAGTCACTACGAATCAAAGAAGATTTTAATACTTACGGATATGTGCACCTATAAACTGATCAAAAAGGATCCAACGACAAGATTACAATACAAATGCAACAAATTAGTAATGCAACTATTTGATTTAAAAATAATTAATGCCATGGAGAAAAACAAGTTAATAAACAAGACGTCAGTACCCCATAA
Organism: Musca autumnalis; assembly: GCF_047663935.1. NCBI lineage: Eukaryota > Metazoa > Arthropoda > Insecta > Diptera > Muscidae > Musca > Musca autumnalis. Next base: position 44,554,967 of record NW_027411977.1, on the reverse strand, counting down.
AATCTATGGACTTCCAAAAATCCATAAAAAAGGAACCCACTTGAGACCGATATGCTCTTTTATGAACTCGCCCACATACGCATTATCGAAATACATGGCCACAATACTTAAAATCTTGACGAAAGAGTACAACATTAAAGACGCCGCTGAATTCAAATGCAGGATCAATAACCAATACATTGACAGTGAAGAAACACTCGTATCCTTTGATGTTATATCACTATTTCCGAGTGTACCCGTCAATTTAGCAATCAGAACAATAAAAGAAAAATGGACTACAATCAAGGAGTGCACAAGTATCCCTTTAAACCCGTTTATCGATATTTTAATCATACGCATCAAAGAATCGCGGTATTTTTTGTATAAAGACAAGATGTATGAGCAACAAAAGGGAATGCCAATGGGCTCGCCAATCTCACCAGTGATTGCCGACATAGTTACGGAAAATTTACTTGACGAAGTTACCAAAAATCTAACCATAAAACCCAGACTATTGCCAAATATGTTGATGACATATCTTGCATCATAAAAAGGACGAAATTGACAACACACTTAAGGCACTGAACGCTTACAACAATCAACTGCAGTTCACAATGGAAAGCGAATCGAATAATCATCTCCCGTACCTTGATTCTAAAGTAATTCGACATAGGAACTCAATAATATTAGATTGGTATCAAAAGCCCACGGCGTCAGGGCGATTAATTAACAATCACTCAAAACACCCTCGAAGGATAAAAATAAATACCGCGACTAACTTCATACGAGGAGTTTTTATACCCTCAGCATTTATGCTAACGAGGGAATAAACACTTTTATACGGGCAAAATGTGCCTCATCGAAATAATGGTTTCAGATAAATTGGAGTCGATTTAGCCATGTCCGTCCGTCTGTCTGTCTGGAACGGATGAACTGATTTGGTCCAAATTTTGGCGTTCGTAATATTTTGTCCATACTTAGTTTAAGTTCGAAGATGAACCGACAGTCCACCCCTTCCAGTACCTGTAGTGGTTGGAGCGCAAGATAAATATCGAACGGATTTGCCGATTCGGTCCAAAATTTGGCCTTCGTAATATTTTGTTCAAACGAAAATAAGCCATATCGGTCCACTCCTTCAGGTGCCTCCCCCACAAAAGTTCATAAATGTTCGGAAAATTGTGCATTCGCTGCTCCAAATACGACGCTAAAACTTTTTTAGGGGTAACTCCATACTTCTTTAGAAAACAGCCTGAAAGTTGTAAACACCCCTATGGCACCATATGTAGTCGCTGGAGAGCACGATAACTCTCGAACTGATCAACCGATTTGTTCCAAAAAGTTCAACATTTATGTCTAAGTGTATTTTAGGGTCTGTTCGAAGATCCTTTGGAAATGTATACCGATGCTGTTCGTTGTGTTGCTGTTTACAGCCATATTATGTTTTCCGCTCCCTGGCATAATGGCTCAAAAGTTATACGATGACCCACTGAAATGACTAGTGGCGCGTTACCTTTCAAAAGGATACGACTGTTAAAACAGGATTCACTTCCATAATGGACTATGTCGGTTCATTCCTTTAAGTACCTCCTCTGAAACATTTTTGAACTTTAATCCTAATCCACGTTATTGTCGGCAAGTTCAAATGTCCAAATGGCACTAAATTCTGAAAAGACCCTAAATACATTCGATCTGTCGGTAGATGAAACTTTAAATTCACATAGGCTTAGGGTATATCTCTGTTGGCAAAGCCGACTGATACTTTTTACTTGTTTAATTTCTAAAAAAATACACCCAAAATTGTCTTAAGCCTGTTCTCACATACATATAAATTAATTATTTTCTTTTTCAAAATAGTCAGGCTTAATCCCATAGTCGTTGTTTTAATATTTTATTAAAAACAACTTTAATTTATTAGTGGGAAAAATTGGCGATGTTTACCAAGGGGTAAGGCAGGGAAGACTATAGTTTCAGATATCGCCACAGATCTTCATCAGTTCCCTTGTTTCTTGTTTTTCAGCAAGAAACTTTGTATACCCAAGTGTCAATTGCTCGCTCAAATATATACGTACCCAAAGAAACACTCTGATCGAGAATTTCTTTGGCACGACCTAACTCTCGATCAGAGTGTTTCTTTGGATATGTATCTATTTGAGCGAGCAATTGACACTTGACGGTCGTACGAATTACTCGCATGTAATTCTCATTCGCGTTGTAAATGCAGATTGATAAGATGTCCAGCCAGCGAGAGACCAGGCCAACGCTTAGGACCAGCTATTCGCTTGAGACCAGTCTACCGTTCAACGCTCGTACCCAGACAGCGAGAGACCAGCCTACAGCTACACGCTTGTAGCCCCCTCACTGCTCCGAATCAACGACAACCGTAGCCCGCTACTCTCTCAGCGCCCGTACACCGCTACACGCTTGCATCCCTCTCTCCGTTCATCGCTTGGATATAGTCAGCTACACTCGCTGCTCGCAAACACCAATCGTTCAGCGACGCTCAACGCTCGTAGCCAGCTACTTGATAGCAAATAGTTTGCAAATTTTTCTCGGAAGTACTTATTGTGGTCCGGTTTACTATGATTCAATTTTTTCTTGGGCAAGTCCTTGCTTCCTGACATAATGGTCCAAAATCTCTAAAAACATCCAAAGTGATCAAGTAGAATGTTTGATTTTGGTCCAAACTTTGCGCATCGTAATATTTCTCTGACACTTTAATCAAGTTCGGTCGACTTCTTCAGGTACCTTCCACACAAAATATCCAATTTTTCAAAAATGTGGAGTTTAGGCTAATACGACACTTCCTGAAATAATTACATTTACACGTTCGCAGTCTCAAAAAATTAATAGGAGGATTTCTTCGTCTATACTTTTAGTTCGTCCATTATTAGTGGAAAGCGAACATTCCCATTGTTACACTACGGCAGATGCAAGTAAAGAGAGAATACGTGTGAATTGTTTATAGCAGGGTTTAAAAGCCAGCATCTAAAAACATTAACATTAGCTGTACACTTCAACTGCTACACAATATTCACACACACGGCTAAATAAGCACCCGAACGCATACAGTCCTGCTCAAAACATTTGCAACTGGATTGACTACTTCATTTTTTATATAGTTTTGAGGAAATTTATGGATTTAAAATGAAAATATTTTTGTGGGTTGATTGTTTATTGACCGCTTTTTAAAGATTTAAAAAATAAGTAACCATAATTGTACTTATTTTATAAAAAATATACAAAACAAAGCTCGGACTCACATTTGGTCCTGCTCAAAACATTTGCAACTGAGAAAACTTGATTAAAAATCTGAAGATACTATTTTCGTTTTGATAATATATTGTGAGTTAAACCTTTTATTTATTATCTGGACACATCATAAAGGTATCCAGTATACTAAATAAATTAATATATCCTTTGAAATCCTGTCGCTAAGGATTTACAATTATCCTTCCTAGATTTTATTCGATTTTCAACAGTCCAGAGTCTATTTTAGGGCCCCGAAACCTTTTATATGATTTTAGATTACATAATCTGAACGCAAACGATAAGAACACAAAAAATATGTGCAAAAATTACAAGTTTTACGTGGTTATATTTACGTTTAGGTATTATGCCAAAACACCCTATTATACGGCATCTGTGGTATGTACGTGGTGCGATTTCGACATATTATATGTCCGGTTAGTTTTTAAATCTAATAAATATCTCGACCTCATGCCTCCAGTGTCATCTCTGTCCATAAAAATATCTCCAGGTCAATATAAAACACCATATTCGTTTTGGGTCAACTTTTTTGTATAAGGGGACAAATTGGATTATCATTCGTCCTGGTGATCAAGTAAATTTTTTCAAGTCATATAACTCAAATATTAATTTAAGTCGACGAAAAGTACTCGTTTTTACAACTCTAAAACCGATCCCAAACAATTTTTGCAAAATTTATATGAAAAACTGAAATTTTCCTGGAAATTACTGTTTTCCTAAAATTTGTCAATATTTGTACACCGGTATCTATGGCATGTATCGGAGAGTTTTATATAGATTTATCGATGTAAAGCCTTTATTTAACATCTGTTGGTGACCTCTGAGAATACCGCTTAATAATTCGCATCATTATTTGATTATCCCATGCAGTAGATATAGTTGTACATTCACCTCCTTCCCATCTTATGACGATTTTAGTACTTTTTTCGCAGTATACAGCTTAATTTTAAATATCGTACTGTCCTTATGTTTACTTTTGGACTGCGTTTGATACACAGTTTTGAGAAATAAACATTTTTCCATATCTTTGATAAAAATTTCGGACAATAACTTTTGTTTTTCTTAAAATATTTGAAATGTCTTGTTTTTGGAATACTTGTCTGTCAAAATTAAACATAGGCGTTATAAAATGTATCCCTCATGAAAGCTTTTGGTCCCCTTTTTCTTACTAAAAACCTTCTTATAACAATCAATGCAAAAAACTCATAAAAAATTAGGTAATAGATATTTGAACCAAGGAGTTGCATATGTTTTGAGCAGGCCAAAACACGTGATTCTCCGATATTTCCCACATTTCTTTAAGGTAAGTTTTAAAAACTGAATAATCATTTTTAAATCTTGAAAGTAGGGCCAATAAAGAATCCAACTGCAAAAATAAATATATTTCAAAACACAAAATGTCCCCAAAAATAGGTTAAAAGTGATATAGGCATCTGAGTTGCATATGTTTTGAGCAGCACTGTATTTATTTTTGTACATTTTTGCTTATTTCGTTTTTGACGCATAATCTTTTTTCGCAGGCATAATCGACAACCACGCTACATATTTAGCAGTCGGCTAACCATTCGTCGAATAACATCAGCAACTGGGGGATGTTTTTCCCGATTAATGTTGTCAACGCGCAAATGAAAAAAGTAGAATTTTAATGTCGAAATAGCGATTTATTTATTTTTAATGCACAGCATACTTATAATAAGAGAAGATACATATTTAATTATTAATATTAATTAATATCCATCATATGGTGGAAAATATAAGTATTTTTATTTTTAACAGCCTGTTTGAAACACACCCAAACTTTAGTTTTCGAAATACTTTGAAAAACACATAAGAGTTTGGTAGCATTTCTTACGCATTCATTTTCTTATCGACATACATAGACATTAGACAGACTATTGATTAAAAAATTCACCAAAAAATCACTTGACCTTATACCCCGTTTGCACTTAACCGGTTTAACACATTTTGGTTTTCAAATGTCAATTCCATAGCGTAAACGTTAAATAAATCGTCAAAAAGCACTAGCGTACACGCCGTTTTAGAACGAAAAAGTAAAATTAATAATATTGTGATTTTTAACGCCTTACAATTGGCAACTCTGATCTCAGAAACGATTGTTTGCTGAAAACCTGGCTAAGGGGTAGTTTACACTGTATGTAAATGTCATATGACACAAAATAAAATCAATCCATATCTACCCACGGAGGCAATGTGGAGACGTAGTTTTATTACATTATTGCAGGTGTGGACGCACAGAGTAAATTGCATAAGGAAAATCTCCAATATTGCACATATTAGCGAATATATAACGATGGAAAAGTTCATGTCATATGACATTTACATATAGTGTAAACTACCCCTAAGCCGTTGAAACTCTGTTGCTTATTCACTTTTCTGATATGTGTTGATCATGTGTGCTGCAAAATATGAGTATGCGTGCACGATGCTTTTTTATTAAAGCGACAATATCAAATATAATCAGCATCGCTAGCAATATTTTTGTGAAATTTGTTGCTACATGTTGCCGTAGTTCATTGTTGCTAAACATATTTCGAAGAAATTTTAGCAGGCAAAGCTGCAAATATTCGGTGCTTTTGCTAATATGGCGTTAGCATTTTAAACCCTGGTTTATAGTTTTTCATATATGGACGAGCATCAGTGGTCTATGCTAAAATCGCTAGTATCTAGCTAAAAAAAGTCATATGAAATTTCCAACGTCTTGTTTTAGACTTTAAAATATAAATATTTTGGATATAACATACAAACCAAGGCATATTTATATAAGGTAAATGCATGAATTACCACAAGTAACAAATTTACAAAAACAACATTGTTGTTATAGAAAATTTAATGTCAAAGAATATATTGAAAACAGAAATAAATATTGAAAATCCAATAAAATGGAACAAATTTGAATCAAGATGTAAATATAAAGCATTCAGATGTGTCGTAGGTCATTGTTATTATACGTTTACGATGAAGACATTTTAAAATGGTAGCAAATTTCGAAGTTTCAAATTTCATGAGTAGACCCTATTACATTTTGAAAACCAAATTCACAAAAAAGTAAAAATTCAGCTGATTGTCACTTCTACCTTGTATAAATGTGCCTTGTTGATACAAACCATGGCGCAATTACCCAGGTAGTGGCATCGTAAAATTTTGAAGATGTTATGTCAAAACTTTTTTATGTTGTTGGGGAAATTACAACAAAAATAATTTTTTTATAAAGGGATTTGACTTTTCATATTCGTACAGCTGGTGTGATACCATGTGCCATGATACAAACCTAGAATTTATTTTTGTCATAGAAAAATTTTAATTTCATTCTTTCTTTCAAGTTACCACAAATGAATACAATTTTTGATTTGTAATATTTATCTGAATCACCCTATTATTCGGAATCACCCCGTCATGCGTTATGTTAGCATTGTAGACAACAACCATGTACTAAACCAAGTACTAAAGTCTTTGACAATACTGTATAAATTGTTACTACTTGCCGCAAGGTGGCAATCAACAAATTCACTCTAAATGATGCCACACTAATTTAATATATTTCGACCAATATTGTTTTAGATTTTGTGTTTAACCCTTCGTTGGACACACATATTGTTTGTCACATTCGTAACACATGAGTCTGGTCAGATCCATTTAATTATTTATATTTCTTAGTAAACGTAATTAACATTTTCTTATTAAAAGTTGTAGAATATGTTAAAACATTCAGAAAACGAATAAATTTAATTAATATTGTCAAGTTAGTAAAAACAGACATATGCCTATGAAGTAAACATTCGTATTTTTCTTGTGTCTATGCTCGAAAATCCTATTTACATATATTTCATTTGGAAGCACTATGTTTTGTTTTGGGGTGTTATTCAGAATGAATAGTGCCTATTTTATAACTTTACAGCTTATTGCTAAAGCTTTACTACCATTTTTTCATTGCTATATTTTTCTGGTAAAACTGGTCATGAGAAAGCAATTTTCTCTTTTACCACTTTTAACATTAAACAAGTAACAAAAGCGTTAAGTTCGGTCGTGCCGAACTTTTTATACCCTCCACCACAAATTTCAGCCATTTCGGTGGATTAATGTGGCCACAACCTTCAAAATACCGAAATGCGGAAGGTACCGTTCTATGGGGGCTATATGATGGCGTGGACCTATACCTAAAAATTTCTGGGGGAAAGTTTTATACGCCTAAAGAAGACTAAATATCAAATTTCAGCCATCTCGGTGTGATAATGAGGCTAAAACGTTCAAAATATCGAAAATCGGGAGATATTGTATTATGGGGGGCTATATCAACACGTGGACCTATATAAACATTTTATGGTAGAAATGTTTCTTAGCCTCTGGAAACACAAAATACAAAGTTACAACCGATTCTTCGGTCAAATGGGTCTAATACATTCAAAATATATTCAAATGACGCGTACTTTATAAGGGGCCTTATGTGGGGGCTATACCAAAACGTGGACCTATATAACCCAACTTTGGTAGGAATGTTTTCTGGCCTCTGAAGACACAAAATACCAAATTACAACCAATTCTGTGGTCAAATGGGTCTAATACATTCAAAATATATTAAAATGACTCGTACTTTATATGGGGCCTTATATGGGGGCTATACCAAAACGTGGAGCTATATAACCCAACTTTGGTAGAAATATTTTTTGGCCTCTGGAGACACAAAGTACCAAATTACAACCAATTCGGTGGTAAAATAGGCAAAATATCTTAAAAATTCCTTAAAACGACGACGCGTCACGCGTCATTTTGTATGGGGGCTATACGAAAGCGTGGACCTACATAGCCCGCTTTCAATACCAAAAGTCCTACGTAAATATAACATATTTTCCCAAAATTTCATCAACCTACGTCAATCCGTTCGGACGCTAGAGTGATTTCCACAGACGGACAGACGGACAGACAGACAGACGGACGGACATGGCTATATCGATGTAGAATTGCACGCTGATCAAGAATATATATACTTTGTGGGGTCTACAATGATTATTTCGAGTAGTTACAAACGTAGTGACAAACTTAATATACCCCCATCCTATGGTGGAGGGTATAAAAAGTAGAGGAACGAAGCTTCTATTTGCAAGAAATTTTTTTAGGTTGTGGTACATTCACCACTGATTTCACACCCATCTCCCACTTTTGAGACCTTTTTATGTGCAATTTTGAAGACATGGTAGGGTGAAATGCGGCAAATTTCATAAAAGGTAATTCATATTGTCAAATGTAATGTAGGAAAAATTTCAATTTTAGGAAAACTTTTCGAAATTTTTCAATAAAAATGGATGGGTCTGACCACACATGAGTGTTATCATTGTGATATGTCTGTCAAAAAATCCTTGTAGCTCCTTTTCTGTAGATCCTTTTGACTTCATGGAAAGATAAGACAATTTCATGAAGCTATCCGGGTACCACCGCCTTGCACACATAAGGTAGTGGGTTCGATTTCCCGGCCAGACAACATCAAAACACTTTTCAACGGTGGCAAAACACCCCTCAGTAATGTTGGCGACATTTCCTGAATATTTCAGCCATGTAAAACTTCTCTACAAAAGTGGTGTCATAGACACGCCGTTCGGACTCGGCGATAACCTGTAGGTCCCACATCATTGAGCTAATATGAATCGGGGTGCACTCATTGATATGAGATAAGTCTCCCTTGTCCCTTATGGGATGTTTGTGGAACAATTATATATATATCCGGAATTTTAGGTCTATAGCTTTATCGTAACCCAGTTTAAAATGCAAAATGAAATTAAAAACTTTTATTTGAATTTTTCGATCATAATTTTGCGTTTGAATTTTATCGATGTTTGTCGGTAACTCAAAACATTGTTCGAATATAGACTCGGGTGGGCCAATACCCTTTCGCCTAACGCATTTTTCGCAAAGTGGAGCATAGGACCAGTTCTCAGATCGTTTTGAAATCTCTTACAACGACGACTGTACAGTTACAATCCATCTCAATGCGGCGTGTTCTTCGATACCGGATTGGCCCAGAAAACCACAACACCCGTGTTCCGGCCAGAGGCTGCAACTTCGGTGTACACATAATTGTATTTGTATCGTTTTTCTGTTTTGGGAGCAGCATATCCCAAAATACCTGTTCCGGATTCTTTTGGTCTATGGCTGGAAGGAAGAAACCCCAGGATCAATATTTTTGAGCTCAGGTGACAAACTTCGGTGAGATGCAATAGGTACTCGTCAATATGAGATACTACGATAGGGACTATGTGCTGCATGCACACAGCACCCCGTAAATACGAGACTCAACCGCATTTAACACCAATGTCCCAATCTCTGAAAATACATCCTTTTTCAGTGGTAAAATCGATGAAATAAGGGTCTTTATGAGCTTAACAACAACTCCAGCCGTACATGGAATGAATGTATGAGGGTAGCATTCAGGTGTGAAAATGCCGAGGTAGATTTGCTTTAAGTATAAATTCCGCTTATAAATAGCTGTAATCCAGGCTATAGGTCCAAAATTAGCCCGCTTTTGGAAGGTCATAACCGTCTCCTGGCAACTAGTTGTTTCTCTTCGGTCAGCTCATCTCCCGATAATTGTCATCATCTGTAGACCGCCCGCCACCTTTGAACGCCGCACTTTCTTCAATCATGGAAAATCTTCTGAGATCTGCATAACCACTCTAATGTTCGGAAAGCAGAAAGGACGTCCCGAGACATCATCACTGCTGCAGCCGCTCGCCCTATACTTTCTGGTTGAATATCCGAAGTGAGATCAAATTTCCGAGCAGAGACGAGGGATTAGCAAATGGGCGTGATGAGCTTCGTCGAGCCAACCTCAGTGAACCCAGAGTCAGGGGGTTAACAATGGAAGTTAGCAGGTTGGTTGGTGAGCATAAGCGGAACTAGTGGTTAAATCTTCTGAAGAGTTGCACTAATGGATCTGGAACAAGTAAATTGTGGGAAACGGTTAAGTAACTCTCGAACCCTGAAAAGAAGGAATATAGGACCTCAGTCACTATATTCGGATTGGACCATAGAGGCGTCCAAGTTATTTTGTGTCGAGAAACCCGGGAGTGACAAGAAGAGTACATTAGGTCTCTTCCTGCCGATAGGGATTTCCTCACAACTTACAATGGTTGATGTTGCGAATAGAATCAGTGACTCTAAATAACCCAATGCCTTGGGTCCTGATGGAATATCCATGGTAATGCTGAAGCAGCTGGATGAACAGGGAGTCAAGTATCTATTTAAAGTTCTCAATCTGTCGCTAGCCACCATCAACGTTCCCGAAGTTTGGAAAATGGGCAGGGTGGTCCCGATACTGAAGCCAGGTAAGGATGTCAGCAAACGTGAATCGCACAGACCTATTTCACTATTGTCGCCCGTAGTGCCAGAAATAGCTTTGCAGTTACCGATCATCAGCATTGGTTCCACAAGCAGCGTAGTACGACAACATCGTCAAGGTATCACCCCATCTGCACAACTGTTAAACCTCAATCCCTTATTTATTCCACTCCCTCCAGACGGCATTGAGATCGTAAGGTATGCGAAAGTTAGTACGATATTGGCGTAAGGTACCTGATGTCATTTGTGAAGGGCTGAACTCCTATTTAACAAGTTCTGCCTCATCTGTTTTCGCAAGTACCCATGGTTCAAATTAGGGATAGGTAACTCGACTTTCGACTTATCGACTCTTTGCAGTCAAAAGTCTGAAAATCGTAGTCGACTTTTTTCTGGAGGGAAAATCGCATAATCGATTATCTTGTGATCGATTTTCTGCGATAATGAAAAAGTCGAAAGTCGGGTTTGAAGACAACTGTTATAATCGACAGACCGAAAAATCGCATATTTAGTTTTAGACCAAAATCGATTATTGCATATCCCTAATTCAGATCCATACATAATACGGGTAGTATCAACATCTGGTAGAGTGTAAGTTAGGTTTGACAAGAGGTGGTTTTGCTTTTCAACTGTTAACTTAGGCCAAAATAGCATTTGTTGGCCAATAATATTTTTCTCTTGATTTCATAACTGATGTTGTTAGTTTTTTTTTATGGCGGTGCCGAGGTAAATAAAGTCATTTACTACCTTCAAATTGTAATTCTAAACATCCACAGTTGGTCCGAGTCTACTGGACATCTTGCGTGTTATTGCCAGACCCACTTTGGCAGGCTCTTTCTCAATTTTTGCAAAGGTGTCTGTTACTGATCGAGTCAATATCGTGTGCGTAGGCCATTAACATTATATTTTTATTGTATATAGTGTTGTTTTTATATCTATCCGTATAGACATTCGCTTCTCGTATGACCTTTTCCAGTAGATGGACTTTAACCTTTTCAGAAACCTCGTTTTTTCCAAAAGGTTCGGAGAGGTTCTTTCCTATTTTAACAAGTGTGTTAGCCAATATCGGGTACCACCGTGGTGCAATGGTATGCACACCCGCCTTGCACGCTCAAGGTCGTGGGTTCGATTCCCAGGCCAGGCAACATCAAATTTTCAACGGTGGCAAAATACCCCTCAGTGATGTTGGCGACATTTCCTGAGTATTTCAGCTATGTAAAACTTTTCTACAAGTGGTGTCCTTAGGACACGCCGTTCGGACTCGGCAATAAACACTAGGTCCCATATCATTGATATGAAAAGAAGTCTCCCCTGTCCCGTTTGGGATGTTTGTGGAACAATTATTATGTTAGCCAATATCATCCAGCATAATCGTATAAGTATTGCAGTGATGCCAAACTTAGACATGGCTTGGACCACCTTTGACAGAATTGGGCTGACGAAGGCGGCCTCATAGTCGACGAACAGGTGGTATGTGTCGATCCGTCTTTCGTGGGTCTTCTCCCGTATTTGGAGCAGTGTGAAGAATTGGTCAATTGTCGATTTACCAGGTCAAAAACCGCATTGGTATGGCCCGATTATTTTATTGACCATAGCTTTTAGATGTTCACACAGTAGTAGTTTGCAAATACCGTCTTGTCTCCTTTCTTGTGTACGAGACATAGTAAGTTGATGTTCCAATCGTTGGGTATGCTTTCTTTCTGCCAGATTTCGCCACCGGTCTTGAACAGTTCGGCGGGCAGCCCATCAGCTTTTGTTTCTGCTTTATTGTTTTTCAGCCGATTAATTGCTGTCATTACCTCGCTTTGGCTAGGTGGTAGACATTCAACGTCGTCGTTTGCGATAGGTTCTAGTGTATCTTCATCGCTGCCCATATTCGATACTGAGTGCTTCATGAATTGCTCCTTCCAGATCCTCAGTAAGCTATCTGTATTAGTTACCAGATTCCCTTCATCATCTTTGCAGGAGAATGTGACTGCACCATACCCTTCAGTCTGGCGTTTTACACTCTGGTAACATTTCTGTCTCCTGAACATCTCAAGTGTCTCACGCTCAAGTTTTTCTTGCTCTTTATTTTTTCTTCCGAAAATACGCTTCTCCTCTCTGCTCTTGTCCCGATATTTTTCTTTCGCGCTTCGTGTTGCTACCGAATGCAGGGTTGCTCTGTATGCCGCGTTCTTTTCTTCAGTAACCTTACGACACTCCTGATCGTACCATAGATTTTTAGATGGTGTTTTTGGGAACCCAAGCACAGATTTTGCGGCAGTTGGAAGTGAGTGGGCTGTTCTTTGCTACTGCGCTTCCACATTATCGGGACAAGGAGTTCCGTCTTGCAGCATGTGGGCCAGTTGGGCGAAAAAAAAAACTTGTGCTATCTGTTGTGTTTGCAGCTTCTCGACAACCAGCTTCCATCCTGTGTTGGATCGCACATTTGCCGCAACATTAAGACGAGTGCGTACCTTTGCTGTTACAAGGAAATTGACCGAATCGATGTTCGCTCCTCGAATCGATCGGACATCTAACACACTGGACGAGTGTCTTCCGTCTATCACAATATGATCAATCTGGTTTCTTGTTTTCCCATCTGGACATATCCATGTGGCCTTGTGTATGTTGAAGTGTTGGAACCTGGTGCTGCTCACCACCATGTTTTTTGCCGCTGCAAAATCAATTAGGCTTATTCCGTTGTAGAATGTTACCTCATGAAGGCTGAACGTACCGACCGTGGGACCAATTTTAGCATTAAAATCTCCTAGAACAATCTTAATGTCATGGCCAGGGCAGAGGTCATATGCCTTCTCTAGCTGCTCGTAGAATATATCCTTGGTCTGTTATGGTCATATTTCCCTTCGGTCGGGACATGGGCGCAGATGAGACTAATATTAAAAAAAACGTTGCTTTTATACAGATTGTGGCTATTCTCTCATCAACCGAGATTTTTAAGCCTCCGATTTACCATAAATGCAGTGAGTAATCGTTTGTGATTTTTACGTTTGCCCGGTTCCATCGCACTACCTGTAAGGCGATAATATCAGCTTTGTACTTACCAAGTACATACGCCAGTGCTTTGTAGAGAGTCTTGACATTCCAGGTGCAGATTCGGATATCATGGTCCTTAAAATGTATGCTTCTTTTTCGAAGATAAGCCATATCGGTCCACTCCTTCAGATACCTCCCCCATAAAAGTACAAAAATGTTCGAAAAAAAACTCTTGAAGGGAGTGACCTATTTGGCCCATACTTTACACATCCTAATATATCTACCAGATATAGATCATATTCGAATATGGTCTTTATTTGCCCACTCCTTCGGGTACCTCCCACACAAAATTTCGGATAAGTTAAGACCTGCGCTCGAATCACTTTGATTTCTGTTGTAACAACTTTCATTCGCTGCCACCCTTACGACGGTAAAAGTTTTTCAGCGGCAAGTCCATACTTCTTGAGAAAACAGCCCGAAAGGTGTAAAAACCTCTATGGCACACTATGTAGTGGCTGGGGAGCACGTTAACTCTCGAACTGATCAACGGATTTGGTCCAAAATTTTGCCTTCTTCATATTTTGTCTAAACTTAGCTTCAGTTTGAAGATGGGCAATACCGGTCCATAACTTCCTGTACATCCCCCCAATATTTAAAAAGATTCACTAGTATGTATAGTATGCACGATATCTCTTGAACGGTGTAACCAATTTGGTCCAAACTTAACATCTAAAATGACCCATACCGGTCCTCTCCTTATGGTACCTCCCCCACAAAAGTTCAACATTTGTGTCTAAGTGCTGTTTAGGGTCTGTTCGAAGATCCTTTGGAAATATGTACCCGTGCTGTTCGTTGTGGCCCTGTTTACAGCGATATTTTGTTTTCCGTGGACAAGTCCATGCTTCCTGGCATACTGGTCCATTCCCTAAAGTACCTCCTTCGCAACACTTTTGAACTTCAATCCTAATCCACATTTTTGACGCAAGTTCAAATGTCCAAAAAAGGGCCACAAAATTCTGAAGTATGCAGTCGATCTGTCCATAGATGAAAATTTCAATTCACATAGGTTGGGGGTATATCTCTGTCGGTAAAGCCGACTGATACTTTTTTTACTTGTTTTCTTTTTCATAGTAGGCGGTGTTTTGACGGGGTGAGTTACTAGCCCAACGCCCATCCCAAGTTTTTAACGTTCTTATGGGCGAACGCGCGGCACGTGTTAGCTACCTTTACCGGGTGTTAAAGGCAGCTCCCTAGGTGAGACCACGGAGAGGTCAGTGTTCACTTCAAATGGAAGAGGGGCCAAGATAATTCCTGGGCTTTGTAATATTAAATCCTATCAGGACCGTTGCTTGGGATCATACTTCCGCTACGCCACCCACTTAACTTAACCTAGTTATATCAAAATCGATCCTTCTCGATTCTTTGGTACCTATGATCCCTCTTTATAATCTTCATACCGAATTTTCTTCTTTACTTTTTTCTGTTTTCTTTCACAGCAAGAAAAACTGATGGCGTCATATTTCCATTTTTTAATTTGCATCCTGCTTTTGAATATCTCTTATGATTTATATTTATAGCCAATATCTATTTGTTAGATGTATGTATGTATGTATCTTATACCAAAGATGTTATTCCTTTCAAAATGAAAAGCCCCAATAACTAATTCCAAGAATCTAAAACATATTTCTTCAATTTAAAAGTTGAAAAATATCAACATTCTACGACCATTTTGACCATTTAAAGTGGTTTGTGAAAATTTCTTTAAAGTGGCCTTTGTGCTGCTGACTCTTCTCATCTGAGATGTGATGATGGCGGCGTTGTCTGGCCATTGGCCACAATCTTTGTTCTCTATCGCGATTCCTCCATATTTGCAACTAAAACAATTTGTCCATTTCTGTGTTGTTGTTTTGCCTGGAATTGTTATTTCTATTTCTTTGTTTTGATTGAAGCAAGACACTCAGTCTGGCTCTGGATGGCTGGCTGGCTGCCTGTATTTGGTCATGGACAACATTTTCTAACAACGCATCGAAGTTGTGCTGTGTGCGTCCGAGAGATGGGTATTGTTTGCTGTTTCAATCACATTTGGTAGTGAAACGTGTTGCTTTTTAAAATACTGCGAAATGTAGGAAAACTGCAATCCAAAAAGTGAACAAAGAAAGGCCACCACCACCACAAATTCCCGTCTCCATGGTATCATTTCTTTGGCCATTGGCACGACTGTTGCTTCTTACTGCTGTTGCTACTTTTTCCGACACTGGAATGTCAGATTTGACCAAAAATCGTTACAATGACCCTAGATGGTCATCAGCTGTGTGCTAGCTGCTGGACTTCTATGCCAAGACTAAAAATAACCATCATACCGACAGAACAAATCAAAAATAAAAAATCTACGCAATAGATAATGGTTTGAAATAACGGCCCGAGAGAGAGAGAGAGAGAGAGAGAGGGAGGGAGGGAGAAGGTGCTGCAAATTTTCTAACTTGATGTGAAAAGTTGTGTTACACCGAATATAATGGACGAAATTTATTGATATTGAATTAAAGAGAGGAACATGCAGTACATCATTTTATAGTGTTGTTGTAATTTGAAAGTTAATTTTTCTGCTTAATCTAGCATCGGGTCTATCTCCAGTTCGAAGAATGTGGCTGCTTCGATTGGTTTTAACCAAGAAACTACTGGAGTATGTTAAGTGGGTTTGGATGGGGAATATTCTCCCAGGACAATTTCACACAATTGTTGTAAAGTTGAACCTCTTTTCCTAGATCATGATGATCCCTCCTGAGGGAGAGGCTGGCCCTATCCACCATATGATGATTAGGATGGCTCCCACCGTAATACCCGAGCAAGTACTGCAACGAGAGCATGCCATTGTGTTGCCGTACTGGAAGAATCTTTATCTCCTCATATAGAGGGTCCACTGAAAACATGAGCAGGCACCCTGTTGCAGTTCTTAGGGAGGCATTTTGACAGGTTTGAATATTACAGTTTTCAGGGAGGCATTCTGACAGGTTTGAATATTTTCCCATGGCGTTGCACTTATGTTGCCGGACCACACTGACGCCGCACAGTTTACCACATACCGACATATCGCGTTATATGTGGTCAACAAGGTTTCTTTATCTGTACCCCAAGTTCTGCGGCTAGGGACTTGGGGACTTTGGTCCTACATCTCAGCTTGTCACTGATAGCTGTGGCATGTACGACGTGAAGATGCTGTCGAATGTGACCCCTAAACATTTTGGGGTAACTAGTGGTCAGAAATTTGCTACCAACTACCATGACATTCAACTCAGTGCTCATCTCTGGTGAACAGAGTGGCCGTAGATTTAGTGGCGGTTATTTGCATATTCTTCGCGCGGAAAAGGGTGGCAAGATCAATCAAATAGGAATTCAGTCTTTCACCAATGAGATCAGGGAAGGTACCTGGCGCCAAGATCGAATACAGGAGAGGTATAGGTTAAACAGTTCCGGAGATACCACCCCTCCTTGGAGAACACCCTGCTTTACTCAACGGGGCTAGTTTAAAACATGGCCGGTGGATTGTCTGTTCAATGTCCTCATTCAGGGTGGAGTGTTCGAAAATATGAAAGACTTTTGATAAGTCGAGCGCCACTAACACTGACCTAAGAAAGCGTGCTTCTATAGACCCTTTCTGAAAAAATGGGTGCTTCTATAGACCCTTTTTGAAAGAAAGGCTGCTTCGAAAGATAGGGTGCTATCTGAAAGATAGGGTGCTTCTACAGACCCTGAAAGAAAGGGTGCTTCTATAAACTCTTTCTGAAAGAATGGGTGCTTCTATAGACCCTTCTTAAAAAGGGTGCTTCTATAGACCCTTTCTGAAAAATAGTGTGCTTCTATAGACCCTTTCTGAAAGAAAGAGTGCCTCTACAGAACCTTTCTGATTGATAGGGTGCTTCTATAGACCATTTCTGAAAGAAAGGCTGCTTCTATAGACCCTTTCTGAAAGAAAGGCTGCTTCTATAGACCCCTCCTAAAAGAAAGAATGCTTCAATGGACTCTTTCTGGAAGAAAGGGTGATTCTATAGACCCTTTCTGAAAGAAAGGGTGCCCTTTATGAAAGAAAAGCTGTTTTTAGAGACCTTTATGCTTCTATAGACCCTTTCTGAAAGAATGGGTGCTTCTATAGACCCTTTTTGAAAGAAACGCTGCTTCGAAAGATAGGTTGCTTTCTGAAAGATAGGGTGCTTCTACAGACCCTTTCTGAAAGATAAGGTGATTCTTTAGACCCTTTCTGAAAGATAGGGTGCTTCTTTAGACCCTTTTTGAAAGATAGGGTGCTTCTTTATACCATTTCTGAAAAATAGGGTGTTTCTCTAGACCCTTTCTGAAAGAAAGGGTGCTTCTTTAGACCCTTTCTGAAAAACAGGGTGCTTCTTTAGACCCTTTCTGAAAGATAGGGTGTTTCTTAAGACCCTTTCTGAAAGATAGGGTGCATCTTTAGACCCTTTCTGAAAGATAGGGTGCTTCTTTAGAGCTTTTCTGAAAGATAGGGTGCTTCTTTAGACCCTTTCTGATAAATAGGGTGCTTCTATGGACCCTTTCTGAAAGAATGGGTGCCTCTATAGACCCTTTCTGAAAGAAAGGTTGCTTCTATAGACCCTTTCTGAAAGAAGGGGTACTACTAAAAACCCTTTCTGAAAGAATGGGTGCTTCCATAGACGTTTTCTGAAAGAATGGGTGCTTCTATAGACCCTTTCTGAAGGAAAGGGTGCTTCTGTAGACCCTTACTGAAAGAAAAGGTGCTTCTATAGACCCTTACTGAAAGAAAAGGTGCTTCTATCGACCCTTTCTGAAAGAATGGGTGCTTCTATAGACCCTTTCTGAAAGAAAAGGTGCTTCTATAGACCCTTTCTGAAAGAATGGGTGCTTTTATAGACCCTTTCTGAAAGAAAGGGTGCTTCTATAGTCCCTTACTGGAAGAAAATGTGCTTCTATAGACCCTTTCTGAAAGGTTGCTTCTATAGACCCTTTCTGAAAGAAAGGTTGCTTCTATAGAACCCTACTGAAAGAAAGGTTGCTTCTATAGAACCTTACTGAAAGAAAAGGTTCTTCTATAGACCTTTACTGAAAGAATGGGTGCTTCTGTAGACCCTTTCTGAAAGAAAGGGTGCTTCTATAGACCCTTTACGAATGAAAGGTTGATCCTATAGAGCCTTTCTTAAAGAAAGGGTGTTCCTATAGACCCCTTTCTGAAAGAACGGGTGCTTCTATTGACCCTTTCTGAAAGAAAGGGTGCTTCTATTGACCCTTTCTGAAAGAAAGTGCTTCTTCGGACTCTTTCTGAAGGAAAGGGTGTCTCTATAGGCCCTTTATGAAACAAGGCGCTTCTATAGACCCTTCCTGAAAGAAAGGCTGCTTCTATAGAAACTTTTCTGAAAGAAAGGTTGCGTCTATAGACCCTTTCTGAACGAAGGGGTGCTTCTATAAACCCTTTCTGGAAGAATGGGTGCTTCTATAGACCCTTTCTGAAAGAATGGGTGCTTCTATAGACCCTCTTTGATAGAATGGGTGCTTCTATAGACCCTTTCTAAAAGAATGGGTGCTTATATCGACCCTTCTAAACGAAAGGGTTCTTATATCGACCCTTCTAAACGAAAGGGTTCTTTTATCCACCCTTCTAAACGAAAGGGTGTTTCTATCGACTCTTTCGAAAATACAGGGTGCTCCTTTCGACCGTTTTTGAAAGAAAGCGTGTTTCTATGGAACCTTCCTGAAAGAAAGGGTGTTTCTATATCCCCATTATGAAAGAAAGTGTGCTTCTTTAGCCTATTTATTAAAGAAAGTGCGCTTCTGAAAGAGAGGGTGCTTCTATAGACCCTTTTTGAAAGAAAGGGTGTTTCTATGGAACCTTCCTGAAAGAAAGGGTGTTTCTATGGAACCTTCCTGAAAGAAATGGTGTTTCTATGGAACCTTCCTGAAAGAAAGGATAATCATAAAGGTGATATAGAAACCGTTTATGAAAGACTGGGCGCTTCTATATGCCATTTATTAAAGAAAGCGCTCTTCTTTAGAAATTGTACTTCTATTGACCATTTCTGAAAGAAAGGGTGTTTATAAAAAAAGGGCGCTATAGACCTTTTTGAAAGAAAGGGATCTTCTATAGCCCCTTTATTAAAGAAATGACGCTTCTATAAAACCTTTCTAAAAAAAATAGGGTGGATTGATCGAAAGGGTTGAAAAGAAAGGGTGCTTCTATATACTTTTCCTGAAAGAACGGGCACTTCTATGGAGCCTTTCTGAAAGGAAGGTTGCTTCTATAGACACTGAGGTATTAGCCCCTGGCTGCATCTAAATTTTCGTTGTTGGTGATGTCTCTTAATTCCTATCCCGTTGTGTCAATCCCTGTTTTACACTTCCATTATATAATGATGTTGTGCGCTAACTGACTAGCCACTCACCAGTTGCAAAATGTGGTTATTGTAACTCCCCCGGTTATAAGACGGAACATGAGAAATAGGGAGGATAATGATAATTACTACAAATAGCTTCAAACAGGACAATTACAGATGGCAATAGAAGTTAACATTAAAAATCTGTACGAGAAGATAGTCCTCCAGTAACTTTCTTCGTTACTGGAGGACTAAAGTTGCCAATAATTCTTCTTGCGATTAATGATTTACACCTGTCGAAGTAAACTCCTCTTTTTTTGGTATATTCCATATATGTATGTATAAATTCCAAATTGATATGTTTAATGTCTGTTTGAATTTCTTCGTTGTCCGCTTTCCGCATGGTAAATAACAAATACCTAGTACATAAAGGGTACGTTTTGCTGTTTCCTACCCTTGGCTTGTCTCCATTATTGAGTTACGCGGTGACAAAGAATAGCATGTACCTCATTGGTAATAGCCATTCATTAAGGCGGCCAAAAAGTCAAAGACATTATTTCTTTTCAAAAATGAGAAGCGGGTGATTTTCATTGAATCTCATTTTGATGAAAAACCTGTCATAAACATTCTTGACATTGTCGTTAATGCTCATCGGACAGACAACCAAAAAACCGATACCATATCTTAACGTTAAATTGCTGGTTAGTTGGGGGAGAGAAGGAGATGGAATGGTTCATTGGTTCATTGAGGCTGCATTGATTCTTTTGATCCTTTTAATGATTTGTTGAGATTTATTGGATTTGTTGTTTTTTTCCAATCATCAGACCAAATATGGTCTGATGCTTGGTCGGTCACAAATCAAGATAACTTACGAAATGATGAAGAAATGTCAATTCGTGCAACAATGGACAAATCATCATAACCGAAATGGTTGCCTGTTTGAACGGTGGCTGAAAAGTGTGTGGAAGCTTAATAAGGGTGGTTGTTATTTTTGATGTGAACTTTTAAATTAAAAATTTGTCAAAAGTATTTGCAACAAAGATTTATATAAGGTTTTCTATTAGTTTTTAGAAAAGAATTATACGATAAGCTTCTTATCGAAGTTACTCTACTTTAACCCCTTGATATTCAGTTCAATATTCTCTACTACATCCACCCTAATATTGAATTGTGAAAAGTTATGACCACAACAAGACATGTGAAATATTACAAAGATTTTCAAGAGCTTTGAAGTAGGTGGATGGATGACAGTGTCAGTGGCAAGCCGTATATAAGCAGCTGACTACCAGCCAGCCGGCTTGCCTGCCTGCATACCGATTTCAATGACCGACCACAAGAAGTCGTCAACATTTGTGTGAATTCTTCCAGTTTACATGGGACGTGTCTCACATTTTGATGATATCCCAGTTACACACTGCCGCCGTGTAATCGTATCTTTTGTTTGAAGAAAGTACTTAATGTCATAAACGCTGTTACGAATTTCACGTTATTGATAATTACATACGAAGTTGAGACGCTCAAAAATGCAACTGAAAATTTGTATGTGCAACGAGGATAAATATAAAATTGGAGAACAAAAATAGAAAGGAATACCTTTAAAAGGTCTCCTGCGCTTTCATAAAGAAAGTGTGCTTTTATAGACCCATTCTGAAAGAAAGGGTGCTTCTATAGACGCTTTCTAAAAGAAAGGGTGCTTCTATAGACCCTTTCTGGAAGAAAGGATGCTTCTATAGCCCCTTCTGGAAGAAAGCGCGTTTCTAGAGACTCTTTCTTACAGAAAGGGTGCTTTAATAGACCCATTCTGAAAGAAAGGGTGCTTTTATAGACCCATTCTGAAAGAAAGGGTGCTTCTATAGACCCTTTCTAAAAGAAAGGGTGCTTCTATAGACCCTTTCTAAAAGAAAGGGTGCTTCTATAGACCCTTTCTAAAAGAAAGGGTGCTTCTATAGACCCTTTCTAAAAGAAAGGGTGCTTCTATAGACAATTTCTAAAAGAAAGGGAGCTTTTATAGACCCTTTCTAATATAAAGGGTGCTTCTATAGACCCTTTCTAATATAAAGGGTGCTTCTATAGACCCTTTCTAAAAGAAAGGGGGCTTTTATAGACCATTGCTGGAAGAAAGTGTGCTTTTATAGATCATTGCTGAAAGAAAGGGTGATTTTATAGACCATTGCTGGAAGAAAGGGTGCTTTTATAGACCATTGCTGGAAGAAAGGGTGCTTTTATAGACCATTGCTGGAAGAAAGGGTGCTTTTATAGACCATTGCTGGAAGAAAGGGTGCTTTTATAGACCATTGCTGGAGGAAAGGGTGCTTTTATAGACCATTGCTGGAAGAAAGGGTGCTTTTATAGACCATTGCTGGAAGAAGGGGTGCTTTTATAAACCATTGCTGGAAGAAGGGGTGCTTTTATAGACCACTGCTGGGAGAAAGGGTGCTTTTATAGACCGTTGCTGGAAGAAAGGGTGCTTTTATAGACCATTGCTGGAAGAAAGGGCGCTTTTATAGACCATTGCTGGAAGAAAGGGTGCTTTTATAGACCATTGCTGGAAGAAAGGGTGCTTTTATAGACCATTGCTGGAAGAAAAGGTGCTTTTATAGACCATTGCTGGAAGAAAGAGTGCTTTTATAGACCATTGCTGGAAGAAAGGGTGCTTTTATAGACCATTGCTGGAAAAAAGGGTGCTTTTATAGACCATTGCTGGAAGAAAGGTTGATTTTATAGACCATTGCTGGAAGAAAGGGTGCTTTTATAGACCATTGCTGGAAGAAAGAGTGCTTTTATAGACCATTGCTGGAAGAAAGGGTGCTTTTATAGACCATTGCTGAAAGAAAGGGTGCTTATATAGACCCTTTCTAAAATAAAGGGTGCTTCTATAGACCCTTTCTAAAAGAAAGGGTGCTTCTATAGACCCTTTCTAAAAGAAAGGGTGTTTTTATAGACCCTTTCTAAAAGAAAGGGTGCTTCTATAGACCCTTTCTAAAAGAAAGGGTGCTTCTATAGACCCTTTCTAAAAGAAAGGGTGTTTTTATAGACCCTTTCTAAAAGAAAGGGTGCTTCTATAGACCCTTTCTAAAAGAAAGGGTGCTTCTATAGACCCTTTCTAAAAGAAATGGTGCTTCTATAGACCCTTTCTAAAAGAAAGGGTGCTTCTATAGACCCTTTCTAAAAGAAATGGTGCTTCTATAGACCCTTTCTAATATAAAGGGTGCTTCTATAGACCCTTTCTAAAAGAAAGGGGGCTTTTATAGACCATTGCTGGAAGAAAGTGTGCTTTTATAGATCATTGCTGAAAGAAAGGGTGATTTTATAGACCATTGCTGGAAGAAAGGGTGCTTTTATAGACCATTGCTGGAAGAAAGGGTGCTTTTATAGACCATTGCTGGAAGAAAGGGTGCTTTTATAGACCATTGCTGGAAGAAAGGGTGCTTTTATAGACCATTGCTGGAAGAAAGGGTGCTTTTATAGACCATTGCTGGAGGAAAGGGTGCTTTTATAGACCATTGCTGGAAGAAAGGGTGCTTTTATAGACCATTGCTGGAAGAAGGGGTGCTTTTATAGACCATTGCTGGAAGAAGGGGTGCTTTTATAGACCACTGCTGGGAGAAAGGGTGCTTTTATAGACCATTGCTGGAAGAAAGGGTGCTTTTATAGACCATTGCTGGAAGAAAGGGCGTTTTATAGACCATTGCTGGAAGAAAGGGTGCTTTTATAGACCATTGCTGGAAGAAAGGGTGCTTTTATAGACCATTGCTGGAAGAAAAGGTGCTTTTATAGACCATTGCTGGAAGAAAGAGTGCTTTTATAGACCATTGCTGGAAGAAAGGGTGCTTTTATAGAAAGGGTGCTTCTATAGTCCCTTTCTAAAAGAAAGGGTGCTTCTATAGACCCTTTCTAAAAGAAAGGGTGCTTCTATAGACCCTTTCTAAAAGAAAGGGTGCTTCTATAGACCCTTTCTAAAAGAAAGGGTGATTCTATAGACCCTTTCTAAAAGAAAGAGAGCTTCTATAGACCCTTTCTAAAAGAAAGGGTGCTTCTATAGACCCTTTCTAAAAGAAAGGGTGCTTCTATAGACCCTTTCTAAAAGAAATGGTGCTTCTATAGACCCTTTCTAAAAGAAAGGGTGCTTCTATAGACCCTTTCTAAAAGAAAGGGTGCTTCTATAGACCCTTTCTAAAAGAAAGGGTGCTTCTATAGACCCTTTCTAAAAGAAAGGGTGCTTCTATAGACCCTTTCTAAAAGAAAGGGTGCTTCTATAGACCCTTTCTAAAAGAAAGGGTGCTTCTATAGACCCTTTCTAAAAGAAAGGGTGCTTCTATAGACCCTTTCTAAAAGAAAGGGTGCTTCTATAGACCCTTTCTAAAAGAAAGGGTGCTTCTATAGACCCTTTCTAAAAGAAAGGGTGCTTCTATAGACCCTTTCTAAAAGAAAGGGTGCTTCTATAGACCCTTTCTAAAAGAAAGGGTGCTTCTATAGACCCTTTCTAAAAGAAAGGGTGCTTCTATAGACCCTTTCTAAAAGAAAGGGTGCTTCTATAGACCCTTTCTAAAAGAAAGGGTGCTTCTATAGACCCTTTCTAAAAGAAAGGGTGCTTCTATAGACCCTTTCTAAAAGAAAGGGTGCTTCTATAGACCCTTTCTAAAAGAAAGGGTGCTTCTATAGTCCCTTTCTAAAAGAAAGGGTGCTTCTATAGACCCTTTCTAAAAGAAATGGTGCTTCTATAGACCCTTTCTAAAAGAAAGGGTGCTTCTAAAGACCCTTTCTAAAAGAAAGGGTGCTTCTATAGACCCTTTCTAAAAGAAAGGGTGCTTCTATAGACCCTTTCTAAAAGAAAGGGTGCTTCTATAGACCCTTTCTAAAAGAAAGGGTGCTTCTATAGACCCTTTCTAAAAGAAAGGGTGCTTCTATAGACCCTTTCTAAAAGAAAGGGTGCTTCTATAGACCCTTTCTAAAAGAAAGGGTGCTTCTGTAGACCCTTTCTAAAAGAAAG
This sequence comes from Musca autumnalis, assembly GCF_047663935.1. Classification (NCBI taxonomy): domain Eukaryota; kingdom Metazoa; phylum Arthropoda; class Insecta; order Diptera; family Muscidae; genus Musca; species Musca autumnalis. The sequence continues at coordinate 44,530,058 of NW_027411977.1, read as the reverse complement.
GGTGCTTCTATAGACCCTTTCTAAAAGAAATGGTGCTTCTATAGACCCTTTCTAAAAGAAATGGTGCTTCTATAGACCCTTTCTAAAAGAAAGGGTGCTTCTATAGACCCTTTCTAAAAGAAAGGGTGCTTCTATAGACCCTTTCTAAAAGAAAGGGTGCTTCTATAGACCCTTTCTAAAAGAAAGGGTGCTTCTATAGACCCTTTCTAAAAGAAAGGGTGCTTCTATAGACCCTTTCTAAAAGAAAGGGTGCTTCTATAGTCCCTTTCTAAAAGAAAGGGTGCTTCTATAGACCCTTTCTAAAAGAAATGGTGCTTCTATAGACCCTTTCTAAAAGAAAGGGTGCTTCTTTAGACCCTTTCTAAAAGAAAGGGTGCTTCTATAGACCCTTTCTAAAAGAAAGGGTGCTTCTATAGACCTTTTCTGAAAGGAAATAAATAAATAGAGAAATAAAGGGTACTTCTATAGACTCTTTTTGAAATAAAGGGTGCTTCTATAGACACTTCTGAAAGATATGGCGCTTCCACATACCCTTTCTGAAAGATAGGGTGCTTCTATAGACACTTCTGAAAGATATGGCGCTTCCACATACCCTTTCTGAAAGATAGGGTGCTTCTATAGACACTTCTGAAAGATATGGCGCTTCCACATACCCTTTCTGAAAGATAGGGTGCTTCTATAGACACTTCTGAAAGATATGGCGCTTCCACATACCCTTTCTGAAAGATAGGGTGCTTCTATAGACACTTCTGAAAGATATGGCGCTTCCACATACCCTTTCTGAAAGATAGGGTGCTTCTATAGACACTTCTGAAAGATATGGCGCTTCCACATACCCTTTCTGAAAGAAAGGGTGCGTCTATAGACCGTTCTCTTTTCTGAAAGAAAGGGTGCGTCTATAGACCGTTCTCTTTTCTGAAAGAAAGGGTGCGTCTATACACCTTTTCTGATATATAGGGTGCTTCTACAGATACTTTTTCAAAGAAAGGGTGCTTCTACAGACCCTTTCTCAAAGAAAGGGTGCTTTTGTAGACCTTTTCTGTAAGAAATGGTGCTGCGTTAGACCCTTTCCAAAAGAAAGGGTGCTGCTTAAGACCCCTTTTAAAAGGAAGAGTGCTGTTGTGGACCTTTTCTAAAAGAATGGGTGCTGCTATAGACCCTTTTTTTAAAGATATCCTATTAAAGAAGGCTTTTTAACGGTCTTCTATTAATAGAAGATTTGTAACTGACCTTTCACAGATAGAAGACGATCGACGATATATACAAATAATTCCTGTCAACGAGTTTCTACAAAAATAAAACCTGTCAACGGTCTTCTATACAAGAAAGACTTGTCATCGGATTTCTATAGAAAACCTATCAACGCTCTTTTGTGGATAAAAGACCTGTCTTCTATAAAAAGAGGAGCTGTTAACGGTGTTCTTTAGATAGAAGACTTGCCATCAGTTTGTTTTTCTGTAGGACCTTCTACTATAGGTAGAAGACATGTTAAGTGCGTTCTCTAGAAAGAGGAACTACCAACGGTCTTCTGCTGAAAGGTGATCTATCAATTGCTTGTATAGGGAGAAGACCTGTCAACGGTCTTCTATAGAAGTAATACCTGTTAGAGGTCTTCAACTGATAGAAAGAATACATGTTAGTGAAAATCTTTTGCTAGAAAAAAGACCTTTCAACGGTCTTCTGCAGAACCTTTCAACGGTCTTTAAAGACAGAATATCTATCAAAGGTCTTCTGAAGAAAAATTCTTCTTCTGGCTTATAAATTCACGTCTTTTAAACGCTCTTTCTTGATATCTTAATTTTAACAAATTTTAAACAGGAATTTTCACACATTCAATTTTAATAATTTAGCTCCTATCGTCATTACATTATTCAATTTCAAAAAATAAAGGAAAACCGGCATTTAATAATATTGATGGTTTTAAACATATCACCAAGAGAGTAACCAATGAATAATTCACAACAAAAATGATGCTAAAATATTTATGTCAAACAATTTAATTGTTATTAATTAATGATTGTCACACGCTTTTACGTTAATGGAAAAATAGTAGCACAGCACATAACGATTCGAAGACCACAAGAATGATATTCGCCCATTCCAATTCTAGCCCATTCCATTAGCGACACAGAAACGCCCAAATGAAATCTCTATCAATGATCGAGTCAAAGACCCACTGAATTGAGTGCAGACCAACCAACACGACGGCAAATATAAAAAAATATATGAAAAAATACATATTTGATAAACATAACATTTTTCGTTATTACGTTTCATTAGAAACCATGGAAGACGTAGAAAAAATGACTTTTTAATAGAAACAATTAACCCAAAAGTTAACTGCAAAATAAAAACGAAACAAATCGCATTTAGGCTGCTTGTGCTGACAGAACAAAAATCAACAATTCAATAAAAAAATGAAACTGATGAAAACAGCGGTAACAACAACACTGGCGCACAACATCATACATAAATGAATGAAATGAAATTTAATCGAAATGTATGACCATTAGTCGCAAACGCAAAAGCCCAGGGAAAACGAAGATATTGTCATATTGAGTTCAACAAAGAAAAAAAACACCACTATCATCAAAGACATCAAAAATTGAATGACATTTTTAGTTTATAAAATCAAAGAACACCAGATAGGAGGTTTAAGTTCAGCTGGACCGAAACACCCTGAAACACACCGAAATACCCTGCCCCTGTTAACGGTCTTCTATAGATGTTAGACCTCTATTAGCAGAGAAAAATAATGAAAATAACAAAATAAATAAAAAAGACTATAAACTTTTAGGTATTCACTTTCGGCGGATAAAAATGTTATACAAAAGTTACTCCTTCAGGAGACGTGGAAGTATGTACTTCGTCTCTAGGCATAACAAACTCACAATTTTCTTTGCTTTGGTTTAGAAAAAAACTAAAGGTTACCCAGGTAGTGTTCTAACTACATTAAAAATATCCCCTAACTCCGGGATGTTAAGAGGTCACATGTCAATCGGTGGTTTTCAAGGTTTGCAGTAGGGTACAAACTGCATTTAAACTGGCGCCTCGTTGCTATCTGGGCGCCGCAGAATACTTACTTGTGGAGTATGGAGGCTATGCCGATGATGCCTTGGAAGTTAGTCTACACTTCCTCAAGTGCATAAATCTCTCTCCCTGAGAGTTGCAAATATGGGCGAATTCTTCACTATTGTCGCCAGCAGCTCAAGCTCTTGTGAGACAAAAATCCAACAAACCATTTTGAAATCGGTGCCAACTCTACGTTTATCTCCATTTTTATTGGCATTTTTCGGGTCTCATAAAAATATTTAAAAAAATCCACTTTTATTGGGCTGTTTGGTGCCTCATAAAAATCTTTAAAAAATTCACGTTTATTGGCGTCTTTGGGGCCTCATAAAAATCTTTAAAAATCCACGTTTATTGGCCTCCTTGGGGTCTGATTAAAATCTTCAAAATAATCCACGTTTATTGGCCTCCTTGGTGTCTGATAAAAATTTATAAAAAGTCCACGTTTAATGACCACCTCTTTTGGGCCTCATAAAAATCTTTAAAAAATCCACGTTTAATGACCTGTTTTGGGCCTCATAAAAAACTTTAAAAAATCCACGTTTAATGACCTCTTTTGGGCCTCATAAAAATCTTTAAAAAATCCACGTTTAATGAACTCTTTTGGGCCTCATAAAGATCTTTAAAAAAATCCACGTTTAATGACCTGTTTTGGGCCTCATAAAAATCTTTAAAAAATCCACGTTTAATGACCTCTTTTGGGCCTCATAAAAATCTTAAAAAAATCCACGTTTAATGACCTCTTTTGGGCCTCATAAAAATCTTAAAAAAATCCACGTTTAATGACCTCTTTTGGGCCTCATGAAAATCTTTAAAAAATCCACGTTTAATGACCTCTTTTGGGCCTCATAAAAATCTTTAAAAAATCCACGTTTAATGACCTCTTTTGGGCCTCATACAAATTCTTAAAAAATCCACGTTGAATGACCTCTTTTGGGCCTCATAAAAATCTTTAAAAAATCCACGTAATGACCTCTTTTGGGCCTCATAAATCTTTAAAATATCCACGTATAATTACCTCTTTTGTGCCTCATGAAAATCTTTAAAAATCAACGTTTATTGCCCTCCTTGGGGTCTGATTAAAATCTTAAAAATCCAGGGTCTGATAAAAAATCTTTAAAAATCCACGGCCTCCTTGGGGTCTGATAAAAATCTTTAAAAAAATCCACGTTTATTGGGTTCCTTGGGGTCAGATAAAAATCTTTAAGAAATCCACGTTTATTTGGCTCCTTGGGGTCAGATAAAAATATTTAAGAAATCCACGTTTATTGGCCTCTTTGGGGCCTCATAAATATCTTTAAAAAATCCACGTTTATTGGCCTCTTTGTGGCCTCATAAAAATCTTTGAAAAATCCACATTTACTGGCCTCTTTGGGGTCTACTAAAAATCTTTAAAAAATCCACGTTTACTGGCCTCTTTGGGGTCTACTAAAAATCTTTAAAAAATCCACGTTTACTGGCCTCTTTGGGGTCTACTAAAAATCTTTAAAAAATCCACGTTTACTGGCCTCTTTGGGGTCTACTAAAAATCTTTAAAAAATCCACATTTACTGGCCTCTTTGGGGTCTACTAAAAATCTTTCAAAAATCCACGTTTACTGGCCTCTTTGGGGCCTACTAAAAATCTTTAAAAAATCCACATTTACTGGCCTCTTTGGGGTCTACTAAAAATCTTTAAAAAATCCACGTTTACTGGCCTCTTTGGGGTCTACTAAAAATCTTTAAAAAATCCACGTTTACTGGCCTCTTTGGGGTCTACTAAAAATCTTTAAAAAAATCCACGTTTACTGGCCTCTTTGGGGTCTACTAAAAATCTTTAAAAAATCCACGTTTACTGGCCTCTTTGGGGTCTACTAAAAATCTTTAAAAAATCCACGTTTACTGGCCTCTTTGGGGTCTACTAAAAATCTTTAAAAAATCTACGTTTACTGGCCTCTTTGGGGTCTACTAAAAATCTTTAAAAAATCCACGTTTACTGGCCTCTTTGGGGTCTACTAAAAATCTTTAAAAAATCCACGTTTACTGGCCTCTTTGGGGTCTACTAAAAATCTTTAAAAAATCCACGTTTACTGGCCTCTTTGGGGTCTACTAAAAATCTTTAAAAAATCCACGTTTACTGGCCTCTTTGGGGTCTACTAAAAATCTTTAAAAAATCCACGTTTACTGGCCTCTTTGGGGTCTACTAAAAATCTTTAAAAAATCTACGTTTACTGGCCTCTTTGGGGTCTACTAAAAATCTTTAAAAAATCCACGTTTACTGGCCTCTTTGGGGTCTACTAAAAATCTTTAAAAAATCTACGTTTAATGGCCTCTTTGGGGTCTACTAAAAATCTTTAAAAAATCCACGTTTACTGGCCTCTTTGGGGTCTACTAAAAATCTTTAAAAAATCCACGTTTACTGGCCTCTTTGGGGTCTACTAAAAATCTTTAAAAAATCCACGTTTACTGGCCTCTTTGGGGTCTACTAAAAATCTTTAAAAAATCCACGTTTACTGGCCTCTTTGGGGTCTACTAAAAATCTTTAAAAAATCCACGTTTACTGGCCTCTTTGGGGTCTACTAAAAATCTTTAAAAAATCTACGTTTACTGGCCTCTTTGGGGTCTACTAAAAATCTTTAAAAAATCCACATTTACTGGCCTCTTTGGGGTCTACTAAAAATCTTTAAAAAATCCACGTTTACTGGCCTCTTTGGGGTCTACTAAAAATCTTTAAAAAATCCACGTTTACTGGCCTCTTTGGGGCCTCATAAAAATCTTTAAAAAATCCACGTTTACTGGCCTCTTTGGGGTCTACTAAAAATCTTTACAAAATTCACGTTTACTGGCCTCTTTGGGGTCTACTAAAAATCTTTAAAAAATCCACATTTACTGGCCTCTTTGGGGTCTACTAAAAATCTTTAAAAAATCCACGTTTACTGGCCTCTTTGGGGCCTCATAAAAATCTTTAAAAAATCCACGTTTACTGGCCTCTTTGGGGTCTACTAAAAATCTTTAAAAAATCCACGTTTACTGGCCTCTTTGGGGTCTACTAAAAATCTTTAAAAAATCCACGTTTACTGGCCTCTTTGGGGTCTACTAAAAATCTTTAAAAATCCACGTTTACTGGCCTCTTTGGGGTCTACTAAAAATCTTTAAAAAATCCACGTTTACTGGCCTCTTTGGGGTCTACTAAAAATCTTTAAAAAATCCACGTTTACTGGCCTCTTTGGGGCCTCATAAAAATCTTTAAAAAATCCACGTTTACTGGCCTCTTTGGGGTCTACTAAAAATCTTTAAAAAATCCACGTTTACTGGCCTCTTTGGGGCCTCATAAAAATCTTTAAAAAATCCACGTTTACTGGCCTCTTTGGGGCCTCATAAAAATCTTTAAAAAATCCACGTTTACTGGCCTCTTTGGGGTCTACTAAAAATCTTTAAAAAATCCACGTTTACTGGCCTCTTTGGGGTCTACTAAAAATCTTTAAAAATCCACGTTTACTGGCCTCTTTGGGGTCTACTAAAAATCTTTAAAAAATCCACGTTTACTGGCCTCTTTGGGGTCTACTAAAAATCTTTAAAAAATCCACGTTTACTGGCCTCTTTGGGGCCTCATAAAAATCTTTAAAAAATCCACGTTTACTGGCCTCTTTGGGGTCTACTAAAAATCTTTAAAAAATCCACGTTTACTGGCCTCTTTGGGGCCTCATAAAAATCTTTAAAAAATCCACGTTTAGTGGCCTCTTTGGGGCCTCATAAAAATCTTTAAAAAATCCACGTTTACTGGCCTCTTTGGGGTCTACTAAAAATCTTTAAAAAATCCACGTTTACTGGCCTCTTTGGGGTCTACTAAAAATCTTTAAAAAATCCACGTTTACTGGCCTCTTTGGGGTCTACTAAAAATCTTTAAAAAATCCACGTTTACTGGCCTCTTTGGGGTCTACTAAAAATCTTTAAAAAATCCACGTTTACTGGCCTCTTTGGGGTCTACTAAAAATCTTTAAAAAATCCACGTTTACTGGCCTCTTTGGGGTCTACTAAAAATCTTTAAAAAATCCACGTTTACTGGCCTCTTTGGGGTCTACTAAAAATCTTTAAAAAATCCACGTTTACTGGCCTCTTTGGGGTCTACTAAAAATCTTTAAAAAATCCACGTTTACTGGCCTCTTTGGGGCCTCATAAAAATCTTTAAAAAATGCACGTTTACTGGCCTCTTTGGGGTCTACTAAAAATCTTTAAAAAATCCACGTTTACTGGCCTCTTTGGGGTCTACTAAAAATCTTTAAAAAATCCACGTTTACTGGCCTCTTTGGGGTCTACTAAAAATCTTTAAAAATCCACGTTTACTGGCCTCTTTGGGGTCTACTAAAAATCTTTAAAAAATCTACGTTTATTGGCCTCTTTGAGGCCTCATAAAAATCTTTAAAAATCCACGTTTATTGGCCTCTTTGGGGCCTCATAAAAATCTTTAAAAAATCCACGTTTATTGGCCTCTTTGGGGCCTCATAAAAATCTTTAAAAAATCCACGTTTATTGGCCTCTTTGGGGCCTCATAAAAATCTTTAAAAAATCAACGTTTATTGGTCTCTTTGGGGCCTCATAAAAATCTTTAAAAAATCCACGTTTATTGGCCACTTTGGGGCCTCATAAAAATCTTTACAAAATCTACGTTTATTGGCCTCTTTGGGGCCTCATAAAAATCTTTAAAAAATCCACGTTTATTGGCTTCTTTGGGGCCTCATAAAAATCTTTAAAAAATCCAGGTTTATTGACCTCTTTGGGGCCTCATAAAAATCTTTAAAAAATCCACGTTTATTGGCCTCTTTGGGGCCTCATAAAAATATTTAAAAAATCCACGATTATTGGCCTCTTTGGGGCCTCATAAAAATCTTTAAAAAATCCACGTTTATTGGCATTTTTGGGGCCTCATAAAAATCTTTAAAAAATCCACGTTTATTGACCTCTTTGGGGCCTCATAAAAATCTTTAAAAAATCCACGTTTATTGGCCTCTTTGGGGCCTCATAAAAATATTTAAAAAATCCACGATTATTGGCCTCTTTGGGGCCTCATAAAAATCTTTAAAAAATCCACGTTTATTGGCATTTTTGGGGCCTCATAAAAATCTTTAAAAAATCCACGTTTATTGGCATTTTTGGAGTCTCATAAAAATCTTTAAAAAAATCCACGTTTGTTGGCCTCATTGAGCTCTGATAAAAATCTTTAAAAAATTCACGTTTATTGACCTCTTTGGGGTCTGATAAAATTTTTTAAAAAATCCACGTTAGTTGCCCTCTTTAGGGCCTCATACAAATCTTAAAAGCATCCACGTTTATTGGCCTCTTTGGGGCCTCATACAAATCTTCAAAAATCCACGTTTATTTGCCTCTTAAAAATCTTTAAAAACTCCACTTTTATTGTCCTCTTTAGGGCTTCATAAAAATCTTAAAAACATCCACGTTAATTGGCCTTTTTTGGGCCTCATAAAATCTTTACAAAATCCACGTTTATTGGTCTCCTTGGGGTCTGATAAAAATCTTAAAAAAATCCACGTTTATTGGCATCCTTGGGGTCTGATAAAAATCTTCAAAAAACCCACATTTGTTGGGCTCCTTGGGGTCTGATAACAAATCTTAAAAAATCCACGTTTATTGGCCCCCTTGGGGCCTCATACAAATCTTTACAAAAAACCACGTTTATTGGACTCTTTTGGGCCTCATAAGTCTTTAAAAATCCAAGTTTATTGGCCTCTTTTGAGCCTCATTAAAATCTTTAAAAAATCAACGTTTATTGGCCTCCTTGGGGTCTGATAAAAATCTTTAATAAGTCCACGTTTAATGGCATCTTTGGAGGTCCCCAAAAATCTTCAAAATATCCACGCTTTTTGGTTTCTTTGGTGCCTCCAAAAATCTTTAAAAAATCCAGGCCTTTTGGTCTCTTTGGTGCCACAGCGATATGTCTGATGAGCTGCCCAATTAACAGCAAAACCAGTCACATAATTTGCAAAAAAATTTTCGATCATTCAGCTCAACTCCAAGCAGAAATTATTTGAAATTCCCTTCCATCATGAACAGAAGGAAAGTCTTGTTCAGATAAGGGTATATCCTCGACCAAGGCGGCTATGTTACAGTCTTCAAAGAGGACTGGGAAGAAGCCAAAAAAGGGAAGAATGTATCCAAATTCACCAAAATAGCCTTGCTGGGCTACTTATCTCCAAAAAAAGCTCCAATCGGACATACAGAGCAGCTACAAAATCAGGTAATAATTTGGTTTTTGGTTCATTTCTCAAAATCCGACCTCCATGCAAAATTTTGTGACGATCCGAATCCAACTCCAGCTTATACTCGTACTACGGTACGACACCATCAGGGGAAAAGATAATAATTAGGTTTTTAGTCCATTTCTCAAAACCCGACCTCGATACAAAATTTTGTGGCGTGGATTCAAATCCACGTCTACACCTTTTTCAGATGTAATTCGAATTATTTTAATTGTAATTCGAGAATTCTATTTGTAATTCGTAACATTTCATTTGTAATTCGAATTATTCCATTTGTAATTCGAATTATTCCACTTGTAATTCGAATTATTCAATTTGTAATTCGAATTATTCCACTTGTAATTCGAATTATTCCATTTGAAATTCGAATTATTCCATTTGTAATTCGAATTATTCCATTTGAAATTCGAATTATTCCATTTGTAATTCGAATTATTCTATTTGAAATTCGAATTATTCCATTTGTATTTCGAATTATTCCATTTGTAATTCGAATGATTTCATTGGTAATTTCAAATAAAATAATTCGAATTACAAATGGAATAATTCGAATTACAAATGGAATATTACGAATTACAAATGAAATGTTACGAATTACAATTAGAATTCTCGAATTACAAATGAAATGTTACGAATTACAACTAAAATGTTTCGAATTACATCTGAAAAAGGTGTAGTCTATACAACAGTGTGACACCTTCATGCTGTTGTAATGCATTATCTGGTCGTTCGCACTTCCTGTAAGAGGTAAGTAATATCACCATTGACAAAATTAAACATAACACTTCACAAGTGTAGGGCATCAAAAAAACACATTCTGTGCGTTGCATATTTTATTCCAAACAGAATTGGGCACAAATAATAATAGCAAAAAAAAAAGCAGAACTCAAAAACCAAAAGCTCGAAACTGATTGAATATAAATATCACAAATGCACTGCACACATGTTGTTAACATGTGTCCAACGCTTGTATTCTATATTGTTGTTGTTGTCGATGTTAATAATTACCGCTTAGAGTCGCCATGGTTCGAACCCAGGCAAATCCCAGACCAATACATTAAATGAAAACGCATTGAAACATCCATTGCTGGCAGTCAGTCGTCGTTCGGTCCGTTCGTTCAATTGGGGACAATGAACAAAACAGCAATGCAAAAAACCGTTCCAAATGAGAATAGCATAACAGAAAAAAACGATAAACATTAAATGCGTTTATTTACATTTTAAAAGGTAATAAAAATACGTACTGGCGAAAAAGAGCATCGATGAAATGTTTATGATCCGTCAAAGAATTCACCCAACTAAATATAAGACGTAGCGATTTTTTTTGGGAACACATTTGAAAAATTCATATTTTCCTGGAGAATTTGTTTCAGGTTAATGGTACGCCCCAATTGATCATAAAATCAATATTGTGGCAAATAATAATGTTATTATTTATGAGCCGTACATGTTATTTGGTGCAGAATATGGTGATCATTAGGCATAAACAAATATAGTGTTAATAGTAATGATTATCGATTTGAAAATATTTCATCTATGTATAGAGTCAAAGACTGACGGCTTCTTTAGGCCTAGCAAATCTCCAGACCTTTACCTTACGGCAAATTCTGGAGAAAACTCAAGAGAGCAGATCGACACGTACCATGTTTTTGTCGACTATAAGGTTGCTTTTGACAGTCCTTTACGTTCAAAGATATTTCAAGCCATGTCTGAGTTTGGTATCCCCGCAAAGCTGATACGACGTTGCAAGATGATATTAAATGGTGGTGGATGGAAAGGGGTTCTTGTGACATGTTGAATCATAACTTGAAAGCAGTCCCCGACAGACTTGACTCAACACGTCTCTTTAATCTTGGTGATCATTTGGACCCTCAGTATGCTGGAGTTTGAGAAGTGACCTTTAATAGAGAGAAATTTCTAAAATATTTTACTCCTTTTTCCTCTGCATTCTGCAGATCATCGTGGATCAAAATCATATCGGGGTAGTTCCCCTAAAATTAACATGCACAGTGCGGCCAAATTCAAAATTTAGTGACCAAAATGCCTAAAAGAAATTCGCAAACATTTTATATTAGCCGCTAGAAAACTTGCTAGCAAAGAGAAAAGTCTTTCCAAAAGAGGTCCAGGTTTTGATATAACTTTACCGCTCATTTAATGATTTCTGACCTCATTTGTGAACCAAATTGCCGGAAAATATACAAGCTGCTATCTTAGTGAGTAAGGAGCCTGAAAAAAATTTCCAACATAGGTCCACGTTTTGATATAGCCAACATATAACGAAACCGCCAGCTGTGAAGTTATAAATTTATAAATAAAAGGAATAAAGATACGGTGCAGGTCCTAAATAACCCAACACATGCAGCAAGCGTTGGTGACACCAAAAGTCATGTGTAGTCGAGACCAAGCGATTATGATCAGGCTGTTTTGTGATACAGCTGTACTTGATACAAGTCCACTAAATATTAATGTTGCCAAGATTGGTGTCAATCGGTCTACGGCTGACAGGACCGAACTTATGAGCGTGTAGGTCGTCCACAAGGGACAGTAAAGACTTTTGAAGGTAACTTTGAGCGGTGAACCAAGAACCAAGACATCCCAGCAAAAATGTGGATCTGATAGTCATTATGTAACCCATTACAAAGTAATGTAAAAAAATTAACTACTTATATTATTCCTTACTAAGTTATGAGTAGGGTGGCACAGTGCGTGTGCTTCCGACTACAAATCAATGTTCACCGTCGGCTTGGTACTTTTTGTTAACAACACAAAGAACATTTGGTGGTGCACATGTAAGCACATGTCTGCGTTTAAACAACCCTTAATGTTCATACGTGTGGCATAGTGTGTAGAGTATTCAACTACAAAGCAGAAGTTCGTGTGTTCAAATCCAGCAAAGATCGAAAGAAAACAAAAATATGAGGTGTGTTGAAATTGAAACAAATTCCACCTCAACTGTTCTAAAAATAGAAAATATTTTTTTTAGCTTATGGCTTAGTTTTCAACTTCCAGCGGCCATCGAATAACTAGTTCTTCTACTGGTCATGGAATGACTAGTAATTCAGTGCGAAATGTCCTTGTGAAAATAATGGGTTGGTAGGGAGTTTGTAAGTAGTGACGACTACCAAAGAGTACTATAAAAACCCATTATTTAGTAAGATTTTTTCTTGCTGGGATATCCCCGGAGGACATGTTACTTAATCTGTCCCTAACAACGACGAACTGGACACCACCATGATCCCAAAGAAGTTTACTAGGGAAGATGCAAGGAGAAAGATGCTCAACTGGTAGCAAGCCCAGTTCCAGCTGGTTCTATATCGGCATGTGCCGGTAATAAACGTCAAAGGCAGGATGTAACGACAGATTTGGCAGACAAGTTAAATATACATACAAAACACTACAAACATGCTGTGATGTATCTTCGCAAATTCGTGGCACGAGATTCGATTTGAACTACGAGAAGGAGGACTTCTTCATCAGAAGCAAGCAGAGGTACATGAGAAAATTCGAGAGAACTTGCCATTATGTACCCCAACGCGTGCTTTGGTTGGACAACATATTCTTTCCGCACCCTGTAGCTGCTCAACCCAAAGCACTTCAAAAAGCTGCGGCAGCAAGCAAAAATTAGAAATGATACCCACCGTCTCAAGCATAAAGGTGGATTCAATCTCGGTTCCCACGCCGAACCCAAAACTGAAGGGAATGAAGAAGGCTAATGAACCTACCCCTTAACCAAACAACATATGCAAAGGAGATAAATTGGCGAAGTGTTCTGCTTCTATGCCCGATTAAAACCCGAAGGGCAAAGGTAAAGCGGAGGAACTTCCACCGGCTGTAAGAAAGTCAAACGAAGTATTCTGATTCGATGCCCTATTAAAACCCGGAAGGCAAAGGTAAAGCGGAGGGGATCTAGGAACATCCACCGGCTGTAAGGAAGCCAAGGTGGTTGGGCTGACTGAAAAAACACCATCGGATAAAGCTTCTCAGCAAAAAACTGTGAAACGGGTTCATTCTTCCGAAAGCCCCCAACCTTCGCCCATGAAGACGATGGTTTCTCAGGTGGTTAACCAATCGACCTCTTATGCAGCTACCCTTGCCCAGAAAGCCAAGCAGCCATCTACTCAGGAAAAGTGAGCTTCAAGACACATTTACATCAACATCATCATCGACATAGGTGACCCCGACGGGAGAATCAGCGAAAGTCACTGATATTAGGGTGCAGTTGGTTGGCAGGGCAGTTGTAAAGGTGCAGTTTGTCGTACGGGCCTGTTCCGCATGCTGGGCAGATGTTTTGCAGCACGGTGTCATCGATCCTTGTCCCATAGGAATTCAGACGACTCCACCCGAGCTTAATATTTACACGATAGTTATTTATGGTATTTAAACCTGCTGATAGGTTTGATGATCTAGGGGTTCTCTCTGTCAGATCATAAAGATCCCCCCTGACATGCCTGGGTGAGAGGTCCTTTACACAATATGGTGATTGGCTTGCGACAGATTGAGAACTTTAGTGAATATTCGACTTCCGGCACATCCAGATCCAGGGCCAAACGCTTTGGATTATTGCAGCAAAGGTACGTACCAGATTAAACGTAGCAAACAAAGTGCGAACAGACACAACACGGAAGTTGGACATCGGTAAGCTGAGAGGTCCTATACACAATATGGTGATTGGCTTGCGACAGATTGAGAACTTTAGTGAATATTCGACTTCCGGCACATCCAGATCCAGGGCCAAACGCTTTGGATTAATGCAGCAAAGGTACGTACCAGATTAAACGTAGCAAACAAAGTGCGAACAGACACAACACGGAAGTTGGACATCGGTAAGCTGCAATCACGACAGATAACCACAGCATATTCCACTCAACTGGCCCAACTGCTTAATCAAAGCACTCATCGTCCCGATAACATAACAGGACAATGGCAAAACATTGCCCACTCCATGCAAACAGCCGCAAAATCAGTACTTGGATACCAGACTCACCAAAGAATCCATGGTATGACCAGGAGTGTCGTGCTGCTACCGAAGAGAAAAAAGCGGCATATAGGGCTACTTTGCAATCAGTAGCAACGCGTAGCGCACGAGAGAGGTATCGGGAGAAAAGGAGTGAGGAGAAACGTCTCTTCCGCAGGAAAAAGAGAGAGATGGAAAAGCGGGAGTGTGAACAAATCGGGATGTTCAGGAGACAGAATGAAGTCCGAAAATTTTACCAAAGAGTGAAACACCAAACTGATGGCTTTGTAATTGGCACATCCTCCTGTAGAGACCAGCAAGGTAATCTGGTAACTGATACAGATAGTGTGCTAAGGATGTGGAAAGAGAATTTTTCCAAACTGTTGGTATCCAATAGTAGATAGAATAGAATAGAAGATACCACAGATCCAATCCCAGAAGAGGGTATTGAATGTAAATCACCCGGCCAAGATGCTGTTTAAAACCGGAGGCGACACGCTGATAAGGTGTATGCATCAGCTAGTTAGCTCCATCTGACAGGAAGAACGCGTACCCGACAATTGGAACCTGAGCATCCTGTGTCCCGTCCATAAGAAAGGAGATAAGACTTTATGCTCCAACTATAGGGGCATAAGTCTACTCCCTATTGCCTACAAGATCGTGTCAGGGATATTGTGCGAACGACTAAAGCCCATGGTCAACGAAATAATTGGACCATACCAATGCGGCTTTAGACCTGGCAAGTCCACCATAGACCAGATATTTACCCTGCGGCAAATCCTGGAGAAGACCCAAGAGATGCAGATCGACACCTACCACCTTTTTGTCGATTATAAAGCAGCCTTCGACGGCCCGCTACGTTCAAAGGTATTCCAAGCAATGTCAGAATTTGGTATCCCCGCAAAGCTCATTCGGCTTTGTAAAATTACTCTAACTGACACAAGATCTTCAGTTAAAATAGGAAAGAACCTCTCCGAAGAGTTTTGTACCAAAAGAGGTTTCAGGCAAGAAGACAGCCTTTCGTGTGATCTTTTCAACATCCTGCTAGAAAACGTTATACGAGAGGCAAACGTCAAAAGAAGTGGCACAATCTATACCAATAGTCACATGTTACTTGCTTATGCTGATGATATAGACATCATGGGCGATCAGTAAAATAAGTAACCGATACCTTAATAAAGGTCGAAGGAGAATCTGCTGAAGTGAGTCTGGCGGTAAACGGCGAGAAGACCAAGTTGATGGTGTCGACGCGCAATGAGTCCATTGAGATCGGCCCAACTGTTGAAGTTGGTTCCTATAATTTTGAGGTAGTAAAAGACTTTTTTTAGGGGCCACCGTGGTACAATGGTTAGCACGTTCGCCTTGCACTCAGAAGGTCTGCGGTTCGAATCCCAGGCCAAGCAACATCAAATTTTCAACGGTTGCAAAATTCCCCCTCAGTAATGCTGGCGACATTTCCTGATTATTTAAGCCATGAAAAACTTCTCTACAAGTGGTGTCGTAAGACACGCCGTTCGGAATCGGCAATAAAAAGTAGGTCCCATATCATTGAGCCAATATGAATTGGCGTGCCCTCATTGATATGAGAGAAGTCTCCCTTGTCCCGTATGGGATGTTAGTGGAACAATTATTACTATTATTAAAAGACTTTTTTACCTCGGCACCGCCGTAAACACAACAAACGACACCAGTTGTGAAATAAAAAGAAGAATTGTATTGGCCAACAGATGCTACTTTGGCTTAAGTAAGCACTTTAACAAAGCCACAACTCGTCAAACAAAAATAACGCTTTGCAAAACACTGATACTACCAGTGCTGATGTATGGTTCCGAAGCCTGGGTACTTGCGCAAGCAGATAAGGCAGTGCTTGACGTGTTTGAGAGAAAAATTCTTCGAAAGATCTACGGACCGATCTGCGTTGACCGTGAATATCGACGTTGTATGAACAACGAGCTGTATCTGCTATACAACGACATCAATAGTTAAACGTATCGAGATGCAGCGATTGCGTTGGCGAGGCCATATAATAAGAATGAGCGATGATGAACCCGCTACAAAGGCGTATAAATTCGAGCCACATGGCGGTGCACGCAGAATTGGCAGGCCAAAGAATAGATGGCGCAAACAAGTGGATGAAGAGATTACAAGGCGCGGTATTCCAAAAAGCGAAGCACGAAACAGGGAGAATTGGAGATCTTTTCTTAGTTCGGTCTATCGAACAAATGTTCTGTAATGGGCGAGCTAAGTAAGTAAGTATAAAATGCTACCGGAACACTGAGTGTCGCTTCTTTTTCACTTTTTTAACCCTCAGCATTTATCCTATATATACATAAATAATGGTTTCACACAATTTGGAATCAATTTAGCAATGTCCGTCCATCTGTCTGGCAGTCAGGAGTGCACGATAACTCAAGAACGAATTAACCGATTTGGTCCAAATTTTGGCTTTCGTAATATTTTATCCAAACTTAGTTTAAGTTCGAGGATGGGGCATATCGGTCCACTCCCCCCAAGAGTTCAAAATTTTTCACAAAAATTATGAGCACGAAAACTCTCGAAAGGGACTTACCGATTTGGTCCATACCAAAAGTGTTTCAATTCACACAGGCTGAGGGTATACATATCTCTGTCGGCAAAGCCGAATGATACTTTTTTACTTGTTGCTTATAACATCTTCTGAATGCTTCACATATTCTACTTCTACCTTTTCTTTTCGTGACATGTTGCCACCATATTCGTATTTGTTTGCGCAATTCAATTGAACTCTTGAGCCAGGTAATTGAAATTGTCATTAATATCATTTCTAATAACTCAAGTGTGATTATCTGTTTGGCTTTTAATCCGACACTCGAGGTTTATCCGCGTCAACAAGCAATTTTTACACTCCACAGCTAAGAAGAGTGTGGGTGAAAAAAGGCACAATGACGACGACAAGCATCACGACATCAGTGTTTTGGAAACGAATATCACGCTTTAAGCAGTAAATAGACATTGTTCACATTCAACTGCAAATAAACCAAGTTAAAGGAAAGCAACAACTACATATTTCCAAGCCATAAAACAAAGAGATTTGTTGCAACTTAACAAGGAGTTTATTTGTTTGTTGCCGAGAAGTAGAAGATGAAGTTTGTAAGTAAGAAAAGTTCAAGTTGACACTTGGAAGAACAGCAAATGGCTAAACAAAGTTCGGAGTAGATTTTCTGGTGTTTGGTGTGACATGAACAACGACAGCAGCTATGAAGCTAATGTTGCCAAATCAATTGCAAGACGCGTCCATTGTGTGAAGAATTGCCGTCTTTGAGATATCACATACTTTATTTTGCCTACATGGTGGGCTAAAGATTTGGCGGCGGCTGAAACTGCCACAGACAAAGTCTGCCAGCCGAGCCGGCTTAATGGCCTTGTATTTGTTACCATAAACGAGTACAAATTTATTTGAACTATAATTTTTCTATGGATTTGTTTGTGTGCGCAAATTTATTTCAGGCCAGCCGATTTTTTTTTCTGCTTTTGTTCGTTTTGCGTTTTTCTTCTTTGCACTAGATTTGCGCTCTATTTGATGTCGACAATTCGTAGAGATTAGTTCATGTATCGCTGGCATAAGCCAATGTTATTCATCATTTGTTGTTCGAAGAATGGCTGTACGTTATAGAATAACATATAATTTTATGGATCCATGGAGATGAAGTAATGGTCTGTTATGCCAATACCCCTGAATATAGCTTGTCATAACTAAGCATAGAGTATCGTTGTCGTCATCATCATCAACGGGTAATGGTATGGAAAACTATGTAATTGAAATAAATTATAAGATTGATTTGCAGCCACACAGACAGACATAATGGACGGACATGCAGACAAATAGACACACACACCATATATACATGTGTAATTTAAGAAACTTATAAATTAATATAAATGTATGTCTTTTTCAATTATACATTTTGTCTATGTTGGCGTTTTTGCTACTGTTTCTATTTGTTGTTGATTTATTGCACTTTAAATATCGCATGATCATTGTTGGCGCATAGGGCAAGGTCAATACAAAAATTGAATAGAATATATAATTTCCTGTGATATAATGTAGAACACTTTATAAAAGCAAGCTAAACCGGTGGCAGCTTTATTTGACAGATACACCAAAATCACAATTGATTTGGATACTATTATCTTCGGTGTCATGCTTAAGTGTTCCAAAAGCCATTTGCCTGATTCGAGAAAAAAGTGGTGTAAAAATCCAATACTTTAAGAGCTCAAATCTACTTAACTAAACTCAAAGAATATATATGGAGTTTATTTTAGTCAGATATCTGGGATAGTCTAGAAGTTATGGCCAATTTTTATAATTGTACAAAATTGCTGAATTGTTCCATGGACTCTTCTTTCATGTTTTTGGCAATTTGTGTTTCCATGTGACGTTTTGTCACATTTCAGCAAAACCACTTTTTATCAATTGTGCTCCACCTCCCTTATGTGAAGTGCTACTGTTGAGTTGAAAATTCAGGGCCATAAATGAAACATTTATATGAGAAAATAAATACATTAAGGACCATTATTATAGGTTTCTTTAAGATTTAGTTAAGGGGTTGCATCCACTTATCACTTTCGAAAAAATATTTTTGGCCTATTTTTATACCCTCCACCATAATATGGAGGGTATAATTACCTTTGTCATTCCGTTTGTAACACATCGAAATGTTTATCGGAGGCCCTATAAATAAAGTCGGTATATTCTTGATCAGGGTAAAATTCTAAGTCGATATAACCACGTCCGTCTGTTGAAATCAAGATACAGCTCGCAATTTTTAATGTAGAGCTTTGTAATATGTTATAGAAGTTTTTATTACCCCTAGGATGTTTTGTATTGAAAATGGGCTATATCGGTCTACGTTTAGATATAGCCCCCATAGAACGGTAGCTTCATTATCACACCGAAATGGCTGAAAATTGGTATTTAGTCTTCGTTGGGAGTACAAAACTTGCCACCAGAATTTTGCTGGTATAGGTTCACGCCTTCATATAGCCACCATAGAACGGTACCTCCCAAATTCAGCCACTAAAATGGCTGAAATTTAGTATTTAATCTACGTTGGAGGTAAAAACCTTTCAGAGTGAAATTTGTCGGTGTAGGTCCACGTTTCTATATAGCGCATAAAATGTTACCTTCCGATTTTCGTAATTCTTAGTGATGTGACGTCAATATCCCACCGTAATGACTGAAATTTGTTATTTAGTCTTCCATGGGTTTATATCCTATATCCTCCATAGAAGCGTACCTCTTGATTTTCGGTATATTGAAGGTTTTAGAAACATTATCTTACCGATAAATCGGAAGTTTGATATCACTGTGAACACAAATTTTGGGGCAGAGATAATTCCTTTTGGAGATGAAAGCCCTTGGTGAGTATATTAAAAATCCTAAAGGACAGGTCCGCCGTGAGTCGAACTACCGCGTTATGGCGTGATGAAGTTTTTGCTCTGTGTTCACCGTTGCTTTAGCTTATTTTTGAGATCACATGTCTGCAGTCAAATCGAAAGAGGATAATTTTCGTAGAGCACTTCGACCTTCTAACTCGCTTCATTCAATGTCCTTTTCGTCCTTTATTTTAAGAGCCGCTATAAAAGTACCACAAGATGACGTTTTTCAGCCTCGAAATGTTCTGCAAAAATGTCGCTCAGAAAATTTTTGGTACGTCTCTCATTGACAACTAATCGATTTTGTCGCGTTTTCGTGGTCCTTTTGTGCATTTACCCTGTTTTTGTTAAAACGCCAGGTTATGGAACAAAAATACAAGATTTTTGCTTCACACAGCGGATATGGAATATATTGACATCTGAATATCTCAAAAACTATAGGAAATAGAAGAAAACCGATTAAATAATCTGAAAGAGCTTGGTTTAAACTCTAATAAGGCATCTTTATCCCAAAATGTCAAATATTACGTATGA
The DNA here is from genome assembly GCF_047663935.1 of Musca autumnalis. NCBI lineage: Eukaryota > Metazoa > Arthropoda > Insecta > Diptera > Muscidae > Musca > Musca autumnalis. The sequence goes on along the minus strand of NW_027411977.1, from coordinate 44,509,833 downwards.
CACCGACGATATGTAAAATATTCCCAACATTGCCTAAAGTTTGCGATGTAGTTATGCGACTTGTAACTAGTATTCTTCAACATCTTCGAAAGTTTAGTTTTGAAGCTAAACTCATGAAACTCAGGGGTTAGTCTAGGCTCGTTTATGTGAAGGACTATGACAGGGAATATGCTGCATTCAGACAGCCCAAGTAAGTCGTCCTCATCAGCAGAACACTAGACTAGACACGGTTCCCCCAACAGCAACCGCACACGAAGCAATAAACACCGATCGTACCTGAAAATTCATCAGTTATGAAATGGACTCCGCGTGGACTCCATGGCAATGGACTCCGCGTTAAGAACGAAGAAGCCGTGGACTTTATGATTCGGAAGAATATCTCGGTCGCGGCGATGTGGGAAACTACCAATACACAATGTAGGAAACTCCAATATATTGCAGAATAGTCACTGACCACAAAAACATCATAATAATGCCTACTCCACGAAACCATAATGCTACCAGTGAAGGAGCATTACGTCTAACTCACGAGGCAGCACGTGAACCATATGAGCCCATAATGCCAGACATTCGATAACAATTATCCAATATTCCTCCAATACCCTATAACGCGAGCCGTATTGTGCTCGGTGGGAGACCCACAGCCATTAGCGATGATGATAAAGTATTACCAGCGAAACCAGATCGATCTTATTACAACTCCGATCCTGTATCTCCAGGTGTCTAAAAAGCTAGCTTTCTCTTCTAAACTCTGACATAACAGATGCATATCAAAAATATGGCAAAACACTGCAAATCACACCCTGCTAATCAAAATAAACTCATACCTGATTCGCTATAAATAAACTATATATAATTATATATAATTGTTCCACAAAAATCCCAGGCCGGACAAAGGAGACTTTTCTCAGATCAATGAGTGCACCCCGATTCATATTAGCTCAATTGCCGAGACCAAACGGCGTGTCCTAAGACACCACTAGTAGAGAAGTTTTACATGGCTGAAGTACTCAGGATATGTCGCCAACATTGCTGAGGGGTATTTTGCCACCGTTGAAATTTTTTTTGATGTTGCCTGGCCGGAGAATCGAACCCACAACCTTCTACGTGCAAGGAGGGTGTGTATACCATTGCACCACGGCAGCACAAGGGTGACAAAAAAAACAATTTTTGGAGTTCCTACCCCTCTAATTTTTTCCCTTTGTTCCGAATCCTTATATATGAAATTTTATGGCGATGCGTCAAACAGTGTCAAGTGAGCAATGGCCAAAAAACGAATCCTACACAAATTCGTGAAAATCGGATTTTGATATAGCTACAGTATGCAAGTTTGGCCGATTTTGGCCCATATATAGCTATATTAAAATACGATCCGATTTTTAAACAACCCTAAACTGGTAAAGTTTTTTCATCGATTGAACCATAATTGTGGAATTTAGAGAATTTTCGTGAAAATGCAACCCCATTAAAAGTACTATGGAAAAAAATCGCTCGTTTGGCACGGGTTAACGTTACCCGATCGTCATAAAATTATATATATGAGGCTTTTGGATCCAATGAAAAAAAATTAGCGGGAAGGAATTAAATTTTTTTGGGGTCGCCCTAATATATGTACACTCAGTCGAAGTAGCTCGCTTTTTTGGACTGGATGTGGAAGCGTAAATATCCTCAGTTAATTTCTTATTTTCTCTCTTTTTTTCTATTTTCTGTTCAATAAACGATGCAGTCTTAGGGTGCTACAAAAACTGTTTAATGTATACATCTAGCCGATAAAAAGCGGTACCCCAGCCTATAGGCCAACAAGATAAAGTGTTTGCTGAGCAGATTGACGGCTCTACGTTTTGCACGGCCAATCTATAACAAAATCAACGCTCCGAAATACTCGAATGAAATACAAACGCCAAAAATCCCGTAATCATTCCTCCTCGGACCTCTGGCTCGTACTGCCACTCGTAAGAATTTTTTGAGCAAATAGAAAAAATTTCCCAGGGAAACCTAAATGACGAAATGACGTTTACAGAACGTTGGGCCCTAACGGAATTTCCATGGTAATGTTGGAAGAACCAGAAGTTGAGTATTTCACCAAAGTTTTCAACCTACCGAAATCTGAAAAATTGACAGGGTGATCCCCCTACTGAAGGCAAGCAATGTTGCCAGCAAAACTTAATACTCCTCCTTAGTATCTAGTTGCCTACCATTAGCTTGGTTTTCGCAATCTCACCACATTTCAGTCGAGGGTCTCCACCAAAAGAAGCCTTGCGATTGGACAGTGTTGGCGGCGCTCGACTATCAAAATCCTTTGATACGGTCAAGCACTCGACACGTTTGAGGACATTGAAACGTTGGATAATCAATTATATGTGTGCACGCCAGTTGTATGTGGAATTCAGGAACAAGGGAATGGCACAAAGTGGGATGAAATCTTCGGAACTGTTCAAGCTCTCCTGAATTTCACCCTCTCCAAACGGCATTGAGATATTAACGTATGCGGCTGATTGTACGATCTTAGCGTCAGGTATCGTCCCTGATGACATTAGTGAAAGGCTGAGCTCCTATTTAACGGATCTTACCACATTTTTCCAAACGAGTAATGTGCGAATATCCGCCACTAAATTTACGACCACTTTGTTCACCACATGGTCGATGGTAGCAGAATTCTAACTACCTCAAAATTTTAGGGGTAACATTCGACAACATGTTCCGCCCAGGCCGCAGTTGTCTGCAACAAGCTGAGATGTAGAAACAAGGTCATCAAGCCCCTAGCCGGCAGCACTTGGGGTGCTCATAAAGAAACCTTGTCGGTTTGGAGTAAGCTATGCAGTTCCAGTTTGATCGAATATATGTACAACGCGATGGAAAAATATTCAAACCCGTCATAACGTCGACCTGAGAACTGCAACAGGGAACCTATGAGTTACCATGAGTGTCAAACTAATCACCATGTGGTGGATAGGACAGACCCCCGCCCACCCAGGAGAGTTAGAAAGAGATGTCCAACGTTACAAGAGTGAACCCCCACATCAACAAGCCAATCATAGCAAGCCACAAATAGCATTCACACAGATGAAATCGCCAGATGCCACAAACAACCATTCACACGATAGAAGAACACTCCCATCTATCTCCTATAGAGCAAGGATCGATGATATGATACAAAATATCAGCATGGGACACAGACCCGTACGACACACTGGACTTTTCAATGAAACGTTTTCATGTTACAACAACAATTACAGATGCAGAAATAAGATCTCCAAGGCCCTAGTCGGCAACACCTGGGGTGCAGATAACGAAGCCTTGTTGAGAAAGTTATAAATACAACATGGCGTGGTAAGCTATGCGGCGCAAGTGAGGTCAGCTAATATAAGTGCTACGCGATGGAATATTATCCAAACCAGTTAAAACACCGACTTGAGATCTGCAGCAGAGTGGCTCCTCATGTCATTAGTGGAACATCCGCATGAGGAGACGACAAGTCGCCACAACAAACCACAGTAATTTTCGCTCAACTATTTTCGGGATGGTGCAGCCACCTCAATTCCTATGACGTAAGACTGATAACACAGTGATACATCTGCGGTATAGGCCCCCCACGACTTTTCAACTGCCCGCCAAACAACCCATTGTTGTAGCCCATTCATTTCCTGACCTCGAATTAGTCATCTGCGTAAAGATTAACAATTATTGTATATCCAAACATATGTGTGTGTTCATTAGGGTTATGACTTTTTTCTTTCGAGGTGAGCTGATTCATCGGAAGGTTTGTAAATGAAAAAGAATGTCAAAGAAATTGTCTTTACAAACCACTACACTACATGTTTCGCACTTTGGTGAAAAGTGCTCATCAGGCGTATCTTGTGCGGCAATCTGACTATGTCTCTACCACAAATTGTTCGTTCTATATATACTGAAGTTATTGCGAAATTGCAATTAGGAACTCAATACGACGGATTTTTTTGAGGTAGATGGCATTGCCAACACTAACAATCTTATTCATTTACGATTTTTTGTTGTTGTTAAAGCAACCTGCATTCGATGCCTTTATTAATACAGTAAAAGTTCTTTCAGGATCCAATCCTTGGGCTACCACACACACAAATGTTCAACATTTTCGTGTGTTTAAGGGTCTGTTCGTGGATCCTTTGGAATTTTTTACCTAAGGTCTTCTTAGTGGGCCTGTTTACAGCGATATTGTGTTTTTCGTAGGCAAGTATGGTACAAAAGCCCTATCTATAGATATCCCCGCCAATTTTTGAGCTGTTATCCAATCCATACTTTTGTCGGTTCATCGCCCAAAATTTTGGAAAGCAAAATAAATTGATATTTTTTTTTGTAAAAAAAATTTTCTCTCCACACAGGCTGAGGGTATATCTGTGTCGACAAAGCCGGCTAATAGTTTTTTACTTGCTTTATAATAAAGCAAAAGTCCATTCATTCATTCTCAATACAGAAAATCATTTTTGAGAAAAAAATGTCAAAAAGTCATAACCCTAGTGTGCATATGCAAGTTGCGTTTCCAAAATGACTACTTTATGTTTCAAAAAATTGAAATATTTCAATTTAATTTATCAAAATGATTGATAAGAACATGGGTGTAATTAATCTTCGTTCCCAAGTAAGAATATGATGTGCAAGTACATTGCATATCAGGAAAATCTCACTTAAGGGAAACATTTCATAGGCATTAATCCACAAACTCAAGAATGGTTCATGGTAACCTTTGTAAACATTCCACACAAGAAAGAATGTGAATACGATGTACTCAAATGTAAATCTAAATAAATTATCTTCAAGTGAGTTTCTTTTCTATGATTCTGACATTTCGGGATTCGCTGCCGGTGTAGCAGGTTTCTAATGCTAATGGAGGGCTACATATTTTCAATATGTCAATGATGACAGTTTCGGTTTTTAAATGTTCAACAAATAAATCAATGAGTATGTATTTTCAAATGTTAAAAAGCAACAACAAGAATCATATCCAAATATCATTAAAATGCAATTTATGCATGTTGTTGCGCCTGATGGACGGACGGACGACTCATAAAACCATGTAAACATCGGTGGTAACTCAATACGCGCTTGCACTTAACAATGTTCATTCATTCAGCTTAACATAGTTTGGCTTAGTTTTATCACATTTTCTTAAGCGATAAGATCTTGTTCACATACGTTTCGTACAATTCATATGGGATTTGAACGTTACAGCAGAACTCCATATTTGAGGTTATTTTTTTATTTTGTCGTAGGTTTTTCTTTTGTGCAAAGCTAACAGCACACAAAACATTCTGGTATTCTACCTCCAACGAGCCAAAAAAATGTCACAAAACTCCGCTGGTGGTCAATCAGTCATTTACCTTAGCTCTGTTAAGCTTAGCTCAGTTAGTTGTCGCCGTCATTGTCATCGTTTGTTGTTAACAAAATGGCCATAACCGCCAACAATCGCGGATGATGGTGTAGTTGGAGCTCTATTATGTTCGGCAATAATTTTATGGCACAGTGGGAAATATATTTTTGTAACATAACAACTGAAGGGTCTATTGAAGCACCCTTTCTTTTAGAAAGGGTCTATAGAAGCACCCGCTCTTTCAGGAAGGGTTTATTGGAGCACCCTTTCCTTCAGAAACGTTCAATAGAAACACCCGTTCTATAAGAAAGTGTATATAGAAGCGCGTTTTCTTATAGAAGAGGTCTATAGAAGCTCGTTTTATTACAGAAAAGGGCTATAGAAGCACCCATTCTTACAGAAGAGGTCTATAGGGCACCCATTCTTACAGAAAGGTTCTATAGAAGCACCCCTTCTTTCAGAAAGGGTCTAAAGAAGCACCCCTTCTTTCAGAAAGGGTCTATAGAAGCACCCCTTCTTTCGGAAAGGCTCTATAAAGCACCCTTTCTTTAAAAAAGTGTCTATATAAGCACCCTTTCTTTCAGAAATGGGCTATAGAAGGGCCTCTTCTTTCAGAAAGAGTCTAAAGAAGGACCTTTAGACTCTCTTTCAGAAAGAGTATAAAGAAGGACCTTTTCTTTCAGAAAGAGTCTAAAGAAGAACCTTTTCTTTCAGAAAGAGTCTAAAGAAGGACCTTTTCTTTCAGAAAGGGTCTAAAGAAGGGCCTTTTCTTTCAGAAAGAGACTATACAAGTACCCTTTCTTTTAAAAAGTGTCTATATAAGCACCCTTTCTTTCAGAAATGGGCTATAGAAGCAGCCCTTCCTTCAAAAAGGGTCAATTGAAGCACCCTTTCTTTTAGAAAGAGTCTATTGAAGCACCCTTTCTTTTAGAAAGAGTCTACTGAAGCACCCTTTCTTTTAGAAAGAGTCTATTGAAGCACCCTTTCTTTTAGAGAGAGTCTATTGAAGCACCCTATCTTTTAGAAAGAGTCTATTGAAGCACCCTTTCTTTTAGAAAGAGTCTATTGAAGCACCCTTTCTTTTAGAAAGAGTCTATTGAAGCACCCTTTCTTTTAGAAAGAGTCTATTGAAGCACCCTTTCTTTTAGAAAGAGTCTATTGAAGCACCCTTTCTTTTAGAAAGAGTCTATTGAAGCACCCTTTCTTTTAGAAAGAGTCTATTGAAGCACCCTTTCTTTTAGAAAGAGTCTATTGAAGCACCCTTTCTTTCAGAAATGGTCTATAGAAGCACCCTTTCTTTCAGAAATGGTCTATAGAAGCATCATTTCTTTCAGAAATGGTCTATAGAAGCACCCTTTCTTTCAGAAATGGTCTATAGAAGCATCATTTCTTTCAGAAATGGGGTATAGAAGCACCCTTTTCTTTCAGAAATGGGGTATAGAAGCACCCTGTCTTTCAGAAAGGGTATATAGAAGCACCCTTTCTTTCAGAAATGGGGTATAGAAGCACCCTGTCTTTCAGAAAGGGTATATAGAAGCACCCTTTCTTTCAGAAATGGGGTATAGAAGCACCCTGTCTTTCAGAAAGGGTATATAGAAGCACCCTTTCTTTCAGAAATGGGGTATAGAAGCACCCTGTCTTTCAGAAAGGGTATATAGAAGCACCCTTTCTTTCAGAAATGGGGTATAGAAGCACCCCTTCTTTCAGAAATGGGGTATAGAAGCACCCTTTCTTTCAGAAATGGTCTATAGAAGCACCCTTTCTTTCAGAAATGGGGTATAGAAGCACCCTTTCTTTCAGAAATGGGGTATAGAAGCAACCTTTCTTTCAGAAATGGGGTATAGAAGCACCCTTCCTTTCAGAAATGGTCTATAGAAGCACCCTTTCTTTCAGAAATGGTCTATAGAAGCACCCTTTCATTCAGAAATGGTCTATAGAAGCACCCTTTCTTTCAGAAATGGTCTATAGAAGCACCCTTTCTTTCAGAAATGGTCTATAGAGCACCCTTTCTTTCAGAAATGGTCTATAGAAGCACCCTTTCTTTCAGAAATGGTCTATAGAAGCACCCTTTCTTTCAGAAATGGTCTATAGAAGCACCCTTTCTTTCAGAAATGGTCTATAGAAGCACCCTTTCTTTCAGAAATGGTCTATAGAAGCACCCTTTCTTTCAGAAATGGTCTATAGAAGCACTCTTTCTTTCAGAAATGGTCTATAGAAGCACCCTTTCTTTCAGAAATGGTCTATAGAAGCACCCTTTCTTTCAGAAATGGTCTATAGAAGCACCCTTTCTTTCAGAAATGGTCTATAGAAGCACCCTTTCTTTCAGAAATGGTCTATAGAAGCACCCTTTCTTTCAGAAATGGTCTATAGAAGCACCCTTTCTTTCAGAAATGGTCTATAGAAGCACCCTTTCTTTCAGAAATGGTCTATAGAAGCACCCTTTCTTTCAGAAATGGTCTATAGAAGCACCCTTTCTTTCAGAAATGGTCTATAGAAGCACCCTTTCTTTCAGAAATGGTCTATAGAAGCACCCTTTCTTTCAGAAATGGTCTATAGAAGCACCCTTTCTTTCAGAAATGGTCTATAGAAGCACCCTTTCTTTCAGAAATGGTCTATAGAAGCACCCTTTCTTTCAGAAATGGTCTATAGAAGCACCCTTTCTTTCAGAAATGGTCTATAGAAGCACCCTTTCTTTCAGAAATGGTCTATAGAAGCACCCTTTCTTTCAGAAATGGTCTATAGAAGCACCCTTTCTTTCAGAAATGGTCTATAGAAGCACCCTTTCTTTCAGAAATGGTCTATAGAAGCACCCTTTCTTTCAGAAATGGTCTATAGAAGCACCCTTTCTTTCAGAAATGGTCTATAGAAGCACCCTTCCTCTAGAAGGTCTTCTATGTTAAGAAGACCTGCAAAAGGTAGGTCTTCTATCTTATAAAGAACCTTTGGAGGTAGAAAGTAGAAAGTCTTCTATGTTAAGAATACCTTTAGAATCACTTCTATGTTATTGAAGACTTGTAGAAGGTATTGTATGTTAAGAAAATCTGTCTATATTAAGAATGCTTCTAGAAGGTCCTCTATGTTATGAAGACCTTTAGAAGCATCTCCATATTAAGAAGGTCTTCTATCTTATTAAAAACCTTAGGAGGTCTTCTATGTTATAAAGTAGAAAGTCTTCTATGTTAAGAAGACCTGTAGAAGGTATTCTATATTAATAAGACCTTTAGAAAGTCGTCTATTTTAAGAAGACCTCTAGAAGCTCTTCTATGTAAGTAAGAGCTTTAGAAGGTCTTCTATGAATATAAGACCTCTAGAATGCCTTCTTTCTAAATATGAACTTCAGAAGGTCTTCTATGTTAAGAAGATTTTTGGAAGATCTTCTATGTAATGAAGACCTTAAAAGGTCTTCTATGTAATGAAGTTCTTTAGAAGATCTGTCATCTTATGAAGACCTTAAGAAGACCTCTAGAATGTTAAGAAGACCTTTAGAGGGTCTTCCATGTAAAGAAGAAGTTTAGAAGGTATTTAATGTTAAGAAGAGTTTTAGAATATCTTCTATGTTGGGAAGACATTTAGCAGGGTTTTTTGTTAAGAAGGACTTTATAAGGCATTTTATCTTAAGAAGACTTTTAAAACCAGTTCTATGTTGGGAAGACATTTGTAAAGTCTTCTATGTTAAGAGCGCATTTTTAATTTCTTCTATCATGGGAAGACGTTTAGAAAGTTTTCTATGTTGAAAAGTCCTGGAGAAGTTCTTACATGTTATGAAGACCTGTATGAGGTCTTCTATGTTCGGAAGACGTGTAGAAGGTCTTCTATATACCGCCCGGTCTTCTATAGACATTTGAAGGTCTTCTATGTTAAGAAGACCTTTAAATCGTCTTCTATTTTAAGAACAATTTTTGAAGATCTTCAATGTTAAGTAGACCCGTAAAAAGTCTTCTATATTATGAAGACCTCCAGAAAGTTGTCTATATAAGGAAAGACTGTAGATGGTATTCTATTTCAGGAAGACCTTTAAAGGGTCTTCTGTGTTAAGAAGACCTTTAGAAGGTTCTCTTATTGAGGAAGTCATTTAAAAGCTCTTCTACACATGTTAAAAAGTTTTTTTACTGCAACATAGAAGATTCCCAACTTCTAGAAGTTCTGCTTTGTTAAGAAAACCTCTAGATAGTCGTCCATGTTACAGTGACCTTATATTTTGCGAAGACATATAGAAAGTCTTCTTTGTTAAGAAGGCCGTTAGATGGTCGTTTTTGTTATGAAGAACTTCAGAAGGTCTTCTATGTTAAGAAGGCATGCATAAAGGTCCATTACAAGGTCTTCTATGTTAATATTTAAAAGATCTTCTTTGTTTAGAAGGTCTTTAGAAGGCTTTCTATGTTAAGAAGACATTTTAAAATTCCTCTATATTAGGCAGAACTTTAAAAGGTCTTCTATGTTAATCCACCCACTGTGCCCTTTCTGATGCGGCGAACTTCGTTAAACGCTGTGAATTAATTTGGATTGGAGTAAATGGTTTTATGTTTGATGTGTACATAACACATTCATCTGATCTGGTGTTGAATATCAAACCATAACATTGAACAACAACAACAATAGCCACAAAGAGCAGTAACTGAAATGTTAATGCCACTCGGTCGGTAATATTTGCATAATAATGAATGTATTTGTTGTACGCAACGCATTCGACCAACCAAACTAAGCGAGTACAACAACAAAAGAAGTTGAACTAAATGTTCTTTCATTGTTGGTGTTCATGTCTTTGAAAGAATGTCTGCCCTATTCTTTTGTCGCTGGTTCTCGTTGTTTTTCATGTTATGGCCATTGCTTCTGAGGTCGACCGACCGACAATAAAAAAACTCTTTAGCGTAGGTGACATTTTTTCTACAAAATAGAGCGGAAAAATGATACCATTTTTGATGTCATCACAGCTATTACCAGCACCTTTTTTCAATTACAACAACCACACCACAGATGCATGCTATTAGCAGAACAAAGGCCTCTGTTGAACATGACACTTGATTGCGTCTAATGAATGGTCAAATGAGCATTAAATTTCTTTTGGAGTTGAAACACAAATTAATTTATATGTGTGTGGGGGGCATGCGACAGTCATCAAACGAAAATGGTCTCAACATCATCGTAAAATATCGTATTTGGTGGAGTTAGTTAGTTTGTTTCATGTTAGTTCAGATTTATTAGAATCTTAAATTAGTTTGGCTACGAATTGCCGGAAATGTTATTTCTAACCTAAAAGGTATTTTTATTATTTTCAATATTTTAGGTGATTTCTGTTGCGTGTAGCCTTATACTGAATTGGTCAAGTTTAGTTCAGAATCTTACAACATTTGGAAAAGTATGTATCATGAATATTAAGGCTCAAGATGAATATTAGAAACAAATTCTAAATCTTTATAAAAATATGTTGGGACCACAGGCATATTCATTTATTTCTGCCTCTGTATTACTGGTTTAGAACATAGCCGTTTCAAAAGAATTTGAAGCCGATCTAACTAACCATCCCTATGTATGGGTAGTTGGCCAAATTGGGTTTTATAGTCTTCTCGAAGAGAGTAAATAACTTGGTATAAACTCTTAAGTCGTAATATTTCTTCCAAAAATAGATCGAGTAACCCCCCCATAAACATTCAACCGTTTACGTGTAGTGGAAGGGCTGTTCGAGAATCGTTTTGGAATATCTACTGAAGGAAGTCCTTTTGGTCCTGATTACAGTGAAATAACATTTTCATGTGAAAATTTTTCCTGAAATAATGACCCAAAAGCATTGAAACCCCCTGCCGGCACCAACTATATGTCTGATGACTAAGATAACTTACGATTTAACTATGTGTATATACATCATACATACCTACTTACTTTGCTGGCACATTACAGAACATTTGTGCCATAGACCGAACTAAGAAAAGATCTCCATTTCTCTCTGTCTATTGCTTGTTTTCTGGAATACCGCGCCTTGCTTGCGCCATTTCTTCATCCACTTGCTTGCGCCATCTATTCTTTGGCCTGCCAATTCTGCGTGCACCGCCATGTGGCCCGAATTTATAATTTATGCGGGTTCATCATCGCTCATTCTTATTATATGGCCTAGCAACGCAATCGCTGCATCTCGATACGTTTAACTATATTGATGTCGTTGTATAGCAGATACAGCTCGTGGTTCATACGACGTCGATATTCACCGTCAACGCAGATCGGTCAGTAGATCTTTCGAAGAATTTTTCTCTCCATCACGCCAAGCACTGCCTTATCTGCTTGCGCAAGTACCCAGGCTTCGGAACCATACATCAGCACGGATAGTATCAGTGTTTTGTAAAGCGTTATTTTTGTTTGACGAGATGTGGCTTTGTTTTTAAATTGCTTACTTAAGCCAAAGTAGCATCTGTTAGCCAATACAATTCTTATTTTTATTTCACAACTGATGTCGTTAGTTGTGTTTAAGGCGGTGCCGAGGTAGACGAAGTCTTTTTCTACCTCAAAATTATAAGAACCAACTTCAACAGTTGGCCCGATCTCTATGGGCGCATTGCGCGTCGACACCATCAACTTAGTCTTCCCGCCGTTTACCGCCAGACCCACTTTAGCAGATTCTCCTTCGACCTTCCTAAAGGTATCAGTTACTTCCTTTACTGATCTCCCATGATGTCTATGTCATCAGCATAAGCAAGTAACATGTGGCTATTGGTGTAAATTGTGCCATTTCTTTTGACGTTTGCCTCTCGAATAACCTTTTCCAGCAGGAAGTTGAATAGGTCACACGAAAGGCTGTCTCCTTGTCTGAAACCTCTTTTGGTACAAAATTCTTCGGAGAGGTTCTTTCCAATTTTAACTGAGGACCTAGTGTCAGTTAAAGTCATTTTACAAAGCCGAATGAGCTTTGCGGGGATACCAAATTCATTGCATGGAATACCTTTGATCGGAGAGGACTGTCGAATGCTGCTTTATAATCGACAAAAAGGTGAAATGTGTCGATCTGCATCTCTTGGGTCTTCTCTAGGATTTGCCGCAGTGTAAATATCTGGTCAATGGTGGACTTGCCAGGTCTAAGGCCACATTGGTATGGTCCAATTATTTCGTTGACCATTGGCTTTAGTCGTTCGCACAATATCCCTGACACTATCTTATAGGCAACAGGGAGAAGACTTATGCCCCTATAGTTGGAGCATACAGTCTTATCTCCTTTTTTTGTGGATGGGACATAGGATGCTCAGGTTCCAATCGTCGGGTACGCGTTCTTCCTGCCAGATGGTGCTAACTAGCTGATGCATACACCTTATCAGCGCGTCGCCTCCGGTTTTAAACAGCTCGGCTGGTAAGCCATCGGCTCCTGCTGCTTTATTATTCTTCAGCCGGTTGATTGTTCATCTTGGCCGGGTGGTATACATTCTATACCATCTTCTGGGATTGGATCTGTGGTATCATCGTCTTCGCTACTATTGGATACCAGCAGATTACAGAAATGTTCCTTCCATATCCTGAGCACGCTATCTGTATCTGTTACCAGATTACCTTGCTGGTCTCTACAGGAGGATGTGCCTGTACCAAAGCCATCTGTTTGATGTTTCACTCTTTGGTAGAATTTTCATACTTCTTTCTGGCTCCTGTACATCTCGATTTTTTCACACTCCCGCTTTTCCATTTCTCTCTTTTTCTTGCGGAAAAGACGTTTCTCTTCTCTCCTTTTCTCCCTATATCTCTCTCGTGCGCTACGCGTTGCTACTGATTGCAAAGTAGCTCTATATGCCGCATTTTTCTCTTCGGTAGCAGCACGACTCTCTTGGTCATTCCTTTGTGGAGGTCTCTGGAATCCAAGTATGGATTTTGCGGCTGTTTGCATGGAGTGGGCAATATTTTGCCATTGTGTTGTTATGTTATCGGGATAAGGAGTGCTCGTGTTAAGCAATTGGGCTAGTTGAGTGGAATATGCTGTGGCTATCTGTTCTGTTTACAGCCTATCGATGTCCAACTTCCGCGTTGTGTCTGTTCAAGCTTTATTTGCAACTTTTAGACGGGTACATCGTACCTTTGCTGCAACAAGGTAGTGGTCCGAATCAATATTTGCGCTTCGGAACGATCGTACATCCAACACGCTGCATGAATGTCTTCCATTTATCACAACGTGATCAATTTGATTACTTGTTCTTTGATCTGGAGACAGCCAGGTGCCCTTATGAATATCGATTAATATGATTAAATCTGGTACTGCTAACTACCATGTTTTTTGCAGCTGCAAAGTCTATCAGCCTCATATCATTGTCAGATGTTTCACTGTGGAGACTGAATTTCCAGACTGTCGGGCCAAAGATATTCTGCTTTCCAATTTTGGCATTAAAATCGCCTAGAATGATTTTAATGTCATGGGCAGGGCAACGGTCATATGTTTCTTCTAAGCGCTCGTAAAATATATCTTTGGTCTGTTCGTCCTTTTCTTCAGTGGGAGCATGAGCGCAAATAAAGCTGATGTTAAAGAATTTAGCGTTTATTCGAATTGCAGCAAGTGTTTCATTCGCTGGGGTGAAGCTTGATACCAGATGTTTTAGCCTCCAACTAACTACGAATTCGGAACCAAAGCGGGTGTTAAATGTAATTCCCCAGGTGACACCAAGGGGAGGTCAGTGTCCACTTGAGATGAAAGAGGGACCAAGATAAATCCTGGGCTTTGCCATGTTAAAACCGGTCAGAACTGTTCCTTGGTATCTTCCATCCCCTACGTCGCCCATCGAATTCGAGTAGAGATTAAAAATATCTCGAATTCGAGACATTTCGGAGTATGGTCAATACACAGCAGACTTAATTCCAAAAAAGAAGAAGCAACTCTTTTAATTTGTAAGATTTAGTGGATACTTATGGAGACCGTTGACGCCACTGGACTTACCCCAGCCGATGAGAAAACCACGTAAAAGTGGTCCTGATAAAAATTACATATTTTTTATGTGAAGCCCATGCTTCCAGGCATAATGCCCTGACAACTATCGAAAAGAATGACCCTTGACTCTATGGGGGTAGCAGTAAAGTGTGGAACCTCCGAGCAACTCTACGCTTAATGTTTACATACCGCCGATGAATACATGTTCTTTTCATTAGTTCGATTGAGTGTTAGGGGACTTCGAGGCTCATCACGAGCATTGACATTCCGTCCTAGGCAATGACCAGAGGTCTACAGCGCTGGCCTAGAAAATTGAAAGCAAGGCGAATGAAGCCGCTCCATCGAAGATAAAAGAAAATTCCCACAGCTTGGAAGACATCTCCACTGTGACAATCGGTCTGATGACGTTTCATGGCAATGCGTTACTTCCCTTTTCTCAGTCCCTCTTCTGATCATCGTCTCCTTTAACAGACCACCCGACTTCTTAACCTCTGACCGCCGTAATTTTCTGTACCATGAAAAATCTGATTGGCAAGGGTTCAGAGAATTTACCAATCACTTCTTCAGAGAGCTGCCTATACCCTCAGATAAAACGTTCCGGCACATTATCATTGACGCTAGCTAAATACCTGCTGGTTGAACACCTCGAAACCAGACCAAATTCCCCAGCAGTTGCGAAGGGGTTAGCAAATGAGCCTGATGAGCTTCATCGTACGAACCCCGAAGACCCAAGAGTTAGAGAACTTAAGGCCTGCGTACATAAGCTGCCTTGCCTGATTGCCTTGCTTTCCTGCTTTATTTCTGACATAATAAAAATAAAAGAATAAAGAAGGCCAGGCAAATTTCGAACTGTGTTGCCCTTTTCTTTTTTATTATTTTATCAGAAGCAAGCACCCACTTACTCTTGAATTCAAGAGGCTAGTTGGACGAAAAAAGTGCCTAGGCCACCTGAAGGAATGCAACATTTATATAGGATTTATTAATTCTGGGCAACGGTTTATTCACTCTCGATTCCGGGAAAGAAGGACAATAGAACGGCTGTTACTTTCAACGGTGTAATAGTGACAGATCTGAAGTGATGCGAGATGCGCGAGTTATTTAAATCGGCAGTAAATAGAGCACGCCGAGATTGATAAGACGAAGAGGAGCATGCTACACCGTATAAGACCCCACCCAACCGAGGACGTACCACACAATTTACGATGAGCGATGTTGCAGACTTCATCCGCAACGCAAAATCATACAAAGCGTTGGGCCTACACGGAATCTCAAGGGTAAAGCTTAAGCAACTGAATGAATGCCGGATTAAGTATATAACAAATGTCCTCAATCATATTATACCAGAAGCCTGGAAAGTTTGCAGGGTGGTCCCGCTATTTAAGCCAGCAGAGTTGAATCGTACAGGCCGATCTCCCTCTTGTTGGCAGTAGCAAATATTCTAGAGGAACTACTCCTTCACATGATGAAAAGCAGTATCTTAGTTGCCCAACATCAGCATGGTTTCCGAAAAATGGATAACAGCACAACAGCATTACACGTCATATCCACACATATACATAAGTCGAAGACTGAACCAGGCCAGGTCGTGAGATCCAGGGACGTACACAAGAGGGGAATTTCTGTGTTCGTTCCTGGTGAGACCGAACAGTTATGGTGGCTCTTGACCTATCGAAGGATTTTGATACCGTCAACCATGCCCGCTGTTCGAGGATTTAGAGAAGATTCCCCCAACCCCCCTTCCCCACTATATGTGTTTACGACTGAAATCGGAAATGAGGAGTCAAATACGCTGAAAGATAAACAGGGAGATCCCAATGTCGGGGTTTAATCTGTTTTGCCTCTAATTTTCTGAAATTCCCCACCTTCCAGACGGCATAAAGATCATAATGTATGCCCATGATTGTACGATCTTGGCGTCGGGTCCTATCGTCGATGACATTTGTGATATGTTAAATCTCTACCTTATTCAGTGCAGTTCCTCCGTCTGAGGAATATGAAAATATCCGCCATTAAATCCATGAGGCTCCACCTGAACTTATTGATTGATGTTGCCCCGATACCGAACACTAACTACCCCAAGATATTGAATGTCGTACTCGGAGAAAATCCCCCATCCATCGCAGTAGAAGAATTGCGTGTAGATTGGGACGCACGACACGGTGCATTTTTTAGGTGCTGCCCAGCTCACCCCATTCACCTGTGTTCTGATTGTTTATGGGCGCAGCCAGTCCAGGTTGAAGAATTTTTGAATCTGAATACAGATATTTACTTAACAAAATATATGAAAAAAAATTTGCGTTGTTACAACAACAACTACAAATTACCGTATGAATCGTTCTCAGCTGTGAACAACTAAATTTTTCAAATCGATTGAGGATATAGTATGTGCGTGATTTGAACAAGGATGTCGTGAAAATTCACCATTGGTATTAACTTTTGATAAAACTTATGAACAGCACGGCAATTGGCTAACACCCCACCCTTTAAATTTGAAAGTAATTTCAACAAAAGTAATAAAATAGAGGATTTCGATAAACTGTCACAATTCGGCGGAAAACATCCATGAGGATTGCAATTTATCAATACCCCGAGGAATCATTAAAAAGTATGTAGTAGTTAATAATTTGAAGTTTTGGAATGATAACGCACACACACATATACACCCACTTACAAAGTGTGAATCTATCAACCAACACCATATGGAATGTTGTCATAAGTGTAGAGGGGGAGGCAAAGGAAATAAATTGACAAAGTCTAAATGAACGACCTATTTGTAGTTTTAACCTGTTCCTGTTCAATGAATGGCTGTCATTGATTCAGAAAACCCCAAACACACAAAGCCAACCATCCACATCCATCCAAAGTAGAAGAGTGACAATAATGACAAAAACATTGAATTGACTACAGATGATGATGACGATAAAAATGCGCGGGAACTTTTGCAGAGATTTTACAAAAATAAAAGCCGAAGAAATAAAACCAAAACCAACAAAAAACACCCCCACTTGACATAGATGTCGATGGCGATATAGGCGAGTTTGAGGGTAATGTTTAAGTACACAGTGTACAGATGACATGGTTTTGTTCCTTTGATGTTTTCAAAAGTTTCGGTAAAATCATTACAAACAGGGTAAGGGTATATACAATACGATGCAGTACTTAAATAACAGTGCACTATAAATAATTTGACCAGTTTTTGAGGCAAAAATTAATAGCGGTGGACTTATGGACTTTTTAGGCATTTTTAATGATTTATATGCAAATTTAAGCTAAAACAGAAGAATTATACAGTGGAATTTGGTTATAAAAATATCATTGAAAAATTAAATACTAAAAAACCCTTTGAAAACATCCTGCAATTTTTTTTAAATATAAATTTTTTAATAAATATTTACATGAAAATCTCAAAAAAAAAAAAATATTTTATATTATAGTGCGACCATATTCTGACACCGCAGCATGATAGAAGACTAAAAATAAGAAAACAAATGGGATCATTTTGTCAGACTCACATTTGTTAAAACTCTAAGAATTTTAATTTGCTCTCGGAGGCAAAGCTGTAGCTCTTATTTTGAAGAACTAATTCTGAACATACATACAAGATCCACAAAACCTCATCTTCATGCTCAAAATCGTCAAGGTCGAATTTCCTTTACAATTTTTTCTAGGGTTTTGGTTTAAGGACCGTTCATAGACAGTTCGTATATTCCAGAAAGTTGTTGACTGATATCCTTGCTACGTTACTGTTGTTGATTGTTTTATTGACCTTTGAGCGGTTTAGTATCTAATGACCAGAACCAGAAAAAGAGAAAACCCGTCTCTACAGAGTTCGTATTATCTAGGAATATGTTTATTGAAATCTAGGGATTTTTGTAGTTGGTTGTTTGCTTCGATTTTGATCAGTTTTATATCTGTAGACCAACCCCTAGAAAAAATATAAAAGAAATCTGATTTTGACGATTTTGTCCTGAAAGTGAGGATTGGTGGATTTTTTGTGTTCAGAATTAGTTCTTTAAGACAAGAGCTACAACTTTGCCTCCAAGAACAAATGAAAATTCTTAGCGGTTTAGAAAATATGAGCCTGGCAAAATTATGCTTTTTGACGAAAAGGCCTAAAACCTTTGGGGCCAATACCTCGAATGTGGAAGAATTTTGATGGGGAAAAATGCCGGGACACGTGTCTTCCCAGCAAACCAAAGTAGGAAGAAACATCCGAGTTCGGATGCGAATTCGGTCCGAACTATGATCGAAAGTCATATGGCGTGGTTGACGTGTTCTCTGACCGAAATTCGGATGAAAATCGGAAGTTTTTGCAGACTTTTGGAACAAAGTCTCATAAAATTCGGAAGTTTTGGACGACTTTCGTACTTTCGAGAAGGCACGAACACGCAATAATCACGGCACTACACGCGCCCATCCCTATGATAGACTTCGCATCGGAAAAACGTGGATGTTAGTAGTACTAGATTTAAGCATATCCACATTCATTGGGCCACCTGGCTGTCACCAGATCAAAAAACAAACATCGACTCGAATCACCACTTTGTTGCAGCAACGACTAAACGTAGCAAATTAAGTTCGAAGATACACTACACGAAAGTTGGACAACGGTAAGCTGCAATTGAAACAGTTAGGCACATCAAATTGCACTCAACTAATCGAATTGTTTAATGAAAGCACTCCTAGTTCCAATAACATATCAGTAAAGTTGCAAAGTATTCCCACTCCATGCAAAAAGACGCAGAATCCACATTTGGATCCTCCGCCAAGGAGTGTCGCTCTGCTACCGAAGAGAAGAATTTGGGATATAGGCACGAGAGAGATATCGAGAGAAAAGCAGAGAAGCGGAAAGTCTTTCCGTACGAAAACAAGTAAGAAAGTATCAGTCAGCTGAGCCGACAGAGATATACCCTCTGCCACGTACCCGGAGAAAAAAAGTTAACACAATACTTCTGTAGGTGTTTTAGCTGTTGGGAAAATTTTCCAGGATGGAAAGGGCCGCAAAAAACTACATGTTGCAACAAAATTCAGAGTGATCCAAGACGAGTGCATTTTTTCAAAACTTTGGGTAGGGTGTACCCATAGGAGTGATCCGATGTAGTACATATTCGGACCTAATACAAATCTGTAGGAAATATTTTTTTTCTTTATTAGTCTATATATAATATGTTGTACTTAATTTTCTGAATTTAAATATATTACAATTTTACTTTTACACATTAGCCAATTTGGGTGGTGCCGGTAGGATTTTCTGGACCTTTTTGGGTCATTATCTCAGGAAGTATGGACTTTTCCACGAAAAAAAATTACAACGTCGTAACGGGGGCCGCAAGTGCAACCTGCTGCGTCACAAATTAATAAGATCAGAGATGAGTTGTTAAACTATACTTTTTCCAAATTTTGTGTGGGAGGTACTCAAATGAGTGGACCGATATAGTCCATATTAGAACTCGATCTATGCCTGAAAGTAATATTACCAATAGCAAAGTTTGGGTCAATTCGGTTATTCCCTCCTAGAGTTATCATGACCACAATCTTAGCGAAAAATTTTGAACCTTTGTGGGGGAGGTACCGGAAGGAGTGGACCGATATGGTCTATCTTCGAATTTAAACTAAGTTTGGCCAAAATATTGAATGACCCAAAATTTTACCTAAATATGTTCATCCGTTCGAGAGTTATCGTGCACTCCAACTATGACAAATGGTATTATATGGGTTGTTTGCAGTTTTCGTGCTGATTTCTGAGGATATATGGACTTGCTCCTGAAAAAAATTATATCGTCGTATTGGGGTAGTGAATACAAGTGGCTGCAACAAAAAGAAAAAGCCATTCGAGAGCAGGCCTTAAACTGCACTTAAGCAAAATTTTGTGTGGGAGGTACCCGAAAGAGTGAACCAATAGGGTCCATATTGGAACCTCATCTATGTCTAGTAGAAACGTCACGATGTGCAAAGTATGGACTAATTCGGTTACTCCCTTCAAGAATTATCGTGCGGATAATTTTTCCAAACATTTTTGAACTTTTGTGGGGAGGTACCTGAAGGAGTGGCCCGATATGGCCCATCTTCGACCTTAAATCAAATCTGGACAAAATATTTCGATACCCAAAATTTGAACCGATTGATCCGTTCGAGAGTTATCGTGTGCACCAGCCAGACAGACGGACAGACAGACAGACAGACGGACGGACATTGCTAGATCGACTCAAAATTGTCTGAAACGGATATTGTACAAACATACTTGGGGTCTAAAACCATTATTTCGATGAGGCACATTTTTGGCCGTATCAAAGTGTAAATACCCTCTTTAGCCTAAAGGCTGAGGGTATAAAGATAGAAATGCAAAATCAGAAGTGTGAAGAATATCGAGATGTACAGGAACCGGAATGAGACGAGCAAAGTAATCAGTTTATGGAATGTGAATATTTCCAAAACTGTTTGTATCCAATAGTAGCGAAGACGACGATGATACTACAGAATCAATTGTAGCGTGGTTTTCTCGTTATATGTGGTAAGCTCAGTCGCGTCCAGGGTCTCCATAAGGACTCACTAAACCTTACGAAATTTGTCTTCTTGTATTCTCTAAAATTGGGTTCTTTATTGATTAAATACTAGTTCACAATCTACTTGTGTTTAAATGCGATAAAAATATATTCAATCGGTATAGTTAATGATTGATCGTTGGTGTAAAGATATTTCGGACAGCTGGGGTTTGGCAGCTGGGGAGTTCGTGGTGAGCCGGCGAATTCTGCTCTAGACGATTCGTTGGCGTTTTGTAGGTAATCGGGAATCTATTCGGTGTTCAGGTGTAAATAATCAGGAACACGATGTACTCGGCGTACGTGTATAGAAGATCGGGAACAAGACGTATTCGATGTTCGGTTGTAGGTGATCGGAAACACGATGGATTCCGTGTCTGGCTGTGGATGATCGTGAAGACGATGTATTCGGTGTTCCGCTGCAGATGAACGGGAAGACAAGTATTCGGTGTTCGACTGCAGATGATCGGGAGGACGATGGGTTTGGCGTTCGGCCGTTGATGTTTGGGAATACGTTGGATTCGACGTTCGGCAAATGATGCTTGCGGAGCCTGATGGATTTAGCGTTTGGCTGTTTATGTTCGGGAATACGTTGGATTCGGCTTTCGGCTGATGATGTTCGGGGTACCAATGGTTTCGACAATCGGGTATCGGTGTTAGTCTAGGGCTACGGTCTAGTTTTTACAAGGTACTACCATTACCCAAACAGTGGAACGGCTGTACCCCGGAAACCCCCAAAGGACCACGGCCGAATATATCGGCCACCACAACTTAATGGGTAGCTCTCAAAAAGTATTTCCAACTCTGTAACACCAAGTTGTACGTTGGCGGATTTAGAACAGCCTTAAGTTCCAACACGTGTAGCTAACTCCCTTCAGTAGCCAGCTCGTCTTCAGCATCTATTCCTGAAATTCTTGAGGGATCCGAATTATTCGTGAAATTTAACATTGTGTGGCCTGTTATACCACTAGTGCGGTAGTGCTCAAAATATTTTGTACATTAGTCTCTCTGAGCGAGTCTTTCCTTTGTTAAACCACGAAAGATTGGGGATAAAAAGAACATATGTTGTTGTTGCAGTCACGTAAAGGTATATGGGTGATCTTAGCTTCACTAGTGTCAGGTAGAATAAATGTGTGGTGGAGTGTTGTCAAAGGACAGTTTAGTGTGACTGCAGTGTGTTAGTTGGTAGCCCTTATTATGGGTTGTTGTGTCATGTACGTGATCATATTGGCACGTTAAGATGGTATGAAAATTGACCGAAGAATAATAAGGCAGCAGGTGCCAATTGCTTACCAACCGAATTGTTCAAGACCGAAGGCGACATTCATGCATTAGCTGGTTAGCACCATCTGGCAAGAGGAAGGCGTACCCCATGATTGGACCGTGAGCAGCCAAAGTCTCGTCCATAAGGAAGGAGATATGACTGTGAGATCAAGCTATAGGAACATATGTCAGTTCCCTATTGCATGGGAGGTAGGGTCTGCGATATTGTACGAATGACTAAAGCTTGTGGCTTTGAAATAATTGGGTCAGATCAATGCGACATTAGACCACCATTGACCAGATATTTATCTTGAGGCAAATTCTGAAAAATAGCCAAGAGATGCATATTGCAACTTTTCATTTTTTGTCATTTATAAAGCACCCTTCGGCAGTCCTATACGCCCAGAGATATTCCAAACAATATCAAGAGTCAAACAACCTCGCGCCGACAAACGTCTTCCCCGAACTATGCTGTACACAGGCGTCATAAAAACGGTGGTAACTTTGATGGTAGTGCATCAGGCGATCGTCATTTAACAGCTCAAGAAATAATTCCACCGTCCTGTTATTCACATCTTGGCTCCTCTTCCGAAAGTTGTACGTGTTCCTTTGTCGTACTTTGGTTCGCCAAATTTCGACCACGTACGTCTCTTGTCCGCTGTTTACGACTTGCTTGTCATATTTGTTGTATTTATACTCTGTGAGGTATTTGAAGCCATTCTCTATCACTTCAGTAGGTGGTGGTAGACCGCCGTAATTTAGCTCAACCTCATCAGACCAAGAAGATTTAATCTCAGGTGCAGGCATCCTTCTGATTTTATAGCGTTGTAGTTGTCTCTTTTGGGCGGATGTCTGTATACTCCATTTATATCAATTGTTGGCCTCATTTTGCCAATATCCTACTTTCTCAGATCCTAATCTTTTCCATTTGGATCGACGATTTGTCTGCCAAGCCGGAAAAGTAGGCGATGCTCGTCCAGTTTACATACTGGTAGATCAGCAGTTTTACACCGGTTTTTAGTCTTCGACAGCACATAGTATAGGTGCCAGAAGAAGTCGAACCGGTCGTGTGTGATAATGCGAAGATATTTCACCCTGCTGGAAGATCATATTCTTTCTTTATCAATTTTTGTGGTTGGTATGTGCCTCCGGAAGTGAAGTGCATCCACAAAGGCATTAAAATTTTCACTGTGCTCCCAAAACGTCCTCGCAACGCCAATAGGATACAGGACTAGTTACAGTAGTGATCCTTGAGACACCTATTAAGGATTCGATCCTTCAAAAAATGTATCATCACGCGGGATGTTTGACAATCGAAGCCAAACGATTGTATTTGGAAATGATTTTAATGTTGTGTACACTGAAGTAACGGCTGATGTATGTAAATGAAGCGAAATCGAAGAAAGTGGATGTCGACACGTCTCAAGTATTAAAAAGTTGTCAACTTGTAAACTTGAACCGGGGAACTTAAGGCCTGGGTACATAAGCAACCTCGTTGCCTGGCTTTCTTGCCTTCCTTCATTTCTGACATAATAAACATCAAAGAATATATTTCAACTAGGTTGCCCATTTTTCTTTTTATACCCTCCACCATAGTAAGGAGGGTATATTAAGTTTGTTTTCCTGTTTGTGGCACATTTGCGACCATATAAAATATATATATTCTTGATCAGGATAAAATTCTAAGACGATCTACCCAGGTCCGTCTGTCCGTCTGTTGTAATCACTCTAGCGTTCGCAATAGTTGAGATAGAGCACTATATATTTTTCCATAGGCAGCTCAAGTACGAAGATGGGCTATATCGGACCACTTTTTGGTATAGCCCCCATATAACGGTACATACCGATTTTCGGTATTTTGGGGATTTTAGCTGAATTTTTTGACCGAACTCCCTGTAATTTTACGTTTGGGGTTCCCATTGGTCACAAAATATCTCCACTAAAAATCGTCAACATAGGTCCATGTTTTGGTATAGCCCCCATATAGCGGTTCCTCTCGATTTTCGGTATTTTGAGGATTTTAGCTAAAATTTTTGACCTTACCACCCTTAATTTGACAGTTGAGGTTCCTTGGGATCACAAAACATATCCAATAAAAACTGTCAACATAGGTCCATGTTTTGGTATAGCCCCCATATAACGGTACCTCCCGATTTTCGGTATTTTGAGGATTTTAGCTACAATCTTTGACCGAACTACCTGTAATTTGACAATAAAAACTGTCAACATAGGACCATGTTTTGATATAGGCCCATATATATGTAGACCTCCCGATTTTCGGTAGATTGCAGATTTTAGCTACAATTTTTAACTGAACTACTTGTAATTTAACATTTGAGGTTTCCAGTGGTCACAAAACATCTCCACCGAAAAAGTGTCAATATAGGTTCATGTTTTGCTGTAGTCCCCATATAACGGTACTTCCCGATTTTCGGTATTTTGAATATTTTAGCTACAATTTTCGACCGAACTATTTGTAAGTCGACATTTGAGGTTCCCAGTGGTCAGTGGTGGAATCCGTTTTGCATTATTATCACCTATTGTATTTTTTAAATGCCGCCCTTCGGCCAGGTTTTCCAGGTTCAAAATTATCCTCTCCCTTTTGACAGGGATTCATAACGCCCAAAACTCTGTAACTATTTTTTTTTTACTTGAAGCACACTTGATTAAAATTTAAGTAGATTTTCATCCGAATTACACTCTCCAAACACTGTGCAATAATGGTTTAACTTTATGGACAGACTAAAGATATCCTCTTCTTATCACAACCCTCATGGTTAACACGTTAAGGGGTTTCAATCAAACAATACTCTGTGAAATTATTTTTATATGTTTTGCAATTATTTTCAGCTCAGCTTTTTTCGTTTGTCTGTCTGTCGGTCGGTCGACGTACAACGACGGTAGGCTGATGTTTTCCTTAACGTCGGTCGTTCGAAGTGCGTGTGTGTTTTAATAGAGCAATGTTGATAATGATGCCTGGGCATGGGATAAATTGGGGGATGAGAGAGTAACGACTACGTTAATTCGTACGAACATAAAATCCAGGGGGCGAACTCTCAGGAATAAAGTGCGCAGTTACAGAAATTGCTGCCACCGTTAGTTAGGTTGTTTTGATTTCTTTTTTTTTTGCCAATTGTGGTCGTTTCTTTTGCGCGTGGTTCAGCTAGGCCATTTTTCGTTCCAAGGAAGAAGAATTGGCATTTGTTGTTGGGAAGTTAGTATGAAATCCGGTACAGAGCAGATTACAACGAAGATTTTGAAAGTGTCATTCGATGAGTGGGATAAAGTTTGCTTGTTTTTGTGTGTGTGAGTAAGTGTTTTAACCGGTAAAAATAAAACGAGTTCGTTTGTTTAAAAAATATAATATAAATGAAAAATGTGAGATATTTTGTGAAAATTAAAAATAAAATCCATGTTTAAATTGTTCTCAAATCTAAAGTGTTTGCAATAAATTTTGCAATTTTCAATAAAAATTAAAAAAAATCAACAGCAATTTTTCACATATCACCACAAATATCTTGAAAACAAAATTAATAGTTTGTTAAATTGCCAGTGAAGTGAATTTTAGAGTCATATCAATGTCCAATTTAGAAATAAATAAATCACCGACACAATTGCCGGCAACACCTCAAGTGCATGAAACACAACAAGAGCAGCAGTCACCGCCGCCACTGCAGCCACATCAGACTCCACAGCAAGAAAATGCAATTATGGTTGTTGGTGGTCAACCGCCGACAACACCAACAGAACAAACAATGACGGACACATCGTTATCGACCACAGACATATTAACCCCATCAACAACCAAACAAACAGCCCCCGAACAAGAGGGGCTGCTGAAGTGCAGCTCATTGTCCAACATGGTCTGTGAACAACAGCAATCAACTGACGAAACGACGACGACCAGCCAACCTCAACATGAAGAGTTGAGGATGGAACCTCAGAAACAAGAATTACAGCCACAACAACAGCAGCATCAAACATCAAAAGAACAACAACAGCAGCAGCAACCATTGGCATCATCATCAGCGGCAACAAAACATCAATTTTTGCCTACAATGCCAATAAACATCAATAAAAGCCAAACATCAAATCTTCAAACAACGTCCAACAACAACACAAATGTGGGAAATCATACAGCCGGTGTTGTTGCCGGTGCTGGTGGTGTTACATTAAATTCGTCCAGCTCCTACCCATCAACGACAACAACGACAAATGTTGCTGCCGCACCATTCTATCGTGGCAATACTGCGCAGGTACGTATCCCTTTTAGAGTTTAACAAAGGAGAAACTCCTAACAAGCTTTAACCAGGCTCTTTGTTTTATTACACGTTGAAGTATTTCAAGAGCAGCAACCACAAAGAGGGAGCATTAAACTTCTTTGTTTTGGTACAAACAGAAAAAGTTACCAAAATACGGGTGAATTAGTGGGGAGCATTTTAATGGGTGTTAAAGTCTTAACTTTAAATCCTTGGGTACGTGAAGCTTACCATATGTAGTTCGGATCTAAAAAAGAGGTTAGTTAGAGAATGAAACAATATCATCAATGCGATTTACTTTATGGGTTCCAAGTAAAACCAAAAATCTTACCAAATAATGGATTATTTAACCAATTATTAGCAATCGTAACTACTTACTAAACCCATTATTTTAACAGGGGCGTAGGAACGAACTAGCTTTTTATACCCTCAGCATTTATGCTAACTTTCATACTGGCAAAATGTGCCTCATCGAAATAATGGTTTTAGGCCCCTAGTATGTTTGGACGAAATGTATTTCAAACAATTTGGAGTCGATTTAGCAATGTCCGTCTTCTGTCTGTCTGGCTGGTGCGCACGATAACTCTCGAACGGATGAACCGATTTTTTCCAAACTTATTTTACGTTCGAAGATGGGTTATATCGGTCCACTCCTTCCGGTACCTCCCCCACAAAATTTAAAAAATGTTCGGAAAAAATTTTACGCCCGATAACTCTTTAAGGGAAGGACCGATTTGGTCCATACTTTGCACATCGTTAAATTTCTACCACACTTAGATGAGGTTCCAATATGCACTCAATCGGTCCACGCCTTCGGGTACCTACCTCCCACACAAAATTTCGGAAAAGTTCAGTTTAGGACCTGGTCTCGAATCGTTTTGATTTTTGTTGTAACAACTTGTATTCACGGCCCTCCATATGGCGGTTCAAGTTTTATCAAGGGCAAAACAATACTTTCTTAGAAAATAGCCTGAAAGGTTTAAAAACCCCTATGACACCGTGTGTAGTTGTTAGAGTGCAAGATAACTCTCAAACGGATCTGCCGATTCGATCCAAAATTTGGTCTTGATAATATTTTGTCCAAACTTAGTTTAAGTTCGAAGATAAGCCACATTGGTTCAGTCGTTCAGGTACCTCCCCCACAAAAGTTCAAAAATGTTCGGAAAAATTGTGCGCCCGATAACTCTTTAAGGGAAGGACCGATTTGGTCCATACTTTACGCATCCTAATATACCTACCAGATATAGAAGATGTTTGAATATGGACTATATTTGCCCATTCCTTCGGGTACCTCCCACACAAAATTTTGGATAAGTTCACTTTAAGAACTGCTCTTGACTAACTTTGATTTCTGTTGAAGCAACTTGCAATCGCTGTCTCAATTACAACGGTAAAAATGTTTTCAGTGGCAAGTCCATACTTCTTGGGAAAGCAGTCCGAAAGTTGTAAAAACCCCCTATGGCACCATATGTAGTAGTTGTAACTCTCGAACTGATAAACCGATTTGGTCCAAAATTTGGCCTTCGTCATATTTTGTTCAAACTTAGTTTAACTTCTAAAATGGCCCATATCGGTCCTCCCTTAGGATACCTCCCACACAAAAGTTCAACATTTGCGTCCAAGTGCAGTTTAGGGTCTGTTCGGAGATCCTTTGCAAATTTATAACGATGATTTTTTTGTGGTCCTGTTTACAGCTATATATGTTTTTCGGGGACAAGTCCATGCTTCCTGGCATACTGGTCCAACAGGTGTACGATAACCCACTGAAATGACTAGTGGGCGCGATATCTATCGAAAAGATATGACTCTCAAAATAAGATCCACTTTCGTTATGCACTATATCGGTCCATTCCTTTCTCGGCAAAACTTTTGAACTTTAATCCTAATCCACATTTTTGTCGGCAAGTTCTTACTTACTTACTTAGCTGGCCCATTACAGAACATTTGTTCTATAGGCCGAACTAAGAAGAGATCTCCATTCCTCTCTATTTGTTGCTTTGCACTCTGGAATACCGCGCCTTTTCATCTCAATATCCACTTGTTTGCGCCATCTATTCTTTGGCCTACCAATTCTGCGTTCACCGCCATGTGGCATGTATTCATACGACTTTTTGGCGGGTTCATCATCGCTCATTCTTATGATATGGCCTAGCCAACGCAATCGTTGGATCTCGATACGTCTAACTACATTCATGTCTTTGTATAGCTGATATAGCTCGTGGTTCCTACGACGTCGATATTCACCAAGTCAACGCAAATCGGCCCGTAGATCTTTCGAAGAATTTTCCTCTCAAACACACCAAGCACTACCTTATCTGCTTGCGCAAGTACCCATGCTTCGGAGCCATACATTAGCACGGGTAGTATCAGCGTTTTGTATAGTGTTATTTTTGTTTGACGAGATGTGGCTTTGTTTTTAAATTGCTTACTTAAACGATAGTAGCATCTGTTGGCCAATACAATTTTTCTTTTTATTTCACAACTGAAGTCGTTTGTTGTGTTTACGGCGGTGCCGAGGTATACGAAGTCTTTTACTACCTCAAAATTATAGGAACCAACTTCAACAGTTGGTCCGATCTCAATGGACGCATTGCGCGTTGACACCATCAGCTTGGTCTTCTCGCCGTTTACCGTCAGACCCACTTTAGCAGATTCTCCTTCGACCTTCATAAAGGTATCAGTTACTTCTTTTACTGATCGGCCCATGATGTCTATATCATCAGCATAAGCAAGTAACATGTGACTATTGGTGTAGATTGTGCCACTTCTTTTGACGTTTGCCTCTCGTATAACCTTTTCTAGCAGGAAGTTGAAAAGATCATACGAAAGGCTGTCTCTTTGCCTGAAACCTGTTTTGGTACAAAACTCTTCGCAGATATTCTTTCCTATTTTAACTGAAGATCTTGTGTCAGTTAGAGTCATCTTACAAAGCCGAATGAGCTTTGCGGGGATACCAAATTCAAACATGGCTTGGAATACCTTTGATCGAAGGGGACTGTCGAATACTGCTTTATAATCGACAAAAAGGTGTTATGTGTCGATCTGCATGTCTTGAGTCTTCTCCAGGATTTGCCGCAAGGTAAATATCTGGTCAATGGTGGACTTGCCAGGTCTAAAGCCGCATTGGTATGGTCCAATTATCTCGTTGACCATGGGCTTTAGTCGTTCGCACAATATCCCTGACACTATCTGGTAGGCGATAGGGAGAAGACTTATGCCCCTATAGTTGAAGCATAAAGTCTTATCTCCTTTCTTATGGACGGGACACAGGATGCTCAGGTTCCAATCGTCGGGTACGCGTTCTTCCTGCCAGGTGGAGCTAACTAGCTGATGCATACACCTTATCAGCGTGTCGCCTCCGGTTTTAAACAGCTCGGCTGGTAGGCCATCAGCTCCTGCTGCCTTATTATTCTTCAGCCGGTTTATTGCTGTCTTTACCTCATCTTGGCCGGGTGGTATACATTCAATACAATCTTCTGGGATTGGATCTGTGGTATCTTCGTCGACTTCGCTACTGTTGGATACCAGCAGATTGGAGAAATGTTCCTTCCATATCCTGAGCACGCTATCTGTATCTGTTACCAGACTACCTTGCTGGTCTCTACAGGAGGATGTGCCTGTACCAAAGCCAAAGCCATCTGTTTGATGTTTCACTCTTTGGTAGAATTTTCGGACTTCATTCTGGCTCCTGTACATCTCGATTTTTTCACACTTCTGCTTTTCCATTTCCCTGTTTTTCCCGCGGAAGAGGCGATCCTCTTCTCTTCTTTTCTCCCGATATCTCTCTCGTGCGCTACGCGTTGCTACGGATTTGATTTTAGAGTAGCCCTATATGCCGAATTTTTCTCTTCGGTAGCAGCACGACACTCCTGGTCTCTGTTATCCAAGTATGGATTTTGCGGCTATTTGCATGGAGTGGGCAATATTTTGCCATTGTGTTGTTATGTTATCGGGACAAGGAGTGCTCTCATTAAGCAATTAGGCTAGTTGAGTGGAATATGCTGTGGCTATCTGTTGTGTTTGCAGCCTATCGATGTCCAACTACCGCGTTGTGTCTGTTCGCGCTTTATTTGCAACGTTTAGACAGGTACATACCTTTGCTGCAACAAGGTAGTGGTCCGAATTAATGTTTGAGCCTCGGAACGATCGTAAATCCAACACGCTCGATGAACGTCTTCCATCTATCACAACATGATCCATTTTATTACTTGTTCTTTGATCTGGCGACAGCCAGGTGCCCTTATGAATATCGAGATGCTTAAATCTGGTACTGCTAACTACCATGTTTCTTGCAGCTGCAAAGTCTATCAGCCTCATACCATTGTCAGATGTTGCACTATCAAGACTGAATTTCCCGACTGTTGGGCCAAAGATATTCTCCTTTCCAATTTTGGCATTAAAATCGCCTAGAATGATTTTAATGTCATGGGCAGGGCAACGGTCATATGTTTCTTCTAAGCGCTCGTAAAATATATCTTTGGTCTGTTCGTCCTTGTCCTCAGTGGGAGTATGAGCGCAAATAAATCTGATGTTGAAGAATTTAGCTTTTAATCGAATTGCAGCGAGTCTTTCATTCACTGGGGTGAAACTGGAGACCAGATGTTTTAACCTCCGACCAACTACAAATCCGCAACCAAACTCATGCTTTGTGTCATGGCAGCTATAATAAAGTGCGTCACCTTTAGGTGTTGTTGTGACGCTTTTCCCGTTCCATCGTATTCCTTGTATGGCAGTAATGTCGGCCTTGTAGTTTTCATGTACGTCTGCCAATGCGAAGACTGCACCTTCTCTATAAAGAGTGCGAACATTCCAGGTGCAGATTCGCAGATGATGGTCCTTAAAACGTTTGTTTTTCTTTTCTTTCGTTTTTTCATAGTAGGCTGTTTTTTTTTTCTTGGGGAGGGTTACTAACCCGACTCCCAAACAAAAGTTTTTAACGTTCTTATGGGTGAACGCGCGGCACATGTTAACTCACTACCTTTAACGGGTGTTAAAGGCAGTTCCCCAGCTGACACCACGGGGAGGTCAGTGTCCACTTGAGATGAAAGAGGGATCAAGATAAATCCTGGGCTTTGCCATGTTAAAACCGGTCAGGACCGTTCCTTGGTATCTTTCATCCCCTACGTCACCCACTTAGGAATGAGTAAAGCATGGTTTTACCTCGTAAAATTTTATAGGAATAAACCATTACTTTTCAACCACCTGGTAATGGCACATTCGGTTCCCAAATTTTTACTGCGAAGTGATATTTTTGCTATCAACAAAGAGTGAAGTTTCTGTTTCCAGCTATGCAAGTCTTTATCCTCTCTATGAGGCGAGCTTTAATATCACAAGTTTTATTGTGCCAACAACTTAAACGAATTTCTAACATTTTTTTCTTTTACAACATCTCGCAATTTTATTCTCGGTCCTTCGGGCCCAACTTGTCCTGTCTGCCCTCTGATGTTTACACAACCCACACACACACACACACACACACACCAACGCACACTCTTGAATAAAATAACAATTTTTAAAAAGCCCTCCAAACAGCCCCAAGAATGATGATAATTGTAGCAAATGGAAATTCTGCAAATACCGGCCGGCCGGTCTGCCGCATGGTCGTATGGTTCGTCTTTAAATTGCCTCTGTTTGTATTTCGGTGTTTTTGTTGTGTTGTTTTTACAGAAACTCTACTACGTACTCTGTAAAATGTCGATTGTCTGCAATTCTGCACAACGCATGCCACACAGGAAGAGGAAAGACCAACTAACTAAAAGCCATGGTGATGATGATGACGATGATGACTGTGACCGACGTAGTAATTGTTCTTGTGTTATTTAAAGTCTCTGGCCGTCGTTGGGCTGCATGATTTTTATGGTATTTTTCCCTTGACTTTGCAACATAAATTCTTTTCAAAACCATTCCGTTTACAAGTTCAACGTCAAGTCAATAGTTAGTACTCGTACTACTACTTACAGTCAAGTCAGTCGTCAATGAATAGAATTCAGGGTTGGGAATAGATGAGGATGATGAGTTATTAGCCATTGAAAATTGAAATTTAGATGGACGAATGAATGAATGGTGCAAATGAAATATTGACCACGTTGACATTATAATTTGAGTGCTGCAAAGAGACAGCAATTTGTAATGGACCATTAGCACATGATTTTTGTGGGATATATTTTTGTGTATGGGAGTTTTAGGCATTAGACAAATTTAAGTTGCCATTTATGCTGAGATATATGATTTGTGATGCAGAGGGGTACCAAATAAGTAGTTATACTATGGCTAATAAAAGTCGGAAAATAAGCCGAAAAAGTTATATTTTTAGAACTGTTGATATGGGTTGCTGCTTAAATTGAAATTCGTTGAAATGTGCCATACTTACGAATATTAAGGTGTATTGTGCGGGTCTATACCAGGTTTGCGGGTCTAGAAGATATCTTTTATATGGTTGAATCTCTCTCTAGATCATGAAGATTCTCCTGACATGCCTGGGTGTGGGAGTCGTGTCCACAATATGTGTCGTGAGCAAGTACTGCAACGAAAGCATGTCATTGTGTTGTCGTACAGGAAGAATCTTCGTCTCCTTATAAAGAGGGTCCACTGTCACAGTTCGTAGACGGCGTTCTGACAGGATTAATATTGTTCCATCGCGTTGCACTTATGTTCACGGGCCACACTGGCACCGCATATCTTATCACAGACCGACCTTTCGAGTTATACATGTAAACAAGTTACACACGTATCGTCGGGCAAGGAATTCAGGTCCTTTCTCATACCTCGGCTTATCACAGATAGCTGATGCATGCGCGAATGACATATTCCTAGCGCAGAAAAAGTGACAAATGACATCGACATGGAGGTCGTACAAACATTCACATACGTAATGATCTCACTGCCAGACTACATGAATACCGAACATATCTCCCCACCTTGGGGAACTCCCTATTTCACTTTACGGGGTTTCTTGTTCCTGAAATCCAAGAGCGCGTGGCACCCACACATATTATTGATTATCCGACTTTTCAAACTTGGCCAGAGGGTAGTCAGATCGATGTCTTCAAACAGCGTGGAGTGTTTGACAGTATCAAAGGTTTTTGATAAGTCGAGCCCCGCCAACACTGTCATATAGCACGTTTTATTCTGGTTGAGTCTTTGAGCAATATGTGTGGAGATGGCGTGCAGCGAAATCTTTCTGTAGGATTTACCATTGCTGGAATCCTTGCCAGATTTCAGGCACGATTTAAGCGGCTAGGGACAAGTTAAGAACTTCCATGATATACTCAATAAGGACCTAACGCTTGGATGATTTCTCGTTCTAATGTCATTTGCAACGAGACCTAAAGCGATGTGGTACCCTTCTCTTCGCCCTGCCAGTACCTGGGTTCTCGACAAATTGAAATAACTTGCGCAATCTTCGGATAAATCAACGTAACGCCAACAAGCGTGATAGAGGTTCTATCTTCTTTCTTTCCAGGGTTCGAGTTTCACCTAGCCCGTGGTTAAATGGATCTCTGGAATAAAGGGTGTTATATATACCCCATTCTCAAAGAAAGGGTGCTTCTGTAGACTCCTTTTGAAAGAAGAGGTGCTTCTATAGCCTCTTTTTGAAAGAAAGGGTGCTTCCATAGACCTTCTATAGAGCCTTTCTGAAAGAAAGGGTGCTTCTATAGAGCCCTTTCTGAAAGAAAAGGTGCTTCTATAGACCATTGCTTAAGTAAGGTTGCCTCTCTAGAGCCTTTCTGGGAGAAAGGGTGCCTGTCTAGGTTGCCTCTCTAGAGCTTTTCTGAAAGAAAGGTTGTCTCTATAGAGCCTTTCTGAAAGAAAGATTGTCTCTCTAGACCTTTTCTGAAAAATAGGTTGCCTCTCTAGAGCCTTTCTGAAAGAAAGGTTGGCTCTCTAGAGTCTTTCTGAAAGAAAAGTTGCCACTCTAGAGTCTTTTTGAAAGAATGGTTGCCTCTTTAGGGCGTTTCTGAAAGAAAGATTGCCTCTCTAGAGCCTTTTTGAAAGAAAGGTTGACTCTCTGGAGCCTTTTTGAAAGAAAGGTTGCCTCTCTGGAGCCTTTCTGAAAGAAAGGTTGGCTCTCTGGAGCCTTTCTGAAAGAAAGGTTGCCTCTCTAGAGCCTTTCTGAAAGAAAGGTTGCCTCCCTAGAGCCTTTTTGAAAGAAAGGTTGCCTCTCTAGAGCCTTTTTGAAAGAAAGGTTGCCTCTCTAGAGCCTTTATGAAATAAAGGTTGTCTCTCCAGAGCCTTTTTGAAAGAAAGGTTGCCTCTCTAGAGCCTTTATGAAATAAAGGTTGTCTCTCCAGAGTCTTTATGAAATAAAGGTAGTCTCTCTAGAGCCTTTCTAAAAGAAAGGTTGCCTCTCTATAGCCTTTCTGAAAGAAAAGTTGCCTCTCTAGAGCCTTTCTGAAAGAAAGGTTGCCTCTCTGGAGCCTTTTTGAAAGAAAGGTTGTCTCTCCAAAGCCTTTCTAAAAGAAAGGTTGCCTCTCTAGAGCCTTTCTGAAAGAAAAGTTGCCTCTATAGAGCCTTTCTGAAAGAATGGTTGCCTCTCTAGAGCCTTTTTGAAAGAAAGGTTGCCTCTCCAGAGCCTTTCTAAAAGAAAAGTTGCCTCTCTAGAGCCTCTCAGAAAGAGAACTTGCCTCTCTAGAGCCTTTCTAAAAGAAAGGTTGCCTCTCTAGAGCCTTTCTGAAAGAAAGGTTGCCTCTCTTGAGCCTTTTTGAAAGAAAGGTTGCCTCTCTAGAGCCTTTATGAAATAAAGGTTGTCTCTCTAGAGCCTTTATGAAATAAAGGTTGTATCTCTAGCGCCTTTCTAAAAGAAAGGTTGCCTCTCTAGAGCCTTTCTGCAAGAAAAGTTGCCTCTCAAGAGCCTTTATGAAATAAAGGTTGTCTCTCTAGAGCCTTTATGAAATAAAGGTTGTATCTCTAGCGCCTTTCTAAAAGAAAGGTTACCTCTCTAGAGCCTTTCTGAAAGAAAGGTTGCCTCTCTAGAGCCTTTTTTAAAGAAAGGTTGTCTCTATAGACCCTTCCTGTAGAAGGGTTACCTCTCTAGAGCCTTTTTGAAAGTAAGGGTGCTTCTATAAACCCTTTTTGTAGAAAGGTTGCCTCTCTAGAGACTTTCTGAAAGAAAGGTTGCCTCTCTAGAGCCTTTTTGAAAGAAAGGGTGCTTCTATGTTTCTATCTTTAAGAAAGTATCATGTTGAATGACCCTCCCACTATGTCGTTTGTGCTAAAACGTTCTAGGAAAATCCACTTTTATAATATCCTGCACACGTTGTTGTATAGGACATAAAGGATGTTTGTTTCGTGCTGCAAAATTGTATTAAATTTAATTTAAAACATACTCTCACCCTATCCTTACAAAACTCCTTCCCGAAAATGAGGTTAACACATCCTTTCCTTCTCTGCAATTTGTGTTATGCAAAAAAGAAAAAAAAAATAAAAACTCATTTGCTATTTGTTTTGCCGCTACTTCATAGGCATTCGGCCGTGGTGAGGAAAAAACTTCAGCTAACAAAAAGCACCACAGCAGGACGAAAGAAACAGAGCGCACATACTTAACAACCAAAACAAGAGGAAGAATAAGAAAAAAATGGAAACATCCTCCAAAAAGTTTTGACTCGCGTAATGCCTATCTGTCTGTCCGTTCTGTTAGGTTCATTCATCAGGGTGCTCTGATGTGGAATTGATTTGTTGACGCCATTACGATACCAAAAACCAAAACAAGTGAGGAGACGAAGAAGTGCAAACAAAACATAGAAAACAGCATGGTTTTGTACCGAGTCCAACAAACTCAGCGAAGCATAATAGTTGGAAGATGGGGTACTGCTAGCTCGTTGAGATTCTTGTTGTTCCTCTATCCGTCGTATTGTGCCGTCGTTGTTGCCTTAAGCCCAAGAAGTCATTGGATTGTTTTGGGCTTGAATGCGTATCTAAATGTATTTAAAATGTTATCGCTTTCATCCTTGTGCATATCCTTGTAAAGCGTCGTCAGTAAATTCGTGGTACATTAACTTTGTGGTAGTAAGGACAACGAACGGACGGCCGGTGGTAACAACAGCAGCAGCAGCAGAGGCAGTACACAATTGTTTGACTTCTTTTTTCAATATTTGTTTAAGCCGTTTTTTATTGCAGCTGGGAGATTTACTCCATTGTCGTTTTTTGGGATACCCCAAAAAAACTCTGTGAAGCTATTGTCAGTACTTGTGTTTGCTCTCCTCATGGGTGTCTGGCAGGCAGTAAGAAAGGACCTTTTCGAAAAAAACAGCAAATCTTAAGGGATTTGAAAAGGGTGCAGATTTACTTACTACCACTACCCTTGGAGAATTACTTGGGGTGGTGTGTCTTTGTTGCCTAAGTCCTTTGGGGGTGGTGGTGGTGGTTTCCCAAGAAATTTTCTGTCTTGATTTGTTGCGGATATCCTTGAAATGTTAAAGTTTTTTTGTATATTTAGAATTGTTTCTGTGTTTGCTGCATTTGAATTGCTGCCGTTTTTTGTTGTTGTTGAGGAATCATTTAGTTCCATTCCATTCTTCTTCTTGTCCGTACTTGGGATGTAGCAAATGTTCTTCTATTTGCTTGGTTTATAAGGCAAATATTGCAAGGCGCAATGTTTGCCCTCAATTGAACTTGTGTTAAGGACTTCACCATATACACACACAGACTCAAGGAATAAACGATGTTCGCTCTGCTGTGTAGTTTGGTGTACTGCTGCTATCATCTTCCACCCAAAAAGGGGGATGACGTTTTTTTCTTATGTTAGTATTGTGGGTTTTTCCTGCCCGTTTCCAACTGTTTACTTGTTAGCCTTAAGGCCATGGAATAACTCTGTATAAACCAGCTGGCTGCAATGTATGTAGATGTGGTATAGCTGCTATCTATTTAAGTTGGTTTCAATAAACTTTCAACGCTTTAAAGCATACGGCTGGCAGCATTTCATTACTACTCGCCTGCATGAATTTAATTAAAAGAAATTAGCTTAAACGTAATCGCTTTGAACGCCTTATGGGGTTCTTTAAGCATTAAATTGCCACATTTTTGTGTGGAGGGCTTTTGAAAACAACAGCAACAATGTACTATTGTTTTAGATGTATTGTGTGTTAAATGGTATATAAATTATTTAAAACTTATTTTTTAAAATAAGTAATACAAAAGAAGTTAACAATTATGCGGATTAAGGGCAGCATCTTCTGTAAGCCATTATACCAGTCTTATGGACACAGGGAATATTGAGTTGCTTTAATGGAGTAAGGAGTCATTCATTGGGGATTGTGATGTAAGTTTTAATGCAAGGACGTTGTTGGGGAAAGACAAATTTTTAAAACATAAAGTCCGACCGGACCGAACTTTTTGTACACTCCACCACGAGCTTCATTGAAAAAACTTGGGAAAATCGGACGGTACTGTTACATGCGAAAATACCGAAAATCGGGAGGCACCATTCTATGGTTGCTATATCAAACCCTGGACTGTAGCAAAAAAATTCTGGGGGAATGTTCAGAGCTTCCAACGAAGACTAAATGCAAAATTTAAGCCATTTCGGTATGGTGATGAGGCTAAAACCTTGAAACCTGGTGTTCTATGGGGCTATATAAAAAAGTGGACGTATGCAACACATTTCTGAAGGAGAGTTTTGTATTGCCAACCAAGATTTCGGTGTGACCATGAGGCTAAAACCTTCAAAGTACTGAAAATCGCGTTGTACCACATCAAAACGCGGACCGATATAATACCAACAGTTAAAAAGCAAGTAAACAAATAAAAAAGTATCAGTCGGCTTTGCCGACAGAGATATACCCTCAGCCTGTGTGGATTAAAATAGTTTTTCCAAAAAAAAAAGACTTATGTATTTAGGGTGGTTTTCAAAATTTTGGGCGTATGAACCGATATCGAATAGAACCGGGGATATCGATAGACAGGGCTTTTTTTATCAAACTAAGCTACGAAAAACATAATATCGCTAGGGCCACTAGGAAAACCTTCGGTAACATGTAAAAAAGTATCAGTCGGCTTAGCCGACAGCGATGTACCCTCAGCCAGTTTAATTTGGAACACTTCATTCCAAAAAAAATACTCCATACGCACAAAAATGTGGATTAGGATTAAAGTTCGAAAGGATTGCGGACGAGGTACTTAAAGGAATGGACCGACTTAGTCCGTTATGGAAGTGGTTCTTCTTTTGGAAGTCATATATTTTCGATCGATATTGGGCCCACTATTCATTTCAGTTGGTCATCGTATAACTTTTGCACCACTATTCCAGGAAGCATGGACTTGTCCACGGAAAACATAATATCCCTAAGAAAAAAATTTATACTAAATATTGGGATATCCAAATTCGTTGCTCCGTTCCAGAGATATCGTGCAGTACCGGGAAGTACCGGAAGTTTTGGACCGGTATTAACCATCTTCAAACTGAAACTAAGTTTGTACAAAATATGACGAAGGTCAAATTTGGGAACAAATCGGTTGATCAGTTCGAGAGTTATCGTGCTCGCCTGCCACTAATATGGTGCCATAGGGGTCTTTTACAACTTTCGGGCTTTTTTCTCAAGAACTATGGAATTGCCCCTGAAAAAACTTTTATCGTTGTAATTGAGGCAGCGAATGCAAGTTGCTTCAACAAAAATCAAAGTGATTCGTGCGCAGGTCTTCGAGAGTTATCGTGCGCACCAGCCAGCCAGACAGACCGACGGACGGACATGGCTAAATCAACTTCAAATTGTGTGAAACACATTTCGCCCAAACATACTTGGGGTCTAAAACCATTATTTCGATGAGGCACATTTTGCCCGTATGAAAGTATATATACCCTCGTTAGCATAAATGATGAGGGTATAAAAATGTCCAAAGGATCCTCGAACAGACCCTTAACCACACAAAAATGTTGAACATTTGTGTGGGTGGTACCACAAGGATTGGACAGATAGGGTCCAAGTTTGAACATAAACTAAGTTTCGACAATATTTACAGATCCAAAGTTTGGACCAAATCGGTTGATACGTCTATGAGAAATCGCGTGTACCATTTTAGCGAATATTTTCGAACTTTTGTGGGGGGGGGGGGGTGGTACCGGAATGAGTGGACTTATAAGCACCACCTTCGAATTTCATCTAGTATTCGAAAAAAATATTATAATATTCGAAGTGTGGACGAACGCAGTATTCGGTTCGAGCTCTCCAGCCACTACATATGGTGCCATAGGGTTTTTTTACAACTTTCGGGATGTTTTCTCAAGAAGTATATACTTGCCCCTGAAAAAACTTTTACTGCCGTAATTGAGGCAGCGAATGGAAGTTGCTTCAGCACGAAGGAGTCGACAAATGTAGTCCATATTTTCTCAAGAAGTATGGACATGCGCCTGAAAAAAACTGTACCGTCGTTAGGGGGTCAGCGAATACAAGTTGTTACAATAAAAATCAAAACGATTTGAGTGGAGATCTTAAACTGCACTTTTCCGAAATTTTGTGTGGAGGTACCCGAAGTAGCGGACCGATATAGTCCATATTCGAACTTGATCTATGTCTGGTACAAATATTAATATATATGATAGATATATTAGCACGTGTAAAGTATGGACCAAATCGGTCACTCCCATCAAGAGTTATTGTGCGCACAATCTATCCGAACATTTTTGAGCTTTTGTGGGGGAGGTACCTGAAGGGGTGGACCGATATGGCGTATCTTCGAACTTAAACTATGTTTGCACAAAATATTACGAAGGCCACATGTTTCACTGAATCAGCAGATCCATTCGAGGGTTATCTTTCTCTCCAACCATTATATACGGTGTCATAGGGGTTTTCTGTAACTTTCAGGCTATTTTCTCAGGAAGTATGATGAAACTTTAAGTTTCGTATGGGGGGTAGTAAACATGTTGCTATAACAAAAATCAAAGCGATTCGAGAGAAGGTCCTAAACTGAACTTTTCCGAAATTTTGTGTGGAAGGTACCCGAAGGAGTGCATCGATTGAGTCCATATTAGAACCTCATCTAAGTCTGGAAGAAATTTCAGGATGTGCAAAGTATGGACAAAATCGGTTACTCCCTTTAAGAGTTATCGTGCGCACAAATTTCCCAAACATTTTCGAACTTTTGTGGGGGAGGTACCGGAAGGAGTGCACCGATATAACCCGTCTTCGAACTTAAGCTAAGTTTGGGCAAAATATTACGAAGGCCAAATTTTGAACAGAATCGGTTGATCCATTCGAGAGTTATCGTGCGCTCCAGCCAAACAGACGGACGGACAGTGCTTAATCAACTCCAAGTTGTCTGAAACTGATTTCGTCCAAATATACTTGGGGTCTAAAACCATTATTTCGATGAGGCGCATTTTGCCCGTATGAAAGTGTATATACCCTCGTTAGAATAAACCGGAGTTCACCACGGTGTGGTGATATCTGCAAAACGGTTTAACCTCTACCCCTCCTGTAGTCCACCATCTTCACATGGCATTGAGATCATTAAGTATGTGGCTGATTGAACCATGTCGTTTTTGAAATTCTGAAACCCTATTTGACCGATCATGTAACATTTTTCCACGTGAGAAATATGCAAATATCAACCACTATATCTACGGCCAGTCTTTTCACCACAAGATCTGCGGATATGGGCAATGAACAGAATGTCAAGTTCGATGACAGCAGAATTTCGACCACTAACACTGTGGCACAAAATGGAGGTGAAAATCTGGGGCACGGAAAATTCCTCTTGGGGAAGAAAGGCCTTGGTGAGTATATTAAGAACCTCGAAGGACAGATCCCCCGTGATTGGAACTTCCGCGTTATGGCGTATTGAAATTTTTGCTAGAGACCCTGTAAGCCGTCAGTAGTTAGCGTTATATCTTTGTTCACTGTTGCTTTAGCTTACTTTTGAGATGACATGTCTGCAGTCGAATCGAATGAGGATTATTTTCGTAGAGCTCTTCGACCTTCTAACTCGCTTCCTTCAATGTCCTTTTCGTATTTTAAGAGCCGCTATAAAAGTACCACAAGATGACGTTTTTCAGCTTCGAAATGTTCTGCAAAAACGTCGCTCAGAAAATTTTAGGTACGGCTCTCATTGACAACTAATCGATTTTTTTTTTGGAAAGTTTGACAGTTTTTGGCCTAGACTTACTCAGGACAGTTTGTCGTACATGTTGTTTACATTGGCTTGAAAAAAATCACTTTACAAAACACCGCAAAATTGTATCGATCTTTATAAGTCGATAAAGCACTATCCTAAAGGACTATGAAAAAGGTGGCATAATGAATTCAACCGTGGTCGGCACTCGCCAAAAAACGAAGGCCGTTAGGGTCGCCCAAAATAGGTCGTTGTGCCAGAAAAAATATGCCGTGCATGAACGGATAATGAGAGATCGCCATGTTAAATACCTTGAGATAGAGGCATCCTTGGGCACTTCTTTCACCAACTAACATTTGATATTGCATAAAAACCTAGCCGCAAAAATGGATTTTTCTCGTTAGATCCAGTAAAATTGGACAACCGCTCACAAAAAGGCTCCTGTTAATTGGTTCAAAGAAATTGTGCATAAAATCGATCGCGGTGCTTCAAACGACGTTTATAAGATCGTCACAGAAGACGAATCTAGGATCCATGCTTAGGAGCCTGAAACAAAGCAGGAATCGGCCGTTTGGGTCTTCGAAAGCGAGCCAAATCAAACTAAAGTTGTTCATGTAAGAAGCATTTCGAAGCAAAACGTTGCCTGACCGTGTGGCGACTATACGGCTTGAGAAATATAGGAGAGTTAATTCTGAGTTGTACACTATAATTAGTTTGCCTGAGGTCTCCTGAGAAATTCGAAAAATGAACAAGAGAAGACAAATCATTCTGCATCATGACAATGTGGGCTCTCACACATCAATTGAAACCAGCGCCTGTGGAATTGATGGGCTATCTGCCGTACAGCCCTGCCTAAGGATCCAATGACTTCATTTGATTCCAGCACATCAAGAAAAAATGCGTGACCAACGATTTTTGTTGCCTGAAAATGCTGTAAAAGCGTTAAAAAACCAATAGGTTTGGGCGCACGAAAAAAATGTATAAATCATGCTGGGGACTACTTAAGAAAACAATAAAACCGTTGTTGATGGTAAACATTTGCGTTTTCATTGTTAGGCTATATAGTTATCGTTCAGGACTCGTATAGCCCCCATTTAACGGTTCCTCTCGATTTTCGGTAGTTTGAGAATTTCATCAAAATTATTTGACCGAAATAGCGGTAGTGTGACATTTTAAGTTCCCAATGGTCACAAAAGTTCTCGACAAAAATTATCATTTGTCCGAATGGGGTATCCGTGGCCGAAAAAATAATTATTCCATTTAGTTCAGAATATTAA
Organism: Musca autumnalis; assembly: GCF_047663935.1. Taxonomy (NCBI): domain Eukaryota; kingdom Metazoa; phylum Arthropoda; class Insecta; order Diptera; family Muscidae; genus Musca; species Musca autumnalis. The sequence goes on along the minus strand of NW_027411977.1, from coordinate 44,467,222 downwards.
ATGATAGAGGTTTTTAAAAAATAGGCCCGGGCGGACTTAACGATTTTTATTTGTTACTTTTGGTTTTGGACAAAAGCAGGTATTAAGAACCCCAACCGCGAATTATTGATGCTTTCAGATTCTTCTTCTTTATTTGCTAATTCGATTTTCGAATGTAAGCGACCATACAATACAATACATATCGAGGTACATTTCATTTACTTATTTATATACATATTAAATTTGATATTATTTAGTACTATATATTTATAAATTATTAACAATTATCTCAAAAGTGTTTCTATTTCTTGCCGCATTTAGAAGGTTTGCCGAATTATTATATTTTGTCCATTCTTCTATGTTCTTTAGCCAGGTCATCTCTTTTCGGCCTCTGGTACGCCGACCTTCAACTGTTGCTTTCAGGATTTTTTGTAATAATCTATATTTTACATTTCTCATGATGTGTCCCAGATATGAGGTTTTTCGTTTTTTGATTGTAGCTATGAGTTCTCTTCTTTGATTCATTCTTGTCAATACTTCGGCATTTGTCACGTGCGCAGTCCATGGTATTTTTAAAACTCTGCGGTAGACCCACATTTCGAAGGCTTCCAATCGTCGTATATCAGCAGCTTTAATAGTCCACGTCTCCACGGCATACAGTAGAACTGACCAGATGTAGCATTTTATAAACCTTGCTTTTGTTTCGATGTTTATATCATGATTGACAAGGATTTTCTTATATTTAAAAAATGCATCTCTTGCCATCTCTATCCGACATCGTATTTCCTTCGAGCAATCCCATTGGTCATTAATAAGTACACCCAGGTATTTGAAGGTATGTACTCTCTCGACATATGCATTATTTATTTTTAATTTAGCTTCATTATGTTGATTTTTCTTACTAACAATCATTAGCTTTGTTTTGTTAGTATTAATTTTTAGTCCATATGATTCGCTACATAAGGTGAGTTGGGTTACTAATTTTTGGAGTCCTGATATACTATCAGCGATTATAGTAGTATCATCTGCATATCTAATGTTGTTTATAAAGGTGCCGTTTATTTGTATTCCTTCCCGGATATTTGTAGTGGATTCTTGGAAAATTCTCTCTGAGTATATATTAAATAGGAGTGGAGATAAAATACATCCTTGTCTGACTCCTCTCGATATTGATATCTCATCTGTCAGACTTCCATTGACATTTATCTGTGCAGTTTGCTGCCAGTATAAGTTTCTAATGCACCGGATTTCTTTATCATCAATTCCGATAGACACAAGTATTTCCATTAACTTATCGTGTTGCACTGTGTCAAACGCTTTCTCATAATCTATGAAGCACAAGAAAATGTCCTTGTGAACATCTCGGCATTTTTGTATTAGGACCTGGACACAAAGTAGAGCTTCTCTCGTCCCCATCCCTTCCTGAAAGCCAAATTGATTTGATCCCATAGCTTGTTCGCATTTTTGATATATTCTTTTGTGAATAATTCGTAGAAATATTTTCAGGGAGTGGCTCATTAAACTGATTAGGCGGTAGTCGCTACACTGTTTAGCGTGACTTTTTTTAGGAATCGCTATAAACGTTGATTTTAGCCAGTCTTGTGGGTAAAAGCCTGTATTGTATATGTGGTTCATCAAACTTGTCAAGAGATCAATGTTATTTTCGTCAATCATTTTTAGCAATTCAGCGGGAATTTCGTCTGGTCCCGTTGCTTTCCTATTTTTCAGTGATGTTATAGCACTTTCAACCTCCATCTTCGTAATACTTGATCCAGTCAACGGTTCTGGTGTTTGGTCATTAAAACATGTTCTGTTATTATCAGTAAATAGATGTTGGATATACTTCTTCCAAATTACTTTCTTCTCTGATTCTTCAAACACTGCTTCATTTTTGTTGTTGTAAAGAATTGGCGAAATTGTTCTGCGATATATTCCTGCTGTCTCTTTCAGTTTTTTGTGCAAATTAAAATCGTCGTGCATGCTTTGCAATTTTTCTATTTCCTGGCATTTGTTATTTAAATGTTTATTTTTTGCAGCTCGAATCTGTATTTGAATTTCTCGGTTCAATTCCCAATACTTTTCATAGTTCGAGTTTTTATATTGCCGTCTTTCGTTTAATAGTTCCTGAATTTCAGTTGTCATCCATTCTTTTGTTTTTGGTCTTACGAAATTTCCCAGCGTATTTTTTCCGATGTTATGTATAGTATTTTTGATTTTATCCCATATATTTTCCACATTTTCCCTATGGATGTCACTTAGTTCCGAATTAATAAGACTTTTTACATGTACTTTAGTGGCTGGATCGCCAAGTTTGCCAAGGTCAAGTTTTCGATGTTGTTTTTTCTTCAGCGGAGCCCTAATTTTGATGTATATATTGGCCATAAGGAGATTGTGGTCAGATGGTACGTCTGCTCCTGGATATGTAGATACTTTCGATACAGAAGTGGAGTAACGTTTGTTAACCAGAATGAAATCGATTTGGTTTCTTATTACGTTTCCAATGCTATCCTGGGGGGATTTCCAGGTGTAGAGTCTTCTAGCTGGTAGACAGAACATCGTGTTTGTTATCTTCATCTGGTATTCTTGGCAGAACTGTATGAGTCTGTCACCTTTCTCATTTCTTTCTCCCAATCCATATTGTCCAGTAACTCCTGTTACTGCCTCTTTTCCTACTTTAGCGTTAAAGTCGCCTTGGATGATGGTTATTTCATGTTGTTTTGTCAGGTGTAGCAATTCTTCGATTTCACTGTAGAACGCCTCTATTTCTTCATTGCTTTTGTCCGACGTTGGAGCATAAACTTGAATAACATTGATGTTGAGAGGTTTCGCTTCAATTTTTATCATCATTGTTCTATCGGATTTTGGTACAAATCCTACAACATTTTTAGCTATGCGGTCTGTTACAATTATTCCAACCCCATTCCTATGCGTTTTGTTGAGATTGCCTGAGTAAAACATTTTCGAGTTTTGCGATATAAATTCTCCGCAATCTGGCCACCACGTTTCGCTTATACCAAGTATATCAATGTGAAGTCTATTCATTTCGTTTAGAGTATTAGCTAGTTTTCCAGCTTCGTAAAGACTGCGTACATTCCATGTACCGATGTTAAGTTTTGATTTTGTTTTACCTCCGGGGATTCTTAGCACCCTTGTGATGCCGGAGACTAAGGGCCGTTTGTTTTTGTTTGTATTCATGATTGTATGGTTTTCTAGGGATAGTACTTCAGTGGTTTCCCGTTGCCTTCTGAAGGGTTTAGAATTTTCCTTTTCTGTATTCAGCCGCTCCTCCTGGAGTTCAGACGCTGTTTTGATGTGATCAGTTCATTCGCCGCAGTTGTAGATAACACGCACCGTTGACTTCCCACGTTGTGGGAAGCTCGAAAAGCTAAGAATTTTAGCAGCTAATATTGACTGCGATTTTAATTTATGGAAAAAACAACGAATCTAAAGTTTCAGCCCTGAAATTGTTACACCTCCAAATATTTCTTCTAGGCACACATTTTGCGGTACCGATCTTTATATTTCGACAAGATAGAACTATTTACCTAAAGTGATCTGCCGGTCTATGTGTTGTTGTTATTCGATTTGAAAAGTATATGACTGCCCTCCTTTGCCTTTCCATATTCGCGTGATATAGAGAAACATTTAGTTAATCCGGGTGTTATCAGACATACCTTGAAATTGATATCAAATCTTTTATAAAGTCTCACCAAATTATAATGACAGCTATAGTGACAGATTTCCCATACATATTTTTACATAGCTGTCACCATAAACAAATAAAATAATAAGATCAAAGGTGATCAACAACGAACCGTGGTGGTGCATCCGTTTCCAAATATACAGGTCCCGATGGAGAAAATGACAAATGGCATTGCCTTTTATTTGTTTATGTCGGTCGGTTCTTTTTTTAATTCTTGTAAAATGTGTGGTCGGAGGAAACACACATCAAAGATAATTTAGTAGCGATGCCATCCATTGTTCGCACATTCGATCATTGCCATCTTTACGAAATGTCCAAATGAATTTCCACCATAGGCTGTCGTTTGTTTGTCCGACCTGTCGGTCGGATGGATGACACCCACCACCAAATTTGTCATGTTTCTTTCGGCGTTTGTTCTAATTTTAATTTGATTATCTTGTTCTACATCAAAATCTAATCCAAAAACGATGATACATTATTGTTGACCTTATAGGAGATGTTTGACTATTTGGAAGAGTTTTTTTTTTGTAAATGAAATGTTGGTATAAAAATGTTTTGTAGAATTTTGAAAATAATGTGATATCAAAACATTAAAAAAGACAAGTAAAAAGTCGTTAAGTTTAGCCGGGCCGAACTTTTTATACCCTCCACCATAAAATAGTCTTAATTAAAATGGAATAATTAGGGTCCTTTCACAATTTTAGGTGGAACAACTTTTCGACAATGGATAGACTACTACTACCTCCCACTATTGCTTAAATTACACTGTGAACACAAATGTTGGGGCAGAGATAATTCCTTTTGGAGATGAAGGCCCTTGGCGTGTGTATATTAAAAACACCGAAGGACAGATGCGCAGTGAGTCGAACTTCCGCGTTATGGCGTGATGAAGTTTTTGCAAGAGACCCTGTAAGCCATCATGAATTAGCATTTTATCTTTGTTTGTTGTTTTTGTAGAACACTTAAGCAACAGTGGACAAAGATATAACGCTAATTCATGATGGCCCACAGGGTCTCTAACAAAAATTTCATCAAGCCATAACGCGGAATTTCGACTCAGAGCGGATCTGACTCACGGCGGATCTGTCATCAAGGCCTTTCTTCCCCAAGAGGAATTTTCCGTTGCCCAGACTTTCACACCCATTTTGTTGCACAGTGTTATCTAATCTACTCTAAAAAAGTGTGTTCAGCTAGTTGAAAGGTCCCACTACGGGGCTATATCAAAGAGTCAACCTATCTTTAAATTTTTTGCCGGAAAAGTTTTATAGCTGCAGGGAACTTCAAGAGTCAAATTGAGGGTAGTTTCATCAAAACAATGTAGACCCTCAAAAATGGACCCATGTTGACGAATTTTAGTGAAGAAATTTCGTGACCACTGAAAATTCCCGAAAATCGGGAGGTACAGTTATATGGGGGGATATACCAAAACATGGACCTATTTTGACGATTATTTTTGAATAGACAAAATTGTAGCTAAAATTCTCAAAATACCGATCATTACAGGTAGTTCGGTTAAAAATTGCAGCTAAAATTCTCAAAATACCGAAAATCGGGAGATACCGTTATACGGGGGCTATATCAAAATATGGACCTATGTTGACGATGTTTCGTTCGAGATGTTTTTTGACCACTGAGAACTTCAAATGTCAAATTACAGCTATTTCGGTTAAAAACTGTAGCTAAAATTCTCAAAATACCGAAAATCGGGAGGTACCGTTAAATGGGGGCTGTACCAAAACATGGACCTATCTGGACGATGTTTGGTGGAGATGTTTCATGCCACTGAGAACCTCAAATGGCAAATTACAGCTAGTTCAGTTGAAAATTGTAGCTATAATTCTGAAAATACCGAAAATCGGGAGGTACGGTTATAAGGGGCCAAACCAAAACATGGACCTATGTTGACGATGTTTGGTGGAGATATTTCATGACCACTGAGAACCTCAAATGGCAAAATTCAGCTAGTCCGGATGAAAATTGAAGCTAAAATTCTCAAAATACCGAAAATCGGGAGGTACCCTTATATGGGGGCTATACCAAAACATGGACCTATGTTGACGATGTTTGGTGGAGATATTTCATGACCACTGAGAACCTCAAATGGCAAATTACAGCTAGTCCGGATGAAAATTGAAGCTAAAATTCTCAAAATACCGAAAATCGGGAGGTACCGTTATATGGGGGCTATACCAAAACATGGACCTATGTTGACGATGTTTCGTGGATATGTTTCATGACCACTGAGGACCTCAAATGTCAAATTGCAGATAGTTCGGTTAAAAATTGTGGCTAAAATTCTCAAAATACCGAAAATCGGGAGGTACCGTTATATCGGGGCTATACCAAAACATGAACCTATGTTGACGATGTTTCGTGGATATGTTTCACGACCACTGAGAACCTCAAATGTCAAATTGCAGATAGTTCGGTTAAAAATTGTGGCTAAAATTCTCAAAATACCGAAAATCGGGAGTTACCCTTATATGGGGGATATACCAAAACATGGACCTATGTTGACGATGTTTGGTGGAGATATTTCATGACCACTGAGAACCTCAAATGGCAAATTACAGCTAGTCCGGATGAAAATTGAAGCTAAAATTCTCAAAATACCGAAAATCGGGAGGTACCGTTATATGGGGGCTATACCAAAACATGCACCTATGTTGACGATGTTTCGTGGATATGTTTCATGACCACTGAGAACCTCAATTGTCAAATTACAGATAGTTCGGTTAAAAATTGTGGCTAAAATTCTCAAAACACCGAAAAGCGGGAGGTAGCGTTATATGGGGGCTATACCAAAACATGAACCTATGTTGACGATGTTTCGTGGAGATGTTTCATGACCACTGAGAACCTCAAATGTCAAATTGAAGATAGTTCGGTTAAAATTGTGGCTAAAATTCTCAAAATACCGAAAATCGGGAGGTACCGTTATATGGGGACTATACCAAAACATGAACCTATGCCCACATCCTTTAGGATATAAGTTTGTTGATCACTAGGAACCCCAAGTGCCAAATTATAGCTAATTCGGTCTGCAAATGTGGCGAAGAACGTCAAAATACCTCAAATCCGGAGGTACCGTTGTATGGGGGCTAAACCAAAGAGTGGACCGATATAGCCCATCTTCGAACTTGACTTGCCTATGGAAAAAAGACCCTCGGGTGCAAAATTTCAGCACTGTATTTGAATTATTGCGGACGCTAGAGTGATTACAACAGACGGACAGACGGACATGGCTAGATCGTCTTAGAATTTTATCCTGATCAAAAATATATATACATTATATGGTCGCAAATGATAAGTTCGATGTGTTACAAACGGAATGACAAACTTAATATACCCTCCATACTATGGTGGAGGGTATAGAAATTAAGTCCAGGACCTGTCCTGTCTTGTTAAAACCATTCTAATATCTTTTGTCAATCGATGGCAGAACTATTTGTAGAAATTGACATTTATATCGCTTCTATATAAGACCCTTTGATAGGCATTCTATCTAATGAAGACCCCTATAATAGGTCTTATGTCTATAGAAGACCCTTTGATAGGTCTTCCAACTATATAAGACCCCTTCGACAGGCCTTCTACCTATAGAAGAACCCTGGAGAGATTTTCTGCCTATATAAGACCACTTTGATAGGCCTTCTAACTATACAATACTTCGACAGTGCTTCTATCTATAGAATATCCCTTTGATGGGTCTTTTATCTATATAAGTCCCCTTTGATCGGTCGTCTGTCTATATAAGGCTCCGTTGTGGGGTCTTCTATCTATAGAAGTCCCCTTTAATAGGTATTCTCTCTATATAAGTACCTTTTGATAGGTCTTCTGTCTATATAAGACCCTTTGATAGGTATTCTATCTAAAGAAGACCCCTTTGATAGGTCTTCTATCTATAGATCATTTGTTAATGGTCTTCTATCTATGTAAGTCCCCTCTGATATGTCTTCGAACCATATAAGACCACTTCGACAGGTTTTCTATCTATAGAAGACCACCTTGATAGGTCTTCTAACTATAGAAGATCCCTTTGATGGATCTTCTAACTATTTAAGACCCCTTCGATAGGTCCTCTATCTATAGAAGATCCCTTTGATAGGTCTTCTATCCTTTAATTGGTGTTTTATTTAAAGAAGACCCCTTTAATATGGCTTCTATCTTGATAGGTCTTCTTTCTATAGCAGACCCCTTTGATGGATCTTCTATCATATAAGTCCCCTTTGATAGGTATTCTAACCATATAAAACCCCTTCGACAGGTCTTATATGTATAGAAGACCCTTTTGATGGGTCTTCTTCTATCTATAAAAGTCCCATCTGATAGGTCTTTTATCTATATAAGTCCCCTTTAATCGGTCTTCTGTCTATATAAGGCTCCGTTGTGGGGTCTTCTATCTATAGAAGTCCCCTTTAATAGGTCTTCTCTCTATATAAGTACCTTTTGATAGGTCTTCTGTCTATATAAGACCCTTTGATAGGTATTCTATCTAAAGAAGACCCCTTTGATAGGTCTTCTATCTATAGATCATTTTTTAAATGGTCTCCTATCTATGTAAGTCCCCTCTGATAGGTCTTCGAACCATATAAGACCACTTCGACAGGTTTTCTATCTATAGAAGACCCCCTTGATAGGTCTTCTAACTATAGAAGATCCCTTTGATGGATCTTCTAACTATTTAAGACCCCTTCGAGAGGTCTTCTATCTATAGAAGATCCCTTTGATAGGTCTTTTATCCTTTAATTGGTGTTGTATTTAAAGAAGACCCCTTTAATATGTCTTCTATCTTGATAGGTCTTTTGATAGAAGACCTTATCTATAGAAGACCCCTTTGATGGATCTTCTATCATATAAGTCCCCTTTGATAGGTATTCTAACCCCTTCGATAGGTCTTATATCTTTAGAAGACCCTTTTGATGGGTCTTCTTCTATCTATAAAAGTCCCCTCTGATAGGTCTTTTATCTATATTAGACCCCTTTTATAAGTCGTCTATCTATAGAATACACCTTTCATAACTATTCCGTCTTTAGAAGACGTGAATTGTTTCGAATTTCAAATGAAAATATCAAAGTACAACTGAAAATTTTCGAATTATATGTGAAATTGGTGTACATATTGAGCTTGTAATCTTTATCTTTATCCGCACATCTAACATATTTGTGATTGACAATGCCGAACCAACAAGCATTTTTAAATAACACAAACAATTGAATTTAATTTCGTATGCTCCTCAAAACTGACCAAAACACAACTTGTCACAAAATCCAAAATATATTTGTGACAACATAAGACAAGTACAAATTCCCTAGATTATATCTCAAAAGTCGTGCAATCTGTTGTTATTATTTATGAAACTACATACAGCGGAATGCCCTAGTCATAGATAGTATAATCAGACGTCATAGGGTCGATCGTTTGGTTTGTATGACAGATCTGGGACTTGACAACAATTTACGCACAAACATTGTGAGATTCCAAGTAAAAGTTGTTTGTTATTGGGAGGCATAGGTAATACCGGCATAAACCACTGTCAACCTCATTTGCGAGCAAGATATTAAAATGTATTATTCCCCATAAAATTTACGCTGAAAGCTTGTGCGTAGGCGTGATATTTAATTGTCATCATCTAGATTCTAGAAGCAGAACAGCAACAACAACATTTTTGAAGCAAATCCCTTAAAATTTGTAATTCTTTTTGCTGCTGTTCTTTGTCATGTTCTTCCGTGTGTGTTTCGCTGTGCTGAAACGAAGATTTACATTTAAATACACAGCGTGTAAAATTTTGTTTCATTTTAATTATGAGTCGTAATAATGTTTCACCAGAGACATTTTTTTTTGTTTCAGAACGTCAGAAGAAAATATGATAAATTTTCATCATTATAATCCATGATGAGATTGTTGTTTTTTTCGTTTCCTTTGGGGAAATTATGATGTTTCTTCGTTGGTGTTTTCTTGTTTTTGTAAAAATACCTATTTGATAATCAAAATAGACACACAATAAAGATTGTACACAAAATGTAAACAAAACGGAGGCAACTGTAACAACAACGCAATCAGTCGACGACATATGGCCAACAAAAAATTAAAAAGCTGCAATATTTAATAGGAAGAATTTCAGTTAAATTTACTGGTGGGGTGGAAATATTTACATGGCATGAAGTAAGAAGTTTTTGTGTGTATCATAAAAAGCCGCATTGTTAATTGCAATAACCAAACGTGTAAAGACGTCTCGTAAATGATAAGAATTGTTTATAACAGTGTTTTGAAATATGTCTCTGGATATTAGGTTGATCTATTTACGGGGGAGAAGACATTTAAACACCAGTAGCTGTTTGCATTATTTGATGATAGTACTGTTTGTAGTTTCACGGGAAATATTAAGATATCTTTATAAATACAAATCAAATGTCGCTCGTTGGTCATGACATCAGTTGAGAACGGCTGGACCGAATTGGATAATTCTTTTTGTGAAATGTTCGCCATAACCTGACTTAGACATTTTGACAATGCCCACTTTTACGCCCACTTTTTCAATCTTCATTTTTTATCTTTTCTACAAAAACCACTGAACCGATTTTTCTGAAATTGTCAGGGAATGTTCATGCTGGGGCGGGGTACATCCCATACCCGGTAAAATTTGAAGGAAGGGGTTCCATGCGATGACGTGATTTCATGGCATCTTTTGCATTGGTTCAAACGAAGTCGTGAAATATCCGATCTTTTCATCAGCATTTGAACCATTGCAAAGGAAGTCGTGAAAGATCGGATCTTTTCATCAGCATTTGAACCCATGCAAAGGAAGTCGTGAAAGATCCGATCTTTTCATCAGAATTTGAACCCATTCCATCGATGAATTTTGTGTTTTTATTTGGAAATGACATGGCAAAGCATTGGTGTAAATGACATGCTTTGGATCCAAACATGAATAGCATCTTTTGGGGTCCACGCTCATATAAAATTCATCGATGAAGATGCTAAAAAGATGACATGCCAGATCACTTGCACCCATGATTGAATGACATCTTTGGCATCGAACATTTTGCTGGGATATACCCTATCTCTTTAAAAATGCTATATCTATATAAATAAAAATCAAATGTCGTTCGTTGGTGATGGCATCAGTTGAGAACCACGGGACCTATTTCTATAGTTATTTTTTTGAAATGTTCATCATAAACCAACTTAGGTTTTTATGCAATTTTAATCTTTTCTACAAAAACTACTGAATTGATTTTCGTGAAATTGTCATGGAATGTCCAGGGATGGCTCCCGTTGATAATACATAGGCTACATACTTTGTTGAATTTCGGAAGGGGCGGGGTACTTCCCCTATACCCTGTTTCTTTAAAAATTATATATTTACAATAATAACGAATGTAGCGGTTTGGAAATTAATTTGGGAGACAATTGTGGTTGTGTCTCGGATCATACCTACTGATTTGGGACCAAAAGACTTGATCACGCCCACATTTTAAAACATGTTACATCTACAAAACTACTGAACCAATTTTCCTGAAATTTTCAGGGAATGTACGGGGATGGCACCCGTTGTGAAAATAGGATGCATATTTTCTTGACTTTCGAAGGAGCGGGGTATTTCCCTTTGCCATACTTAAAAAACACGCCATATCAAATGCTGTTATGGAAAGAAAATTTTACCACGCCCACTTTCTTCAATTTTCAATTAAAAATATTTCTTCAAAAACAACAGAACCTATTTTCCTGAAATTGTCAGGGAATGTACAGGGAAGGCCCCCGAAAACAGGCTACATATTTTATTAAATTCCAGAGGGGGTACGGGGTACCTCACCTATGCGATATTTGCAAAAACTACGAATGTATTGGTTTAAAAATGTACGAATTATTCTACAATCTTGGAATTTCTTTGGGGCCTAAAGACCCGACCTCGCCTGCTTGTTTTAAATATGTTATATCTCCAATGCTACTGAACCGATTTCCATGAAATTTGCAGCAACAACTCAAGGTTTGCCGTTGTTATGTGTATTTTATGAATTTCGCCCATTTTTTAAACGCTATATGTAAAGGCCAACTTATGATTATATCAGTTTCAGTGTACCCTAGGTACATATCTGGAGCCAAAATACCGCACTTTTTTAAATTTGTTATATCTTAAAAACTGATGACCACACCCACTCTTTTCAATACATTATTTTTCAAAACTTACTTACTTAGCTGGCCCATTACAAAACATTTGTTCCATAGACCGAACTAAGAAAAGATCTCCATTCCTCTCTGTTTTTCGATTCGCTTTTTGGAATACCGCGCCTTTTCATTTCTTCATCCACTAGTATGCTCCATCGAAGCTTAGGCCTGCCGATTCTGCGTGCACCGCCATGTGGCATGTATTCATACGCCTTTTTAGCGGGTTCATCATCGCTCATTCTTATGATATGGCCTATCCAACGCAGTCGTTGCATCTCGATACGTTTAACTATATTTTATGTCTTTGTATAGCTGATATAGCTCGTGGTTCATACGACGTCGATATACACCGTCAACGCAAATCGGCCCGTAGATCTTTCGAAGAATTTTCCTCTCAAACACACCAAGCACTGCCATGTCTGCTTGCGCAAGTACCCATGCTTCTGAGCCATACATTAGCACGGGTAGTATCAGCGTTTTGTATAGTGTTATTTTTGTTTGACGAGATGTGGCTTGTTTTTAAATTGCTTACTTAAACCATAGTAGCATCTGTTGGCCAATACAATTCTTCTTCTTATTTCACAACTGATGTTGTTTGTTGTGTTTATGGCAGTGCCGAGGTAGACAAAGTCCTTAACTACCTCAAAATTGTAGGTACCAACTTCCACAGTTGGTCCGAGCTCTTGGACGCTTTGCGCGTCGACACCATCAATTTGGCCTTTTCGCCGTTTACCGCCAGACCCACTTTCGCAGATTCTGCTTCGACCTTCCTAAAGGTATCAGTTACTTCCTTTACTGATCGTCCCATGATGTCTATGTCATCAGAATAGGCAAGTAACATGTGGCTATTGGTGTAAATTGTGCCATTTCTTTTGACATTTGCATCTCGTATTACTTTTCCCAGCAAAATGTTGAATAGGTCACACGAAAGGCTGTCTCCTTGTCTGAAACCTCTTTTGGTACAAAATTCTTCGGAGAGGTTCTTTCCAATTTTAAATGAGGACCTTGTATCAGTTAAACTCATCTTACAAAGATGAATGAGCTTTGCGGGGATACCAAATTCAGACATTGCATGGCATACCTTTGATCGGCGGGGACTGTCGAATGCTGCTTTATAATTGACAAAAAAGTGATATGTGTCGATCTGCTTCTCATGGGTCTTTTCTAGGATTTGCCGTAGGGTAAATATCTGGTCAACGGTGGACTTGCCAGGTCTAAAGCCACATTGGTATGGTCCAATTATTTCGTTGACCATTGGCTTTAGTCGTTCGCACAATATCCCTGACACTATCTTATAAGCAATAGGGAGAAGACTTATGCCCCTATAGTTGGAGCATACAGTCTTATCTCCTTTCATGTGGACGGGACATAGGCTCTTCAGGTTCCAATCGTCGGGTACGCGTTCTTTCTGCCAGATGGTGCTAATTAGCTGATGCATACACCTTATCAGCGCGTCGCCTCCGGTTTTAAACAGCTCGGCTAGTAAGCCATCGGCTCCTGTTGCATTATTATTCTTCAGCCGGTTTTGCTGTTTTTACCTCATCTTGGCCGGGCGGTAAACATTCTATACCATCTTCTGGGATTGGATCTGTGGTATCATCGTCTTCGCTACTATTGGATACCAGCAGATTGGAGAAATGTTCCTTCCATATCCTGAGCACGCTATCTGCATCTGTTATCAGATTACCTTGCTGGTCTCTACAGGAGGATGTGCCTGTACCAAAGCCATCTGTTTGATGTTTCACTCTTTGGTAGAATTTTCGGACTTCATTCTGGCTCCTGTACATCTCGATTTTTTCACACTCCCGCTTTTCCATTTCTCTCTTTTTCTTGCGAAAAAGACGTTTCTCTTCTCTCCTTTTCTCCCGATATCTCTCTCGTGCGCTACGCGTTTCTACTGATTATATGTCGCATGTTTCTCTTCGGTAGCAGCACGACACTCCTGGTCATACCATGAATTCCTTTGTGAAGGTCTCTGGAAACCATGTATGGATTTTGCGGCTGTTTGCATGGAGTGGGCAATATTTTGCCATTGTGTTGTTATGTTATCGGGACAAGGAGTGCTCGCATTAAGCAATTGGGCTAGTTGAGTGGAATATGCTGTGGCTATCTGTTGTGTTTGCAGCCTATCGTTGTCCAACTTCCGCGTTGTGTTTGTTCGTGCTTTATTTGCTACGTTTAGACGGGTACGTACCTTTGCTGCAACAGGGTAGTGCTCCGAATTAATGTTTGCGCCTCGGAACGATCGTACATCCAAGACGCTCGATGAATGTCTTCCATCTATCACAACATGACCAATTTGAATACTTGTTCTTTGATCTGGAGACAGCCAGGTGCCCTTATAAATATCGAGATGATTAAATCTGGCACTGCTAACTACCATGTTTTTTGCAGCTGTAAAGTCTATCACCATCATGGACCACCATTGGACCCGCCGATAAATAGTAGGTCATATATCATTGATCTAAATATTAATCGGGGTGCGCTCATCCTGTATGGGATGTTTTGGAACGATGTTTTATAATGTTTTATTACAGAAAAATATAAGAATAGTTGGAATTTTTAATGGAAAATGAGGTATTCACGAATGGAAAAGACCAAGTTGCCGTTTTATGGAATTTCTCATAGGACCCACATCATATCAAAACACATTTGTGTAAAAAGAATCACAATTGTTGCATTTCTAATCACAATAAACCACTGTGCGCCATAATGTCACTGTCAATATTTGTCGCTTGTTTTTTTTTTTTTTTTTGCCAAAAATGTCATCTCTTATATTTTTAGCTTTTTCGTCCGGTGTGGGGTTGAGGAATGTATTCCATTTAATTTGTATTTGCCATCATGTTGTGGGTCGATTGGTAGATGGGGCTGGGATACGTTTTTAAATGTGGACAGACGGTTTGGGTTTTCTTATCTTATCAAAACCCCCATTGTGTTTTCAGATGTTGCTGGTGATGATGGTGGTGCTGGTGGTGGTTATAGTGGTAATGATGATGGTTGGTGTGTTTGATGGTTTTTGTGCTTCAATGGTGTTATTGGCAATTGCTTCGATTAAAACAGCCAATGCCTTCGATTGTGTTTTTTTTGTTCCACCATCTACTAAATGGACTAGTGCCTAAGTGACTTTACCAACAGCCGCTTTTATTCGTTACCAAACAATGGCAACCATTTAATGTTCCTTTCTTTGCAAAACCCATAATTGGGATATCATCAATATGAGATTAGTTTGCTGTGGCATTTTTGTGACTTGGCGCTTCATTTGAAGCTTTTGAATGGATACAAAACCATTTTATTATCACACCAGAAAAAAACACTTTTTGTTTTCGCCAAAAATATGTTTTACAGAAAGTTGCCTGTGAAATTTAATGACAATTTAATCAGCGGACAAAGTTTTTGGGATTTTTATTTTTTTCCTTTTCATTGAAGAAGTTGAAGTGATTTAGGCATGTGAAGGGGACCTGACTTGAATTTATGTTTGTGAATTAAGTTGAAAAATTTTACCAGATGGTTTATTCATTAGTCTAATTAAGGTAAGGGAGGTAAGGAGATAAGGAAGTTTGATTGATGCCCGTGAGGAATTTGCTATTGGCAATATTTATAAGGCTATTAACCATATACTGCTATGCTATTACACTAAGGCTTTTCAAATCCAAATTTTGAAAAACAAATGAAACATTCCATGGTATTTATTACACTGTACAACACAAAAAATAATTACAAGATAATTCGGCCAGATTATGAAAGAGGACCGAAAAAAAGAAGACACGTGTATCGGCGTTTTGAAAGTTTACGTCGAGAAGTAACCTAAGTAGGCGTGGAAAGTTCCGCCCATTTCTACAGGTTTTGAAATATTCGACATCAGATTCCTTGGTGATTCAGTAAATTTTGTCAGAGCAGAAGTAGCTGCCATCATTAGAGTATTTAGGACCATGCCAAAACCACGGATGATATGACTCGTATATCAGATATATATTCACTGTACAATAGTCGTAGACTATCATTGAATTTTCACATACAATATCAGGAACCTATTTTAGTTTATAGTCCTAAAATACAAAACTTAATAAACTCAGATAAAGTACAACATTAACCCTAAAACGTGATTTTACTTTTGGCAGATTCCTGGCGTTTAGGTACGATTTAGAGTTTTGGTGTATTCGGGGACCTAGTAAAATTGTATGACAAATAATTTTGTAGAATATTTTGATCTGATACGATCTCATTTTAAAGGAGTTTTTAAACGTTTTTGAAAAAATGGACCGAAAATACCCCTTTAGTGACTCGCATGAGGGTTAATTTTTTCATAAAAAGATACCTCGCATTGTTGTATGTAATATTGCTAAAGACACCTTATATATTAAATGCAAGGACTCCAAGGAATCTGATGTCGAATATTTCTAAACATGTAGAAATGGGCGGAAATTGCCACGCCTATTTAGGTTACTTCTCGACGTAAACTTTCAAAACGCCGATACACGTGTCTTCTTTTTTTCGGTCCTCTTTCATAATCTGTGCGGGGTTTCTTGTAATTTTAAAAAAATCCAATTTTGTTGTACAGTGTTATTAAATGAAATCTAGAAACATTAACAGAGTGTACAGTACATTTAAGTATATGTAATCAACCTTTTATTCCCATCCACTGAAATGGTGCTACTCTAGACACTTTTTGAGAGAAAATGTGTTTCTGAATGAAAGGAAGGAAAGGGTGCTTCTATAGACACTTTCTGAAAGAAAAACAGCTTCAAGGGTGCTTTTATAGAAAGGATGCTTCTATAGACACTTTTTTACCCTCAGCATTAGAGTTGTGCCAAAGGAACTATATGGAACTATCTAGTTCACTTCGCAGTTCCAATGGCCCACATTTTTTCTTTGAACAAACTGCGTATACTTGCTATCACACGTTATATTTCATGAGGTTGCTCATACGTTTTGGAACTAGTACAAGGAACTAGGAACTAGATTACCCAACTCTACTCAGCATTCATGCTAACGAGTTTATATACACTTTCATACGGGCAAAATGTGTCTCATCGAAATAATGGTTTTAGACCCCAAGTATGTTTGGACGAAATCCGTTTCAGACAATTTGCAGTTGATTTAGCAATGTCCGTCCGTCTGTCTGGCTGGAGCGCACGATAACTCTCGAATGAATGAACCGATTCGGTCCAAAATTTGGCTTTCGTAATATTTTGCCCAAACTTAGTTTATGTTCGAAGATGGGCTATATCGGTCCACTCCTTCCGGTACCTCCCCTACAAAAGTTCGAAAATGTTCGGAAAGTGTGTGCGCACAATAACTCTTGAAGGAAGTAACCGATTTGATCCATACATTGCACATCGTGAAAATTCTACCAGATTTAGATGAGGTTCCAATATGAACTCAATCGGTCCACCCTATTAGTACCTCCCACACAAAATTTCGGATAAGTTCAGATTAGAAGCTGCTCACGAATCGCATTGATTTTTGTTGCAACAACTTGTATTTACTGCCCCCAACACGGTACGAGTTTCATCAGTTTATACTTTCTGAGAAAATAGCCTGAACGATGCAAAAGGCCCCTATGATACCGTGTGTAGTGGTTGGACGGCAAGATAACTCTAGAACGGATCTGCCGATTCGGTCCAAAATTTTTTAAATTCGAAGATAAGCCATATCAGTCCACTCCTTTAGGTACCTCCCCCACAAAAGTTCAAAAATGTTCGGAAAATTTGTGCGCACGATAACTGATGTAATACCAGATATAGATCAGGTTCGAATATGGACTTTATTTGTCTACTCCTTTTGGTACCTCTCACACAAAATTTCGAATAAGTTCACTTTAAAACCTGCTCTCGAATCACTTTAATTTTTGTTGAAGCGATTTGCATCCGTTACCTCCATTAAGACTTGGGAAACCAGCCCGAAATGTGTAAAAAAACCTATGTCACCATATGTGGCGGTCGGGGAGCACGATAACTCTCAAACTGTTCAACCGATTTGGTCCAACATTTGGTCTTCGTCATATTATATCCAAAGTAAGTTTCATGGGGCAATACCGGTCCACAAATTCCGGCAATTTTCCCCAATATTTAAAATATGTCACTAAAATGCTAGGACGATATTACTTGAATAGGGCAACCAAATTGCTCCAAAATTTGGATCTCCTAATATTTTGTCGGTCCTCCCTAAGGGTACCTCACCCACAACAGTTCAACATTTGTGTCTTAGTGCAGTTACTTCTTAATCCACATTTTTGTCGGCAAGTTCAAATGTCCAAAAAGGGCCAGAGAATTCTGAAGAGACCTTAAATACATTCGATCTGTCCGTATGTGAAAGTTTCACTTCACATTGGCTGAGGGTATACATCTGTCGGCAAGGCCGTCTGACACTTTTTTACTTGTTAAAGCAAAGAGTGTTTCTATAGACCCTTTATGAAAGAAAGGGTGCTTCTGTAGACCCTTTTTGAAAAAAGAGTGCTTCTATAGACCCTTTTTGAAAGAAAGGGTGCTTCTATAGACACTTTCTGAAAGAAAGGGTGCTTCTATAGACACTTTCTGAAAGAAAGGGTGCTTCTATAGACCCTTTCTGAAAGAAAGGGTGCTTCTATAGACCCTTTCTGAAAGAAAGGGTGCTTCTATAGACACTTTCTGAAAGAAAGGGTGCTTCTATAGACCCTTTCTGAAAGAAAGGGTGCTTCTATAGACCCTTTTTGAATGAAATGGTGCTTCCCTATAGACCCTTTCTAAAAGACCCTATAGACCCTTTCTAAAAGAGTGCTTATATAGATCCTATCTGAAAGAAAGGGTGTTTCTATAGACCCTTTTTGAAAGAAAGGGTGCATCTATTGACACTCTATGAAAGAGAAGGTGCATCTATGGACACTCTATGAAAGAAAGGGTGCATCTATTGACACTCTATGAAAGAAAGGGTGCATCTATTGACATTCTATGAAAGAAAGGGTGCATCTATTGACACTCTATGAAAGAAAGGGTGATTTTGTAGACCACTTCTGAAAGAAAGGTTGCTTCTATAGACACTTTCTGAAGGCAAGGGTATTTCAATAGACCACTTCTGAAAGAAGGGTTGCTTTTATAGACCCTTTCTGAAAGAAAGGGTGCTTTTATAGACCCTTTCTGAAAGAGAGGGTGCATCTATAAACCCTTTCTAAAAGAGAGGGTGCTTCTATAGACCCTTTCTGAAAGAAGGGGTGCTTCTATAGACCCTTTCTGAAAGAAGGGGTGCATCTATAGACCCTTTCTGAAAGAAGGTGTGCATCTATAGACCCTTTCTGAAAGAAGGGGTGCATCTATAGACCCTTTCTGAAAGAAGAGAAAGGGTCTATAGAAACACACTTTCTTTCAGAAAGGGTCTATAGATGCACCCTCTCTTATAGACCCTTTCTGAAAGAAGGGGTGCTTCTATAGACCCTTTTTGAAAGAAAGGGTGCATCTATTGACACTCTATGAAAGAAAGGATGCATCTATTGACACTCTATGAAAGAAAGGGTGCATCTACATTTTCTGAAGGAAAGGGTGTATCTATTGACACTCTATGAAAGAAAGGGTGCATCTATTGACACTCTATGAAAGAAAGGTTGCTTCTATAGACATTTTCTGAAGGAAAGGGTGCTTCTATAGACCCTTTTTGAAAGAAAGGGTGCTTCTATAGACCCTTTTTGAAAGAAATGGTGCTTCTATAGACCCTTTTTGAAAGAAAGGGTGCATCTATTGACACTCTATGAAAGAAAGGGTGCATCTATTGACACTCTATGAAAGAAAGGGTGCATCTATTGACACTCTATGAAAGAAAGGGTGCATCTATTGACACTCTATGAAAAAAAGGGTGCATCTATTGACACTCTATGAAAAAAAGGGTGCATCTATTGACACTCTATGAAAGAAAGGGTGCATCTATTGACATTCTATGAAAGAAAAGTTGCTTCTATAGACACTTTCTGAAGGAAAGGGTGTTTCTATAGACCCTTTCTGAAAGAAGGGGTGCTTTTATAGACCCTTTGTGAAAGAGAGGGTGCATCTATAGACCCTTTCTGAAAGAAAGTGTGTTTCTATAGACCCTTTCTGAAAGAAGGTGTGCTCTTATAGACCCTTTCTGAAAGAAGGGGTGCTTTTATAGATTCTTTCTGAAAGAAAGGATGGTTTTATAGACCCTTTCTGAAAGAAAGGGTGCATCTATAGATCCTTTCTGAATGAAAGGGCGCTTCTACTGATCCTTTCTGAAAGAAAGTGTGCTTTTGTAGACCACTTCTGAAAGACAGGTTGCTTCTATAGACACTTTCTGAAGGAAAGGGTGTTTCTATAGACCCTTTCTGAAAGAGAGGGTGTATCTATAGACCCTTTCTGAAAGAAAGAAAGGGTGCATCTATAACCCTTTCTGAATGAAAGGGTGCATCAATAGACCCTTTCTGAATGAAAGGGCGCTTCTTTAGACCCTTTCTGAATGAAAGGGTGCATCTATAGACCCTTTCTGAATGAAAGGGCGCTAGACCCTGATTGATTTTGTTTACTTGTTGTTAGACATTAGTGTATATTTTTCACGAACAAGTTCAAGTTTTTTCATTGGCTTCTAATTCAGAATGGAGATTCATGTTGTATTTTTAGGTCGTGATATTATCATTTCCTACGGTGTTGACATATTGGCCTAGTTCACCATAGTTATGTGCTTGAGTCGATTGAATGATCTTCTAAATATATCAAGGCATAATCATATATTTTTTACATTACTAATGTTTACTTCGTTCTATTTATAACCCTATTCATGCGTACATAACATGACATTATATAGTAATTTATGTGTTCACCTCGCAGAAAAATAATTTGCGTATTTTCCATCATAAATATGTTTGTACCTATGAATTTTATTACATACTTAAACAAACCCATACAGACAATATATTACGTTAATCCTGAAAGAATAACTCGACACCAAAGGTTCCCCTCGAATATTGTGAATATACAACATCGGTATTTGTTATCATTCTATTTATAAAACAATGATTTATTTCCATTAATAATATTTGATTGGTAGGTAAGTAGGTACGAGTATGTATGTAGATAGGAGTTTTGTTTAGCTGCCAGCCATTACGTCTATTTGCCAAAACAAACAGAACAAAATCGCATGCAAACTGCGTATTTATTTCGACATTCGACAATAAAATACCACGAAATTCATCTAAATCATCTGCAACAACAACGACAGCAGATTATTACGATATCTTATCAACAAACAGAACAAAATACTACAAAAATAAGTGCTTTTTATCACTATTTCTCTTACATTCCATACGTTGTTATTTTATATTTATTTGTTTTCTTTTTTGTTGGTGAAACATTTCAGTGTTTTCTGTGAAATTGCTGTTCCACCACCATTATGACGAAAATTGTTGTTTACTTCACTTTAATTTTACACTCGAGAAAACCTGGAGTCTTTTGCAATGTTGAGCACCCTAAATCATCAGCTGGAGTGGGCTACAACCCATTTAACACAAAAGCTATTCTAAAAGTTGTTGCCAATTTCACTCCACCACACAGTTTGCTGTTCCATCAGAGACGAGCAACAGCTTGTCGGGGCACTTCAATTCACTCCACACACCATTTGCCATTAAAAGCATCTGAAGTATTTTATCTAATCTTATCGCTTGCAACAAAATTCTCAGAAAGTCAACAGACACGAATCGGATGTGTGATATTTTGTAATGTTGTAGTTCGGGTAGAGGTGGTGTTGGTTGGTTGTTGTTATCTTTGCGATAATAAAAATATTGTTTTGCAAAAATAAAACTAAACGAAAAACAAACTCAATAAAGGGAGAATTACAGGAAAACAAAACTAATATTTGATTTTATTTATTGAAGGTATTCCAGGTGATTGTGTTTGTCAATAGCCCTCCAAGTTGGTTGAACGACACTTTAGTTTAGACAATGGAAAGTTACTTAGGTAGTTATTTTCAACAACAGGCCATTTTGTTCGATAAAATTGTAAAGTGACATGAGCAGACACCCTATGACAGTTTTCAGGTTGGCGTCCTGTCACGACCACACTGGCGCTTAATAGCTTAGCACAGAACGACGTATCGTCATATGGAGGGATTGGAATACTGGAAAGGTAGAGATTAAGGGGTCAGTAACAGCGCCCTTTCTTGGAGAAAGAGTCTATAGAAGCACCCTTTCATTGAGAAAGGGTCTGTAGAAACGTCTTTTCTTTGAGGAAGGGTCTATAGGACCGCCTTTTTGAGAAATGGTCTACAGAAGCACAATTGCTTTTAAAAAGAGTCTATGGAAGCACCCTTTCTTTTAGAAAGGGTCTATAGAAGCGTCCGTTCTTTGAGGAAGGGCCTATAGAGGCGCCTTTCCTTTGAGAAAGGGTCTATAGAAGGACCTTTCATTGAGCAAGGGTATACAGAAGAAAGGGTCTAAAGAGGCAACCTATGTGAGAGGGTCTGTAGAAGCACCCTTTCATTGAGAGAGGATCTGCAGAAACGTCATTTTATTGAAGAAGGAAGGAACGCTTTTTTTTGAGAAATGGTCTTTAGAAGCACCCTTGCTTTTAAAAAGAGTCTATGGAAGCATCCTTTTTTTAAAAAGGGTCTATTGAAGCACCCTTTCATTGAGAAAGGTTCTACAGAAGGCCCATTTCATAGAGAAAGGGTCTATAGAAGCACCCTTTCATTGAGAGAGGGTCTATAGAAGCAGCCTTTCATTGAGAAGGGGTCTATAGAAGCGCCCTTTCTTTGAGAAAGGGTCTACAGAAGAATCCTTTCTTTGAGAAAGGGTCTATAGAAGCGTCGTTTCTTTGAAGAAGGGTCTATAGAAGAGAGTTTTCTTTGAAAAAAGGGTATAAAGAAGCACCCCTTCTTTTGGAAAGAGTCTATCGAAGCACCCTTTCTTTTGGAAAGGGTCTATCGAAGCACCCTTCCTTTTGGAAAGGGTCTATCGAAGCATCCTTTCTTTTGGAAAGGGTCTATCGAAGCACCATTTCTTTTGGAAAGGGTCTATCGAAGCACCCTTTCTTTTGGAAAGGGTCTATCGAAGCACCCTTTCTTTTGGAAAGGGTCTATCGAAGCACCCTTTCTTTTGGAAAGGGTCTATTGAAGCCCCCTTTCTTTTGGAATGGGTCTATCGAACCACCCTTTCTTTTGGAAAGGGTATATCGAAGCACCCTTTCTTTTGGAAAGGGTCTATTGAAGCCCCCTTTCTTTTGGAATGGGTCTATCGAACCACCCTTTCTTTTGGAAAGGGTCTATCGAAGCACCCTTTCTTTTGGAAAGGGTCTATCGAAGCACCCTTTCTTTTGGAAAGGGTCTATCGAAGCACCCTTTCTTTTGGAAAGAGTCTATCGAAACACCCTTTCTTTTGGAAAGGGTCTATCGAAGCACCCTTTCTTTTGGAAAGGGTCTATCGAAGCACCCTTTCTTTTGGAAAGAGTCTATCGAAACACCCTTTCTTTTGGAAAGGGTCTATCGAAGCACCCTTTCTTTTGGAAAGGGTCTATCGAAGCACCCTTTCTTTTGGAAAGGGTCTATCGAAGCACCATTTCTTTTGGAAAGGGTCTATCGAAGCCCCTTTTCTTTTGGAATGGGTCTATCGAACCACCCTTTCTTTTGGAAAGGGTATATCGAGACACCCTTTCTTTTGGAAAGGGTCTATCGAAGCACCCTTTCTTCTGGAAAGGGTCTATCGAAGCACCCTTTCTTTTGGAAAGGGTCTATCGAAACACCCTTTCTTTTGGAAAGGGTCTATCGAAGCACCCTTTCTTTTGGAAAGGGTCTATCGAAGCACCCTTTCTTTTGGAAAGGGTCTATCGAAGCACCCTTTCTTTTGGAAAGGGTCTATCGAAGCACCCTTTCTTTTGGAAAGGGTCTATCGAAGCACCCTTTCTTTTGGAAAGGGTCTATCGAAGAACCCTTTCATTTGGAAAGGGTCTATCGAAGCACCCTTTCTTTTGGAAATGGTCTATCGAAGCACCCTTTCTTTTGGAAAAGGTCTATCGAAGCACCCTTTCTTTTGGAAAGGGTCTATCGAAGAACCCTTTCATTTGGAAAGGGTCTATCGAAGCACCCTTTCTTTTGGAAAGGGTCTATCGAAGCACCCTTTCTTTTGGAAAGGGTCTATCGAAGCACCCTTTCTTTTGGAAAGGGTCTTTCGAAGCACCCTTTCTTTTGGAGAGGGTCTATCGAAGCACCCTTTCTTTTGGAAAGGGTCTATCGAAGCAACCTTTCATTTGGAAAGGGTCTATCGAAGCACCCTTTATTTTGGAAAGGGTCTATCGAGGCACCCTTTCATTTGGAAAGGGTCTATCGAAGCACCCTTTCTTTTGGAAAGGGTCTATCGAAGCACCCTTTTTTTGGAAAGGGTCTATCGAAGCATCCTTTTTTTGGAAAGGGTCTATCGAAGCATCCTTTTTTGGAAAGGGTCTATCGAAGCACCCTTTCTTTTGGAAAGGGTCTATCGAAGCACCCTTTCTTTTGGAAAGGGTCTATCGAAGCACCCTTTCTTTTGGAAAGGGTCTATCGAAGCACCCTTTGTTTGGGAAAGGGTCTATCGAAGCACCCTTTCTTTTGGAAAGGGTCTATCGAAGCACCCTTTCTTTTGGAAAGGGTCTATCGAAGAACCCTTTCTTTTGGAAAGGGTCTATCGAAGCACCCTTTGTTTGGGAAAGGGTCTATCGAAGCACCCTTTCTTTTGGAAAGGGTCTATCGAAGCACCCTTTCTTTTGGAAAGGGTCTATCGAAGATCCCTTTTTTTGGAAAGGGTCTGTCGAAGCACCCTTTCTTTTGGAAAGGGTCTATCGAAGCACCCTTTGTTTTGGAAAGGGTCTATCGAACCATCCTCTGTTTTGGAAAGGGTCTATCGAAGCACCCTTTTTTTTGGAAAGGGTCTATCGAACCATCCTTTGTTTTGGAAAGGGTCTATCGAAGCACCCTTTCTTTTGGAAAGGGTCTATCAAAGGACGCTTTCCTTTGTTTTGGAAAGGGTCTATCGACGCACCCTTTTTTTTGGAAAGGGTCTATCGAAGCACGCTTTCCTTTGGAAAGGGTCTATCGAAGCACCCTTTCTTTTGGAAAGGGTCTATCGAACCATCCTCTGTTTTGGAAAGGGTCTATCGAAGCAACCTTTCTTTTGGAAAGGGTCTATCGAAGCAACCTTTCTTTTGGAAAGGGTCTATCGAAGCACCCTTTCTTTTGGAAAGGGTCTATCGAAGCACCCTTTCTTTTGGAAAGGGTCTATCGAAGCACCCTTTCTTTTGGAAAGGGTCTATCGAAGCACCCTTTCTTTTGGAAAGGGTCTATCGAAGCACCCTTTCTTTTGGAAAGGGTCTATCGAAGCACCCTTTCTTTTGGAAAGGGTCTATCGAAGCACCCTTTCTTTTGGAAAGGGTCTATCGAAGCACCCTTTCTTTTGGAAAGGGTCTATCGAAGCACCCTTTCTTTTGGAAAGGGTCTATCGGAGCACCCTTTCTTTTGGAAAGGGTCTATCGAAGCACCCTTTCTTTTGGAAAGGGTCTATCGAACACCCTTTCTTTTGGAAGGGGTCTATCGAAGCACCCTTTCATTGAGAAAGGGTCTATAGAGGCGTCCTTTCTTTAAGAAAGGGTCTATAAAAGCGCCCTTCCTTTGAAAAGGGGTCTATAAAAGCGCCCTTTCTTTAAGAAAGGGTCTATAGGAGCACCCCTTTATTTAGAAAGGGTCTATAGAAGCACCCTTTCATTGAGAAAGGGTCTTTAGAAGCACCCTTTCTTTGAGAAAGCGTCCTTTATTTGAGAAATGGTCTACAGAAGAATCCTTTGTTTGAGAAAGGGTGTATAGAAGCACCCTATAGAAGCGTCCTTTCTTTGAAGAAGGGGGTATAGAAGGGCCTTTTCTTTGTGAAAGGGTCTATAGAAGCACACTTTCATTGAGAAAGGGTCTATAGAAGCACCCTTTCATTGAGGAAGGGCCTATAGAAGCGCCTTTTCTTTGAATAAAGGGTATATAGAAGCACCCTCTCTTTGAGAAAGGTCTTTCGAAGCACACTTTCTTTGAGAAAGGTCTTTCGAAGCACACTTTCATTGAGCAAGGGTCTATAGAAGCGTCCTATTTTTAAGAAAGGGTCTATAAAAGCGCCCTTTCTTTGAGAAAGGATCTATATAAGTACCCCTTCATTTAGCAAGGGTCTATAGAAGCACCCTTTCATTGAGAGAGAGGTCTCTAGAAGCGTCCTTTCATTTAGGAAAGGTCTTTAGAAGCGCCTTTTCTTTGACAAAGAAATGGTCTACCGAAGCAACCTTTCATTGAGAAAGGGTCTATAGAAGCACCCTTTTATTGAGTGAGGGTGTGTAGGAGCGATCTTTCTTTGATGAAGGGTCTATAGAAACGCCTTTTCTGTGACAAAAAGGGTCTACAGAAGCATCCTTTCATTGAGAAAGGATCTATAGAAGCTCCCTATAGAAGCGTCCTTTCTTTGGAGAAGAGTCTATAGAAGCGTCTTTCTTTGGGAAAAGGTCTATAGAAGTACCCGTTCTTTTAGACAGGGTCAGCAGAAGCACCCTTTCATTAAGAAAGGGTCTATAAAAGCGTCCTTTCTTGAGAAAGGGTCTATAAAAGCGCTCTTTCTTTGAGAAAGAGTTTACAGAAGCACCCTATCTTTGAAAAAGGCTGCAAAAAGCAACCTTTTTTGGAAAGGGTCTATAGAAGCACGTTTCATTGAGAAAGGGTCTACAGAACCAACCTTTCATTGAGAAAAGGTACGGTACACCCGATTTTATTTGTTTTCATGGGTTTAGCTACATTTGTTGTTGCAAGTTGACATTGTAGGTTCCCAATGGTCACAAAACTTCTCCACAAATAAGTGTCAACATAGATCCACATTTTTATATACACCCCATATGAAGATGCCGCCCTATTGAACACATTTTTAAATAATTTGTATGGCCTAATTTCCGGATTTGGTGTATTCGAGGTGATAAAATATCTTCACCTAAAATTGTGGATAGGAAAGTGGTTCGGACGATTATGTATTTGCCCTATAAACAAAATCCTCATATACTTTGAGGTTTATTTTCCTAGTGGGCAAAAATTCCTCAAGTTCTCTGACTATTTTCTGTAGGAAAATCCCTGAGGTTCGTCGATTAACTATATTTCTATAGAATAATCCTTAGGTTGTCTGAATACAATTTTTTTATAGAAAAAACATTCCATTCCAAAAAGAAACTTCATAGATTCTCTGAAGGCTAGTTATCTAAAGAAAAAAACCTCAGGTTCTCCGAAGACACTTTTTATATATTTACTATAGAAAAAAAACTGTTTTTCTATGAAACGAATTCCTCCTTCTTTGAGAATACATTTTCTACAGTGAAAAGTCTCCCCAGATACAGCTCTGGGATGTCAGCGTCTACTTGCGTCAAAAGAGGGACATACAGAAATCTCTCCGTCGCCTTCCAAAGAAGCATAAGAGAAGTCAAAATCATTGCGGTCCCATCACATCATAAGTTAAATGTTGGGTACATTGACATCAACCTCCTAACAGAGTTCACCAGACATTTCTTTTATTCACAACAATGTAGTCATATGCCCCCATTGTTTATATCTCCCTATCAACACACATTAATTTTATTGCTAATTAACAGTTCATTCACTACATTTCAATTTTCTAAACTTATAATCTAATTTTTTCTCATACAAATTTGTAACAAAACTAAAAGAAATATTTTACTCTCCAACCCCATCACCCTGTTGTTGCTGTTATGAATTATGTTGTAATGCAATGTTCTTTTCAAATTATGAATTCTTTATTATTCAGAAAAAAATCTCTTAATTGAGTTGTTAGAAATGTGCGAGACATTCCTTAGATATTCTTCACTTAATTATTGCATCATAAAAGAAGATACAACAAATTGACACCTTACAAATGGTTCTGACATGCACATAGAAATGTTTTTGTTGGTGTTGTTGCTGTTGCTGATACTGACTGTTGTTATTGTTGTGTTGCTGGTGTTCAGTTATGACGTTGATAGAACCCATGCCAACATAGCACAACCATGCTGCAAGCAATTCTTATCGTTATCACCCGAATGCCGCTTGTACTCCGATACTCGTTACTCGTACATGGAATATTGTTGCAATCAATTTAAACGATTTTCATAATCATAAAAATAACATTATTCTTGATGTACATTTTCTCTTTTTTTTGCCTTTTTATCAATGGCATTAAAAGTTCGTGCCTGATTTTACACAATTGCCTGAAAACGATGATGCAGTAAATCAGCCCAGCGAATACATGGCAATATCGCGTTAACATCATTGTCATCATCATCAGCATCATCATCGGCGGAGGAATAGGCATCGCTATTATTGCTATCATCAATAACAGCAGGCATTGTAGTCACACACGCGTATATATTTTAGGGGTTCTATGTTATGGGACCGCGGGTTCACTCAGAGAAAAGACGATGTAAAACAAGGACTTTTTTCAACAGATTTTGAACTCACTGAAAACCAAATCTTGGAAAATACAGCAAAACTTAAATATATATACATATGTATACAAAAAATTTTGAAATTTACAAAATGGGCATCTACTATGCCGAGAATATATCCAATAGGATTATGCCTTTTTTACAATCTCGTATCCCTGTATGATATTTTGATGAAGTCACTATAAGCAGATATTTCACTGAAAACAATGTATGGGGGCACACGACATAACCAAAATTACATAACCGTTTGTTCTCACTAATTTTATCATCGTTTTATATCATATATATTGTTAACAACAAGTAAAAAAGTATCAGTCGGCTTGGGCGACAGAGATATACCCTCAGCCTGTGTGTATTGAAAAATTTTTTTCCCAAAACACGTATGTATATAGGGGGTTTTTAAAATGTTCGGCGTATAAACACACAAACATGTTGATTAGGATTAAAGAGCAACAATCTTGCGGAGGAGATACTTAAAGGAATGGATCGACATTGACCATTACGGAAGTGGATCTCCAGCCACTACATATGGTGCCATTAGGGATTTTTACAACCTTCGGGCTGTTTGCTCATGAAGTGTGGACTTGCCCCTGAAAAAACTTTTACCATCGTAATTGAGGCAGTGAATACATGTTGCTTCAACAAAAATCTAAGTGATTCGGTAGGTCTTAAATTGAACTTATCCGAAATTTTGTGTGGTAGGTACCGGATGGAGTGGACAAATATAGTCCATATTTGAACCTGATCTGTATCTGGTAGATATATTAGGATGTGTAAAGTATGGACCAATTCGGCTACTCCCTTCAAGAGTTAACGTACGAACAATTTTTCCGAACATTTTTGAACTTTTGTGGGGGAGGTACCTGAAGGAGTGGACCGATATGGCTTATCTTCGAAATTAAACTATATTTGAACAAAATATTACTTAAGCCAAATTTTGGACCCAATCGCCATATCCGTTCGAGAGTTATCTTGCGCTCCAACCACCTTACATGGCGTCACAGGGGTTATGTGCAAATACCGTGCTATGGGGGCTACGTTGAAATGTGGACCTATACCGACGAATTTCAGTCAGAAATGCTTTAACCTCTAAGAAAGACTACCAAATTTCAGCTTTTCGGTGGGTTGCTGTAGCAACAGCCGTCAAAATACCGAAAATCGGGAGTTACCGCTCTATGGGGGCTATATGAAGCCGTGTGTCTATACCGACAAATTTCTGGGGGAAAGTTTTGTTCCTCCAGCGAAGACCAAGTACCAAATTTCAGCCATTTCGGTGTGATAATTAGGCTAAAACCTTGAAAATACCGAATACCCTTCACAGGGTACCGTCCTTCTATGGGGGCTATAGTAAGATGTGGACCTATACCGACAAATTTCATATGGAACGTTTAATACCCCAAATTAAGACAAAATACCAAATTTTAGCTATTTCGGTGGAATAGTAAGGCCACAACCTTCAAAATACTGGACATAGCGACGTACCGTTCTAAGGGGGCTATACTAAGGTGTGGACCTGTACCAACAAGTTTCTGATGGTATGTTTTGTAGCCTCAAAGAAGACCAAATATCAAATTTCATACATTTTGGTGGATTATTGTGGCCACAATCTTCAAAATACCGAAAGTCGGGAGGTACTGTTCTATGGAGGCTATATAAAGGCGTGGACCTATGCCACAAATTTCTGGGGGAAAGTTTTGTACCCCCAACGAAGACTAAGTACCAAATTGCAGCCATTTCGGTGTGATAATGAGGCTAAAACCTTTAAAATACCGAAAATCAGGAGGTGTAGGTGGGGGCTATATCAAAATGTGCAACGATATAGTCCATTTGCAATACGAAACATCGTAGGAGTAATAGAAACTTCTATACCAAATTACAAAGCTCTATCATAAAAATTGCGAGCTGTATCTTGATTTCAACAGACGGACATGGTTATATCGACTTTGAATTTTGCTCTGATCAAGAATATATATACTTTATAGGGTCTCCGATGAATATTTCGATGTGTTACAAACGGAATGACAAATTTAATTATACCTCCATATTATGGTGGAGGGTATACAAATTCACGCACAAATCGATTTTAAAAAAATATATTTTTGTTGGCGTTTTTTTTTTATTGTTGGACTGCAGAATTTTACATCTTTGTGTTTATTTCAGCTTTAGTCCATATTTTGTTGTATTCAAGTATTTGAATAACAACAAAATGTTTTACAGTGGATATGAAATTGATTAGTTGCGGGCGGAGGGTAGGGAATACTATAGTTTCAGTTGTCACCAAACAACTTCATCAGTTCCCTTTTCCGCCGACTCTGTATCGATAAACAGGTCAATAAGCCCATCCAGCAAAATTAACAAAATGAGAAATTTGCTATATGGCCCCAAAACTGATTACCCTACAATTTGAGTCGAACTAAAGAATTTCATATCCACCACTGTTTTTATGTCGTCTTTGCTTTGCAAAGAATACGAACATAGGAGTGTTGCTTCAATAAGCTTAGTGTTGCTTAATTTTGCTGGATGGGCTTATTGACCAGTTTATCGATACAGAGTCGGCGGAAAAGGGAACTGATGAAGTTGTTTGGTGACAACTGAAACTATAGTATTCCCTACCCTCCGCCCGCAACTAATCAATTTCATATCCACTGTAAAACATTTTGTTGTTATTCAAATACTTGAATACAACAAAATATGGACTAAAGCTGAAATAAACACAAAGATGTAAAATTCTGCAGTCCAACAATAAAAAACGCCAACAACAATAATAGGCATCAGCACGGCCTTGTTGATCAATGCGTAATGCAAAAACAACAACTTTCTCGTTGTTTTACCCCCGCTTATTGAAGCAACACTCCTATGTTCGTATTCTTTGCAAAGCAAAGACGACATAAAAACAGTGGTGGATATGAAATTCTTTAGTTCGACTCAAATTGTAGGGTAATCAGTTTTGGGGCCATATAGCAAATTTCTCATTTTGTTAATTTTGCTGGATGGGCTTATTGACCTGTTTATCGATACAGAGTCGGCGGAAAAGGGAACTGATGAAGTTGTTTGGTGACAATATCCACTGTAAAACATTTTGTTGTTATTCAAATACTTGAATACAACAAAATATGGACTAAAGCTGAAATAAACACAAAGATGTAAAATATATTTTTGAAAAAATATATGAAATGAAAAAAGTTAATCCTATTAATAAATAAAATAACGTTTATTCCATTCAAATATTGAAAAAGGTCATAAACAAAACACATTGAAAAAATTTGATTTTTTTTGTTAAAAAAATTCCCTCATTGGCTTAACTTCATCATAACCTTTCTATACAGGGAGAAATGCTTACAAAACGCACTGACAGCCTGCAAAATTTACTGATCGCCAACAATATCATGATTTCGTCCCGGCGACGTGAATTATTATTTGGCTTTTCGGTTTTTGAAATGATGATTTTTCTAGTGAAAACCTGAACTCTTTAAACATCGAGTATTCTCATGTTAATGGGAATGATGCTTTCCCAAAAAAACACCAGAACAAAATATTTGCAAGCTGACAACACGATTCAACTAAGAAATCATCGAATTCTGTCTGTTGAAGTAACATCAACACAGTTACCTGTGAGTATGTTGTTGGAATTAAAAAAATCCCTTTTGCGCGTGCCTTTTGTTAAAATGTTATATCTTT
The DNA here is from genome assembly GCF_047663935.1 of Musca autumnalis. NCBI lineage: Eukaryota > Metazoa > Arthropoda > Insecta > Diptera > Muscidae > Musca > Musca autumnalis. Next base: position 44,435,247 of record NW_027411977.1, on the reverse strand, counting down.
GAAAAAAAATTTACAATATTCTGTTTTTTTGTTTATTGTTGACCTTTGATCTTTAATAAAACAACGAAATTTTGTTTTATTTTTAATTATTTATTTCCAATATTTCGGCCGTCTTCGACGGTCATCATCAGGGATCTTTTTTGAAAAAACAAACATAAAACATTGATCACATAAATGTTTTAACAAAAATACTTAATAATAACATACTTTTGGTATTATTTTAACAGGTAGCAGGTGTCAGTTCTCCATCACTGTCGCTGTTCCACTGAAGCTTTTCTTAATTTTTTGATGTTTTTGTATGACATTTCGATATATTTGTGCACAGTGTTCTGTATCTTGTTTATAATTCATTCTTTTTTCTGTGGGGACATTTATTATGTGCAACATTTCTAACATATATCGCCGTTTGTAGTTATTCTCTTGAGCTAGTATTTTAACCTCTTTCAAATTCGGACTATGACCTGTTGTAGAACAATGTGGCGCGAGGGCTGTCTTTTATTCCAGCGGTTTATGTTTGGCATTTTGGTCAGATTTATGTGCACTAACTCTAGTTTTTAGCCTGGTTTTTGTGGTACCCACATATAGCTTTTCGCATGTGTTGGACTCATTGCCACTGCATTGTATTTGATAGACTAGATTGGATTTATCATCGTTACAAATTTTTGATTTTGTACGACTGAAAAACTTATTGTTAGTATTTGTACTCTTTAGTGCGATTTGATACAGATCTTTATTGTAAAAGTTTGCGCCGGAAAATCGTTCTGAAAACCAAGGAACATATGTGGATCTTTTATACGTTTTATCGACTCTTTCTCTCTGTTCTGTGTTTTTCGTTTTTATTTGTTTTAATAAATCATTAATTGTGTGTTTTGGAAAATCATTCATTTTAAGGATTTTCCGAATCTTCTCTTTATTTTTTGCGTGGAATTTTTGGTCACTAATGTTTAAAACTCGGTTTATAAAGTTGGTTGCCGTGTTTATTTTGATTTTTCTTGGATGCTTCGAATGAAAATTGATTATTCTACCAGAAGACGTAGGTTTTTGGTACCAATCTAAAAGTAGACGATTACCATGTCTGTGTATTTCTGCATCTAGATATGATAATTTGTTATGCGATTCACATTCCATTGTGAATTTAATTTGTTTGTTGAATTTATTTGGTGCCAAAAGTGTGTTTTCCACTTCATCTCTCTTTATAACACAGAAAATATCATCCACATATTTGGTTAATATTCTTGTTACTACGTTTAAAGTTTTCATTGTTTCGTCGAGGAGGTGTTCCATAACAATGTCTGCTACAATTGGTGAAATAGGTGACCCCATTGGCATCCCTTTTTGTTGTTCATACACTTTGTCGTTGTGTACAAAGTATCTTGAATCTTTGATACAAATCGTCAACATTTCAATGAATATGTTCATAGGAATGTTGCAGTGTTCTTTGATGTGCGTCCATTTATCTTTAATTATATTTATAGCTAAATTTACCGGTATACTTGGAAATAAAGATACCACATCAAAGCATATCAATATTTCATCGTCACCAATGTGCTGGTTCTTGATTCTTGCTTTCAATTCCACGGCATCTTTTACATTGTATTTTGAATCCTTAGTTAAAGTTCTTACAATATTTTTATGATTCTCAGAATTAAAGAAAATTAGTGAGAAACAAATGTTATGTTAGTTTGGTTATCTCATGTGGTTCTAAAGTTTATTTTTTTAATTATATATCTGCATGCAGTGACTAGAAAAAATTGTCCATAATTCTGATATATTAAAATTTTAAAATCATTTTACGTGTGAGGTTTTTTCACCGAATCACCTTATAATGAAGATTTTGTGCAATTCTATGTAGAAAATCATCATGAGGTTATAAAAAGTTATAACCCTAATGTATACAGGGTATAGCAGTAATTATCTCAGGGAGTATGGATTTGCTATGCAATACCGACGGTTCTGATCGGCTTTAACATGGCAAAGCCGAGGATTTATCATGGTCCCTTTCTCATCTCAAGTGGACATTGACCTCCCCATGGTGTCACCTATGGAGCTGCCTTTAACACCCGTAAAAGGTAGTGAGCTAACATGTATCGCGCTTTCACCCATAACAACGGTTTGGGGGTCGGGTTAGTGATCCACCCCTAGAAAAAAGCATCCTACTATGGAAAACCAAAGGAAAAGAAACACAAACCCCTCACTTAGAAAAGAAAGAAAAAATATGATAGATCCAACAGTATTCGAAGAGCAAAATATGTATTATAAAAATATTGTTAGATTCAGTATGTCTAATTGTGACTCCAACAATTGTTTTTGTCAATCTCAACAATTGTTTTTGTCAACAGGACGATATTATTCTCTTTTCTTCGACAATTTTATTCTTTTCTCGCTGTATTCGATGCTGTGGTCAGTTTTTTGTTTGTTTTTTTGTGTTTCAACTTTCTCATTATTCTTTGGTTTTATATGGTTGAGTTATACCGGCACAATGTGATAAGTGTTTATGGAAGAAAACCTGCCTGGTCGTAATTTGTGTTTTCTTTTCATGTTTGTTATGTCTTTTAATTATTCCTTTTGTTGTGGTGGGGCAAAACTTGACCATGTATTGTGTTCATCAATACTCGTAATATATCCCAGTTGGAAGTTCTCTGCTATGTGTCTTCAAAGTTGTCTCCAATCCATTTAAGACGGCTCGACGACGGCACTTTGCGATCATCGACGACATTTTCACACAAATGTCGCAAAACTCGTGCACGATAAGTTGAGCGACAAGGTAAGCAAATTTGTCTTCATGGACGATAGAATGAACATTAACTTGTACCAAGGCACATTGCAAGACATTTTCGTTCAGAATGTCACACATAGCACATGGAAGAGTGACAAATTTGGTGACACCTTCTTGTTTAAAGACAATTTTGAAATTTCTCGTTGATGAAATGGTCATCGCAGATTCAATTTCCTACTGGGATTATGCGTGACAGTTATACCTAAGATATGAGTATATGAGAATTATATACAATCAAATCAAACATTTCAGTAATAGGTTTTTTTGGACTGACAATATTTTTCAATCTAGATTATGATAAGTTCCTACCATGAGTATTGTTATTGATTTTTATAATATTTCGGACGTACGTTGTTATACCCTCCACCATAATATGGAGGGTATAATTTTCACACTCCGTTTGTAACACATCGAAATATTCATCAGAGACCCTATAAAGTATATATTATTGATCAGGGTAAAATTATAAGTCGATATAACCATGACCGTCACGTCCGTCTGTTGAAATCAATATAGAGCTCGCAATTTTTAAGATAGATCTTTCTAATTTGATTTAGAAGTTTCTATTGCTCCTAAGATGTTTGATATTGCAATAGCCCATTTTCCACGGTCCACGTTTTGATATACCCATACAAAGGTAACACCCGATTTTCGGCATTTTGACGGTTATAGCCTCATTATCACACCGAAATGGCAGAAATTTGGTACTTAGTCTTCGTTGGGGGTATAAAACTTTTCCCAAGGAATTTTTCGATACAGGTCCACGCCTTCATATAGCCCCCATAGAGCGGTACCTCCCGATGTTCGGTATTTTTAAGGTTGTGGCCACAATAATCCACCGAAATGGCTGAAATTTGGTACTTGGTCTTCATATGGGGTATTACACGTTCCAAATGAAATTTTGTATTTAGTCGTCGTTAGGGGTATAAAACTTTCCCTCAGAAAATTGTCGCTGCAGGTCCACGCCTTTGTATAACCCCCATAGGGCGGTACCTCCCGATTTTCTGTATTTTTAAGGTTGTGGCAACAATAAGCCACAGAAAGGGCTGAAAATTGGTATTCATTTGTGGTATTAAACGTTCCATATGAAATTTGTCGGTATAGGTCCACGCCTTCATATAGTCCCCATAGAATTGTACCTCCCGACTTTCCGTATTTTGAAGGTTGTGGCCACAGCAACACACCAAAATGGCTGAAATCTGGTGTATAGTCTTTGTTGGAAGTAAATACCTTTCTGACTGAAATTCGTCGGGATAGGTCCACGTTTCGATGTAGCCCCCCATACGGTACCTCCCGAGTTTCATAATTCCGAAGGTTGTGACGTCAATATCCCACCGAAAGACTGACATTTAGTCTTCCATGGGGTTATAACATATTCCAGAAGAGACTTATTAGTATAGGTCCGCGGTTTCCTATATCCCCCATAGACACGTACCCTTGATTTTCGGTATTTTGAAGGTTTTACCGAAATATCGGAAATTTAGAATTTAGCCTTCATTGAGTCTAAAAACTTTCCGCCAAAAATTTGTAGGTATAGATCGACGTTTTGATATAGCCCCCATGTAACGCTACTTCCCGAGTTTCGGAATTTTGAAGGTTAGGCACATTGTTTTACCGAAATTGTGAAAATTTGCTATTTTGTCTTCTTCATAAACGAAAGGAAACTAATTGTTCCATTTTACTTCAATACAACTCGTGATGGAGGGTATAGCAAGTTCGGCCTGGCTGAACTTAACGCCCTTCTTACTTGTTTTTTTTTTTTTTTAAGTTTGGGACAAAGATTTTATTTAAGGATTTGCAATTTCTCTTCGTTGGTCATACGATGAGTTCCTTGGTGGAGATATCTGGGGAATCTGGTGCTGCTTCCTACCATGTCTATTGACGATGCGAGGTCCGCCAAACTAATTTTTCCAACATTTGGGTGAAACATATGCTGTTTTTAGGAGATTATTAAATATACATTGAAAAGCTGAAGAACTATTATTTTATCCGAAGTGTTGATAAGCTTTCATCCACCGGGCTTAATCTGGAAACTAAATGCAGAGTTCCAGATTTGGCTATTTTCAGGCGTCAATTCCATTGTACATACTTCAAATAAATCTACATGAAGGAGGTTAACCCGGCAAAAAATTCAAATGTAAAGCAGTTATAAGGTTCTACACTTTGAACAGCTTTAGTGTTCGGAGCAACGAACATTTTCTGAGCATTTTCAGAACTTTTCACCCTCCGCAAACTTTACAGGTGTCGAATAGAACTATGTTTACCATAGAACTATGATTTTCATACATCTATTTGGTGCATTAGTCTTGTACGAATAGCTATTAAATAAATTATATTACGTTGTCGTGGTAACAGAGGAGGAAATATGATCCCGTTTTTAAAGTCGATCAAAAGCGATAATTGGTATCTTTCATCCGTTTCGTTCTTTACTATCTATCTTCACCAATTTTCTTGAGTGTATAGGCCAAAAATAGATTTATTTCTTTACAATGGTTAGATCATGACGATGATGATGGGTAATGATGCAACAAATGAAATTGAAACGATTTGGTTTTATTTTTGTAGTATTTCAAACACCATCAAAAGTGTTCCATATTTGATGCCTGCCACCAACTTTATTTCTAAAAGTCGTGTCATTCATCAGCGGCGCATCGAGAAAACACACACCACAAAATTTGGGTTCGAAATTTCCTATGCCATTAATTTGCAATACTCGTAAAGTGAAAAAGCTCATTACAACAATGATGCGACTGTTGGCAGCTAACAATGACAATGCTGACAACAACATAATGCGAAAATGATGCTCGGGAGGAAAATAAAATAACCATAACCATGATGATGATAATAATATTGATTATGTTTTCATTTTGAAATGTTTGACATCCTACCATGTGGTTTTTGTGAAATTGTATCCATTTAACACAGACAGACATACATAGGAACGCGAACGCACACAAAAGCATAATAAATGTGAAACCAATTCTCTTGACATAATGTTTATGGTTTTTGGGTGAATGAAAAACGGGGTGGTGGTGGTTGCGATGAATGGGTGGTTTATTCTTTTGATTCGGCCATAAATGATGTTTAACTCTAACATCAATAATTTGTTTGAATGCAGCCTATGATTCGTGTGCAAAAACCCAATGCAATGCAAAAATGATCAAATTTCCAAAAATAAAAAAAAAAAAATAGAAAACATTGCAACGCTTTAATCATACATTGTTTACGGTGTGACAACATTTTGAAACGTTTAATTATAGTATTGTGTTTCGTAACCCAAAAATAAGATCGACAACAAAACTGCGGTTTTTGTGTCAATACCACTTAGCGAAACTGTCAATTAATCGATTTTGAAATGTTTTTAGTTAAGTGAAGCTGAGGTATGGCTGTCTGTTGTTGGTGTAAATTGTTTGAAGGGTTGAAGTTTTGCAAGAAGAATGAACGACTTACATACATACATGCATTCATATGTTACAACAAGAAGATATACCTATACTCCTGGGTCCACTTAGCTACCAGGCTTTATCTTTATTTACTTTCTTCTTACTTGGCCCTCTATAGACAATTTGCGAACTAAACAAGATGTCCATTCCTCCCTATTTTTTGTTTTACCTTTGCAATTTGTAATACCATGTTTTTTGCATTGTTTACTATCTTTCAATTGAAAACAAATTCCTCCCTTACCTATCACCAAAACAGATTTAGAACTCCGTACATACACTACCAACAATTACACAAAAAAATTCCATCAATTTCGAACGTCATAAACAGGTAACAGGTTAGATCATCTCATAAAGGTGAATGACATTTAGCCAAATGACACAAACTGTGACAGCTTATACATATCTCCTTCAGGCTATAATGACACCACAGCACCACTCATTTGAACACTTGAAACCTTAGCAAATGCCAAAAATTTCTTTCGGCTACCGTTCGTTTCGTTTTGTTGGTGACAAATCTCATCAGAAAAATAAGCAAAATCTTAACAAGAAAATATCAAATAACAAATTACTTTTTTTTCGGTCAGAATCTCAGTCACAGAGGGAGGGCAAAAGAGTCGCTGTTTCCACATAATGCCAGCCAGCTTCTGACCAAGACGATATTTGTTTATTGGCCACAATTCGTGACAACATGTAAATATGTATGTATGTATTATGAACGAACGTTTGATTTTATGAATGGATCGATAACTTGCTCATCCGCTTTCGATATTGAAGGGGGGTAACGAACAGTGGTTTGATGTATCAGGCGGATGTTTGTTTTGTAAGAGGGTCACATTGGTTTTTATGATTATTGGTGAATATTCAATGAATAACAAACTATAGCTTTTAATAGGGATCTACAGAATTGTTGTTGTCGAATGGTCCAAATTTGCTTTGATAGTTTTGACGATATTTTCAAAAAAATAAATAAAGTAAAAAAAATAGGTGGTCAAAATTCTGTAGTTTTATGTTAGTTCAGGCGCACCATGCGTCGTAGTAAACATATAGAAACAATTGAAACCAAAAAAAAAGGGCCTAATTACGACATTCGATTCGATCGAGTATTTGCTCGTGAATGACAAAATCGAACTATAAAAAACCTATTCGCGCCACCAACTGTACATTTACTAAGGTAGATACGAGTACATTAGCAAACTGTTACAACAATGTCAAAAAGTTTTACAAAAATTAATAATTTCGTACATTTTTCTAGTATATTAAGAATCCCAAAGGAGAGGTTCGCCGTAAGTCGAACTTTCGATTTATGGCGTGATTAAGTTTTTGCTAGAGACCCTGTAAGGCATTAGGAATTAGCGTTATATATTTGTTCACTGTTGTTTTTGAGATGGCATGTCTTCAGTCAAATCGAATGAGGATTATTTTCGTAGAGCACTTTGACCTTCTAACTCGCTTTCTTCAATGTCCTTTTCGTCCTTTATTTTAAGAGCCGCTATAAAAGTACCACAAGATGACGTTTTTCAGCTTCGAAATGTTCTGCAAAAATATCGCTCAGAAAATTGTAGGTACGGCTTTCATTGACAACTAACCGCCAAATTTTTTCTAGTTTTAAGTGTTTTTATAAATAAAACACCGTAACTTAATTTTTTAATTATTTTTTATTTAAATATTATACTAAAATAAGCGCATTTTTTACAATCTACCTTCTTTATGTTCTATGAAGAACACATAGGTTTTCATAGTTCGATTTTTTCATTCACGAGCAAATACTCGATCGAATTGAATGTCGTAATTAGGCACATAGTCAAAATGTTGGAAGTTGTTGGAGAGATATGCCTATAGAGTCGACTAGTTTTTCCTACTTGGGAATATCCGTAATTTTTTGCAAATTTCTGGAGAAGGAAATATATATTTCTCGGAAACTATAAGTCACCATAGTGTTAACACGAGACCAGATATTTGTTTGTTTTGATGAGGTGTTAAAAGAAATTCCATCTTTAGTGAACTTTTAACTGCCTTAGACTCGGGTTTGCACTCGCAGAAATATGCTAGAGGGTCCTCATTCAATCCATACATACTTTTGCTTGCTTTTTTAAACTGTTTTTATACCCTCAGCATTTATGCTAACGAGGGTATGTATATACACTTCCATACGGGCAAAATGAGTCTCATCGAAATAATGGTTTTAGACCCCAAGTATGTTTGGAACAAATGTGTTTCAGAAAATTTGGTGTTGATTTAGCAATGTCCGTCCGTCTGTCTGGTTGGCTGGAGCGCACGTTAACTCTCGAATGGATAAACCGATTCGGTCCAAAATTTGGCTTTCGTAATATTTTGCCCAAACTTAGTTTAAGTTCGAAGATGGGCTATACCGGTCCACTCCTGAGAAAATAGCCTGAGAGATGCAAAAAGCCCCTATGACACCATGTGTAGTGGTTGGAGGGCAAGATAACTCTCGAACGGATCTTCCGATTCGGTCCAAAATTTGGCCTTCGTAATATTTTGTCCAAACATGGTTTAAATTAAAAGATTCCTATGTAATCCATACTTTGCACATCCTACCAGATATAGGATAGGTTCGAATATGTACTATATTTGTCTACTCCTTCTGGTACCTCTCACACAAAATTTCGAAAAAGTTCCCTTTAAGACCTGCTCTCGCATCACTTTGATTTTTGTTAAAGCGATTTGCATTCGCTACCTCCATTATGACGGTAAAGGTTTTTTTAGGGGCAAGACCAGACCCTATGTCACCATATGTGGCGGTCGGAAAGCACGATAACTCTCGAACTGTTCAACCGATTTGGGCCAACATTTGGTCTTCGTCATATCCAAAGATAGTTTCATGGGGCAATTCCGGTCCACAACTTCCGGTACTTCTCCCCAATATTTAAAAAAATGTCACTAAAATGCTAGGACGATATCACTTGAATGGGGCAACCAATTTGGTCCAAGCTTTGGATCTCCTAATAGTTTGTCAAAATTTAGTTTAACTTCTAAAATGGCCCATATCGGTCCTCCCTAAGGGTACCTCTCCACAAAAATTCAACATTTGTGTCTTAGTGCATTTAAATTCTAATCCACATTTTTGTTGGCAAGTTCAAATGTCAAAAAAATGCCAAAAAATTCTAAAGAGACCTTAAATACATTCGATCTGTCCGTATGTGAAAGTTTCACTTCACATTGGCTGAGGGTATATATCTGTCGGCAAAGCCGAGTGACACTTTTTTACTTGTTCATTACCTCATTACTAACCCGACCCCCAAACCCAAGTTTTTTTTATCGTTGAAAGCGCGATACATGTTAGCTCACTACCTTTAACGGGTGTAAAAGGCAGATCCACTCCACGGGGAGGTCAATGTCCACATGAGATGAGAGAGGGACCATGATAAGTCCTGGGCTTTGCCATGTTAAAGCCGATCAGGACCGTCGGTATTGTATAGCAAATCCATACTCCCTGAGATAATTACGGCTATACCCTATATACATTAGGGTTATAACTTTTTTACAACCTCATATCCCTGTATCATAGCGTGATGAGTTTCTGCATAGAATTACATAAAATCTTGATTATAAGGTGATTCGGTAAAAAACCTCACGCACAAAATGATTTTAAAATTTAGATTTATCTGAATTATGGGCATATTTTTGTAGTCACTGCATGCAGATATATAATTGAAAATAAACTTTAGAGCCACATGAGATAACCAAACTAACATAACATTTGTTTCTCACTAATTTTCTTTAATTCTGAGAATCATAAGAATATCGTAAACGTTTTTTCAAAGATATAACATTTTAACAAAAAAAAATCTAAAGTCTTTTGTGCATGACCTTTCTCAATATTTGAATGGATTTATTAGTCGGATTAAGTTTATTCATTCGTGCAACAAGAAATAATTTTTGAGAATTTTTTTCTTCATTTCAAAATATTTTGTATACCCTCCACCATAAGATATTAACTTTGTCATTCCGTTTGTAACTACTCGAAATAACATATATTCTTGATCAGCGTGCAATTCTATATCGATATAGCCATGTCCGTCCGTCTGTCTGTCCGTCTGTGGAAATCACTCTAGCGTCCGACCGGATTGAAGTAGATGGATGAAATTGTGGTAAAATCTTTAATATGTACGTAGAACTTTTAGTATTGAAAGTGGGCTATGTAGGTTCCTGTTTTCGTAAGGCCCCCATACAAACTGACGCGTCTTCGTTTTAAAGAATTTTTAAGATATTCGTCCTACTTTACCATCGAAAAGGTTGTAATTTGGCGTTTTTTGTCTCCAGAGGCTAAAAAACATTTCTACCAAAGTTTGCTTATATAATTCCTTGTTTTGGTATAGCATCCATATAACGCCCTACATAAAGTACGCGTCACTTTAAGATATTTTGAAGGTATTAGTCCCATTTGGCTACAGAATCGGTTGTAACTTTGCATCTTGTGTTTCCAGAGGCTAGGAACCATTTCTACCATAAAATGTTTATATAGGTCCACGTTTTGATATAGCCCACATAGGACGATATCTCGGTATTTTGGTATTTTGAAGGTTTTAGCCTCATTATCACACCGAAATGTATGAAATTTGGTATTTAGTCTTCGCTGGGGGAATAAAACTTTCCTCCAGAAATTTGTAGTTATATGTCCACGCCTTCATATAGCCCCATAGAGCGGTTCCTCCCGATTTTCGGAATTTTGAAGGTTGTGGCCACATTAATCCACCGAAATGGCTGAAATTTGGTATTTGGTTTTCATTTGGGGTATTAAACGTATTAAACGTATAGGTTCTCGCCCTCATATAGCACCATAGGACGATATCTTCCAATTTTCGGTATTTTGAAGGTCGTTTCCTCAATCTCCCACGGAAATTTGTGTGATTTTAGGTATGTTGAATGTTGCTGTTCAATATACCATCGAAATGACAGACGTTTGGTACTTAGTCTTCGTTCCCCACCGAAATAGCTGATATTAAGTTGTTGATAGAGGTATGAAACATTCCACCCGAAATGTGCCGGTATAGGTCGACGTCCTCAAATAGCCCCCATAGAACCGTACTCCCGATTTACGGTATTTTGAAAGTTGTGGCCTCAATATACCACCGATATGACTGAAATTTAATATTTAAACTGTCATGGGTATATAAAATATTGTAGAAGAGAATTCTCAGTATAAGCCCTTTTCTTCAAATAACCCCCATAGAAGCGTACTTCTTGATTTGAAGGTTGTGTCATCAATATCCTATCGAAACGGATGAAATTTAATATTTAGTTTCCGTTGGTGGTATAAAACTTTCTACTTTCCGGTACTGTTCCATGTTTTTATATAGCCCCCATAGAAAGGTCCCTCCCAATTTTCGGTATTTTGAAAGTTTTAGCCACATAATTCAGCGGGAATAACTGAAGTTTGGTATTTAGTCTTCGCTGGAGTTACGAAACTTTCTTCCATAAATTCATCGGTACAGGAAAACGATTTATACCGCATCCATAGTACGGTGCTCCCGATGTTGTTAACTATTCAAATGCAGAATATCCAGGTTTAGGTCTAGTCGGTATTGCCCAATTTTATGTATTTCGCTCAATGCGAAAAATTCTAAATATTGGTCCATGTTTTGGAAAGAAGAAGAAAAATGTCACCCCATATGAGCTGTTTTAAAGGGAGTATTATCAGTTGAGATATATGTACTTCTCCTGCAATAAAAGGAAGAATTTAGTAGTTTCACAAACGAAATTAAACTAATTGTTCCTATTCACTTCAATACAGTTCGCGGGGGAGGGTATGAAGAGTTCGGCCCGGCCGAACTTAACGCTTTTCTTACTTGTTTATTTTTTAAGAAACAAAAATTAGGGTAATTAGGACCTACTGATGTCAAAAATCTACTCAAAATATTTCCGATTTTTCGTTTTCCCGGAAAGTATTGTTCGACATTTCGAACACTGCCGCTTATCCTACATGTGTAGAAGTAAAAAAATTGATTTATTTGTTATTTTATTGATTTATTTTATCATTTTTTTTTTATTGAAAAAATAGTAAATGATTGGTATTGAGTCTTCTCTGGCCTACAAAGCTCTTCCCCGGAAATGTGTCAGTACTGGTCCACGTTTTGGATTACCCCCATAGAACGGCACCGCTTGATTTTCGGGTTTTTTCATTAATTTAGCTGCATTATCCTACAGAAACTTTCCTCCAGAAATTTGTCAGCACTGGTTTATGTTTTTTATAGCCTCAGTGGAACGATACCGCCCGATTTTAGCTTTTTTTCACGATTTTAGCCGTACTATCCTACAGAAATGTTTGAAATTCAGTACTTAGTCTTCTATGGGGCTATAATAACTTTTCCTCCTAATTTGTCTGTACATTTCCACGTTTTGATATTGATATTGATTGATTTCGGTGGCTAACCGACATAAAGGAAAAGAACCAAGGTTCGAAATTTCGAACAGTCAATTTGCACATATGTAAAGTCGCGCTTGCGCATGTAAATCATGCTCTTTATATTTTGTGAAACGAAACTGCCATCGGGCATATCGAGTTATCAATTGACAAGGAATATTCCTATCAAATTTATTGGCAAATGTCTATATTTATTCGGAACGTCAAGATTAAGCGCCAAAATATTCCAAAAAGTGTATATGTATTTTTCGGCAAAAAATAATAAATAGGAGAATGAGAAGAGCGTCTCCACAAGAACAATTACACATCCGCACTATAGGTAATTTGCCCAGTTTTTGAGGCAAAAAGTCGATTTTGCAACTATTAATAAGTAATAAGAACATACCAAAATTTATGAATATAAATGATTTTTTTTTTTTCAAAGTAACGCTATTATCGCGGTTTAAATTGCAGTTAAAGTGAGAATTTCGTAGAAAAACTACAAAAAATAAATTTTAAGGCATATTTAAATATGTTTAAGACCGTGGAAATATAAATTAAATATAAATATATGTAAAATGGAATAGATTGGTCATCGCGAGTGGAATTTATTTGATATATATAAATATATATAACACCTTAAACATATTGTGTAGCGACCAAAAAAACACAAAATGTCAAAAAAAAAAAATATTTTTTTTCTCAAACTCACATCATGTAGACTTTTACTAAATTTTGGCCGTGCTTTTGCCACCTAAAACACATTACTGAAAGTATTCCGCATTGATATTACTAGGTTTTGTTACCCGATTTTACCCGTTTTTTATGTTACTTCTCAAGAAAAAATCATAAAATTGTGGAAGTTTGGTTTGAGGAAATAAATAATAAATATGAAAATGATGATGTTTACAATATCATTGCATGTAAAATAAGTAATTGTAACAAATTGTTCGTTATATCCGAGGTTTGCTATAAACGGTTCGGCACTAGAAAGCTTTATTTTATCTCCCTTTTACATATCAATCATTGATACGGATTAAACGAGTAAGAAAATCGTCTTTATTAACATATTTCGCGGGGTCAACATTTTTGCTACTTACTACCGTTATCGTTTTCAGCAGTTTGGTGTGTATAGGAAAACTAATGAAAATGCCATTGGATGGAATTGCTTTGTTCGTAATATACATACGTAGTTGCTTATAACCGTTGTTCGATATATCCGGATTTATCTGTAGAAATCTTTGTTTTATCTCAATTTTTCATATAAATCATTTAAAAAGTTAAAAAATAGTTTAAATCCGCCGTTATTAGTTTTTGCCTCAGAAACAGGGTAATTTGCCTATAGTGCACCGTAATCGAGACCCAAAAGACTACATGCGGTAGAAATTCGAAACCAGTAGTGCGATTCTGTAACTTTTTTTAATAACGAACCGACATCAGTAGTTAACGAAAATATTCGGTTGAGTTAACGAATGTGCTATTCTGTAACTTTATGTTACCGATTGTAGAAATCGTTAGCACATACCGACGAATATCGATGGGAAGACAAATTGTCAAATAATATATTTTAGTATTTATTAATGTATTTTTAAGTTAAAAATATTATTTCTTCGCAATTACGAATATAAAAAGCGCAAAGGAGTACAAATATCTTCTCTTGGAAGGAAGGTGCCTACAATTAGTGTCTGCAAGTTGGGATACTTGCCATGCGAAACCCAGGAGTAACTACAACTTCAAAAACGTCAAGTGTGTATGTGAGTACTTCTAGGAGGTAAAAGAACAATACACGATTTTCATATATTTTGGTGGTTTTATTCCAGGATATGAAGAAATATATCATTAGCCCCCACCGTAATAGCTCGGCGAAACAAAATATAGAATATCCCCAATTTATCAATTTATGGTTTTTAAGTGAACAAGAACTTGTCTAGACAAATAAATATGTATGTGTGCATCTACACCGTCTTATGTGAATCAACAGAAGCTGCATTATTTATGTTTACAACAGATTCATATTTTTAACGTATTACTGGCATAAAATATATGTATGTAAGGATCATTGGTCAAAAGGTCACTTCCTATTGTAGCGAATTGTATTTTATAAATGCATGATTCAAATATTATAAATTTGGTAAAATCCTTCCTATTTGTATGTGAAGCGCTGTTTTATTTTTTCTAACTGCAAAGGAAGGGTCATATTTTGGGTTGTGGCGCTTTGTGCTGAACAGCGCAATAAAAAGAAGAGCTATGTAAAAATTGAACTTTGAAGTTTCACATAATTAAGTCCTTCGGTGACGTTCGTGGATCCACGTTACCGCCATTTGAGTCATTTATTAATTTCACGCCCATATTAAATACAATTTCTCATGACCTATAGTTCGAAAATCCGAACTTATAGCATTTTGGCTTCAATACGGCATAAAAGCCAACGAACGCCTCTTAGAAAGATAGTGTTAAGGGAATTGGTATAAGCCTTACATAACACTACCACACTTGAGTTCTTTCTCTTTAATAAGTAAGACAAAGGTTAGAGCAGCCTCCAAGGGAAAGTTATGAGTTAATCGAAGTTCTACAACTTTCTCTTTGGTGGTCTTTATACTGCTTCAATAAAATCTGCGCTGGCGAAAGCACAACAGTGGCGAAGCTGACCCATGTTATCATACATAGTTAACCCTTATGTAAACGCTTTAAAAAGATTTTTCTCAATAAGGCAGAATTTACCTTGTGTACACTCCTTTGCGGCAGAGCTTTTGAAGTATGGGTCCAATACGATAGCGGAATACTTAACTCCTCTTATTCACAATGCTTGGATCAACAACAACATTCCAAATGACTGGAAAGAGGGTACTGTTATTACTATTCCCAAAAAAGGTGATTTAACTCTCTGCAAAAACTGGAGAGGTATAACATTGCTGAACTCGATCGGCAAAATTATAGCTACACTAATTCTACAAAGAATTCAACCTGTAATTGATGAGACGTTGCGTAAAGAGCAAGCAGGGTTTAGGCCGGGGCGATCATGTGTAGATCATGTTAACACCTTGCGTATTATAATCGAACAATCGATAGAGTACAACTCCCCCCTTTACCTGCTTTTTATTGATTTTGAACGTGCATTCGACACCGTTTCCCGTGATGCTATCTGGTTAACACTGTTAAATAAGGGTATACCAAAAAAAATAGTTGCTCTAATACAAGAACTATACAACGGAGCAGAATATAAAGTACGTTTTAATGGTAAGGAGAGCAACCCTTTTAGTACCTCAGCTGGAGTGAGGCAAGGATGTGTACTATTCCCCACATTATTCCTCATACTTTTGGACTGGGTAATGGAGGAAACAAATTCACAAGTTCCTGAGGGTATAAGATGGAATTTAAACAGTTTTCTTGGTGATATTGACTACGCAGACGACATCTGTCTGATGACTCATAAACACTCGGTTATGGAAGCAAAACTTAAGAAATTATCCGAAAACGCGAATAAGGTCGGATTACGGATAAACTTCACCAAAACCAAACTAATGCGTATATGTTCCGAAAACTCAACCCCAATGACAATCAATGGTACAACTATTGAAGATGTGTCTTCATTCAATTACCTAGGATGTACAATATCTAGAGATGGCGGTTCAGCGAAAGACATAAATGATCGTATCAATAAAGCGCGATCTGCATTTATGAAATTATATAAAATATGGAGATCCAACACCATATCCAAGAAAACTAAACTTAAAATATTCAACAGCAGCGTCAAGTCTGTTTTGCTATATGGATGTACAACATGGAGCTTTACAAAAGCAACGCAACAGAAATTACAATCATTTGTGAACCGATGTCTGAGGCAAATATTACGCATTTATTGGCCCAACTGGATCTCAAACGAAGCTTTATGGCAAATGGCAAACTGCAGTCCATTACCCGTTGAAATAAGGAAGAGAAAGTGGACATGGATTGGTCACACGCTTAGACGACCACCATCAGAAATATCAAGATCATCATTTGAATGGAATCCTCAAGGGCACCGCAGCCAAGGGCGCCCACGTAATACATGGATACGATGTGTGAAACAAGAATATGAAGCAGCTCAACTTTCATGGAACCAAGTCAAGATGCTAGCAAGAGATAGAGAGAGATGGAGAGATTTTGTTAATGCCCTATGTTCTTCGTGAACGTTTTGTTTGTGTATATAACAATTGTATTAGCAAAAATTACACATAAATAAATAAAGGACATATATATATACACTCCTCATTAACATAACATATGCTCATATAAAAACGCCGTTTCTAAAAGAAATCAGCAAAATATTGCAATAATGTACTGTCGTTAAGACTTAACAACAACTTTTTTTTGGTTGTTAACTTAACAATAATTTTCGGTAATTAACGACAAAATTTCTTACTTACTTACTTAGCTGGCCCATTACAGAACATTTGTTCTATAGGCCGAACTAAGAAGAGATCTCCATTCCTCTCTATTTGTTGCTTTGCACTCTGGAATACCGCGCCTTTTCATCTCATCATCCACTTGTTTGCGCCATCTATTCCTTGGCCTGCCAATTCTGCGTGCACCGCCATGTGGCATGTATTCATACGCCTTTTTAGCGGGTTCATCATCGCTCATTCTTATGATATGGCCTAGCCAACGCAATCGCTGCATCTCGATACGTTTAACAATATTGATGTCGTTGTATAGCAGATACAGCTCGTGGTTCATGCGACGTCGATATTCACCGTCAACGCAGATTGGTCCGTAGATCTTTCGAAGAATTTTTCTCTCAAACACACCAAGCACTGCCATGTCTGCTTGCGCAAGTACCCAGGCTTCGGAGCCATACATCAGCACGGGTAGTATCAGTGTTTTGTAGAGCGTTATTTTTGTTTGACGAGATGTGGCTTTGTTTTTAAACTGCTTACTTAATCCCAAGTAGCATCTGTTGGCCAATACAATTCTTCTTTTTATTTCACAACTGATGTCGTTTGTTGTGTTGACGGAGGTGCCGAGGTAGACGAAGTCTTTTACTACCTCAATATTATAGGAACCAACTTCCACAGTCGGTCCGAGCTCAATGGACGCATTGCGCGTCGACACCATCAACTTGGTCTTCTCACCGTTTACCGCCAGACCCACTTTAGCAGATTCTCCTTCGACCTTTATAAAGGTATCAGTTACTTCTTTTACTGATCGACCCATGATGTCTATATCATCAGCATAAGCAAGTAACATGTGACTATTGGTGTAGATTGTGCCACTTCTTTTGACGTTTGCCTCTCGTATAACCTTTTCTAGCAGGATGTTGAAGAGGTCACACGAAAGGCTGTCTCCTTGTCTGAAACCTCTTTTGGTACCAAACTCTTCGGAGAGGTTCTTTCCTATTTTAACTGAGGACCTCGTGTCAGTTAAAGTCATTTTACAAAGCCGGATGAGCTTTGCGGGAATACCAAATTCAGACATGGCTTGGAATACCTTTGAGCGCAGCGGACTGTCGAAGGCTGCTTTATAATCGACAAAAAGGTGGTAGGTGTCGATCTGCATCTCTTGGGTCTTCTCCAGGATTTGCCGCAGGGTAAATATCTGGTCAATGGTGGACTTGCCAGGTCTAAAGCCGCATTGGTATGGTCCAATAATCTCGTTGACCATTGGCTTTAGTCGTTCGCACAATATCCCTGACACGATCTTGTAGGCAATAGAACAGAATAGCACTTACCGAAAATTATCGTTAACTACCGACATTTGTCGTTAATTTTGTCGTTAAGGAGTAACATAATCGCACTACAGTAGTGGATTCTCGTACTCATTTTTGGTTACCGACAAATTTCGGTAATTAACGAAGTTTGTTGGTAAGTTAGCAACCAATATAAAGTTGTCGCTAAGTCCTACCGATTTCAACAGTTTATAACTGTGCGTTTTAATCGGTACAAGGAAACCACGAATATGGCATTAAAAACATCTGTGCCGAAATACCTAAAATTTGTTTTGTCGAAAAACTTGAAACGTTTTCAAAATATGTACAGTGAGTCAATTAAGTATTTTGCCTCTTTAGAAAATTTAAAAAATTTCAATAAATTCGTTTGAAACCATCAAATTAGTGGTCAAAAAGTCGAATATTTGTATGTAGTATGTTTGTGGATAGTTTAGTATCCAATATCTGCAAGAACCGCTGCGAAAAGCTTAATGGTCTTCTAGATATTGACAAAAATCTATAACAACACAAAATATTTTACCTCAAAAAAGTATTTTGCCTTTTACATATTTTTTGAGAAAAAGACATTTTTGTTACTCGCTAAAGATTTTTATAGTAACCGTAGAAGATTATCACATTATACAACTGTTTCGGCACCAGTTGCACCAACTTGCGACATGTTTTCGCGGTTATTTTCTCCAATTTTTCTACATTAATTTCTTTGACAATATGTTTTATTAGTTTTGGTCATTACCGACATTAATCTCTAAGAAAAGCTGTGAAAAATGATTCGCCGCTATCTTCAAATCCTAACAAAAGCGTAAAAAATAAATAAAAAGCTAAGATGCATCGCAAATAGTGAAAGAAATTACAGTTTGGAACTATGAAAATCAAGAACGGAGGCAAAAAATTATTTAAAAAATCGCGAAGATCCTTCCTGACCGCTTCCAAAAATTAATCGTGTCATCAATATTAACCTCGGAAGCAATGTCTTGGATGAAGTGTTTACAAGGTTCCAAAATCCAGAGATATTGACGGTATTATGGCAAGAAAAAAACATATTATTTTTTAATAAATAAGACAAAATAGATCACTCTTTATTGATATTTTCCCGCAACATGTGAGGTTCATTCGATGCAAATATATTTAAATACATTCGCCACTAAACCACCACCATTTTTAAAATCCAATTTTATAACTTTAGAGGTCTTGGCATGGGATGATTGTTTCCCTATATTTTCCAATTATTTTCTAATGTTTTATTTGCTACATGACCATCAATATCTCTGGATTTTGGAACCTTGTGGACACTTCATCCAAGACATAGGTTCCGAGGTTAATATTGAAGACACGATTAATTTTTGGAAGCGGTCAGGAAGGATCTTCGCGATTTTTTAAATAATTTTTTGCCTCTGTTATTGATTTTCATAGTTCCAAACTGTAATTTCTTTCACTATTTGCGATGCATCTTAGCTTTTTATTTATTTTTTACGCTTTTG
Organism: Musca autumnalis; assembly: GCF_047663935.1. NCBI lineage: Eukaryota > Metazoa > Arthropoda > Insecta > Diptera > Muscidae > Musca > Musca autumnalis. Next base: position 44,415,482 of record NW_027411977.1, on the reverse strand, counting down.
TTAGGATTTGAAGGTAGCGGCGAATCATTTTTCACAGCTTTTCTTAAAGATTAATGTCGGTAATGACCAAAACTAATAAAACATATTGTCAAAGAAATTAATGTAGAAAAATTGGAGAAAATAACCGCGAAAACATTTGTATAATGTGCCGAAACAGTTGTATAATGTGATAATTTCCAACGGTTACTACAGTGCCCGAAATAAACATAGGTTCACCCACATTTTTAAATAAAAAACACGTAGTTGTTAATGAATACTTTTTATTTTTTATTTTATTGTAGCGTTTTGATACTTGAATGATTTTAACATAAAATTAATTTATTTCTTTCACGTAAAAAAAATATTTATTTTAAATATTATTTTAAGGGTACGAAAAAAATATAAGTTCACTTCAAAAAACTTAAAAAAGTAACACTATTTTTTACACTTATATAAAAATTAGTAATTAATACGTCCTCCTTGATATTTTATGATTTCGAACACACGGGTTTTCATAGAATTCACTAAGTTCTCCAAAGTGTTAGGACGAATTTCTGACCATGCAGCTCGTATGGCGTTTTTAAGGTCCAAAATATTGTTGTACTGTTTTCCATTTGCATATACTGTACGTACTATGATACCCCATAGGTTTTCTATTGGGTTGAGATCCGGACTACGCCCAGGCCAATCTAAAACTTCTATATTTTTCGACTCAAACCAGCGTTTTGTAGACCGAGAACTGTGAATTGCAGCGTTGTCCTGTTGGAAGACGAAGTCAGGACCCATTAAAGTTTCTCCATGTTCTATTAGAGATATTTCCAACATCTCTACGTACTTTTCGGAATTCATCTTAGTGGTAATCCATGCCAGAGGAAGTGTACCTTTGAAGGAAAAAGCTCCCCAAATCATAACATTTCCACCTCCAAAATTTCTACTCATTCTGATTTCCTTGTCCTTCCTTAAATCTCGCCAATAATACTGACATCCATCTGGGCCGTCTAAATTGAATTTTTTTTCATCACTGAAAATCACATTTTGCCATTTTTCCCCATAATCCATGTACTGTTTTGCCCAATTTAAGCGTTTTTCTTTGTGGAAGGGGGTAAGTGCTGGGCAGCTAATTCTTTTTGTAAATTTAAAGTACTCGGAGCTGTGTAAAAGTTGCTGCACACGTCTGGTGGTTATTGGGAGATCAAATTGACTTTTAATCTGTGAGGCAAAAACGTTTCCACGAGATGCAGCCCGAAAAACAGCCGATTTTAGACGTGATGATAGCTTTGGAGGCCGGCCAGGGCTTCTTTTGGTGCCATAATCTTTGCGCAATTTTAGAAAATTGTTGACTACATTAACTGATCTGCCAAGTTTAGCTGCTATTGCTCGGTTTGACAGCTTTTGGTCCTTGAAAGCCAAAATTTTTCCCTGCTCTTCCATTGTTAAGGGCTTTCCCCGGGCCATTGTTAAAATTGTCGATTAAAGCAGGGCGGTAAAGAGTTTTGTACCACAAATTATGGGGGTTATCATGAATGAAATTTCCCCGCGAGTTTCGTCTTTCCGCCGTTGCAACTTAAGGGAGAAAGTGAAAAAATTCACGGGGAATTGCCGTTCATGATAACCCCCTATTTCTTAAAACGATCTTATTCACTTCCCGATTGAAGAGGATCACTTTTTATCCAATGCTTTTATCAGACTAACACGTGTACATATTTTACTCAAAATTGTTTTGAACCTATATTTTTTTCGCACCGTTATTAGAGCAAAAACAAACAACGATGTTTTGTTTTTGTATTTGCATGCAAAGTAATAACAAATTTGTAACTGTAAAATAGAGCGTCCACTACTGCACACCACTAACCAAATAACTAGTATGAAAGTTTGCTGAATAATGAAATAAACAGTAATAGTCAAGTGAACCTATGTTTATTTCGGGCACTGTATAAAAATCTTTAGCGTGTAACAAAAATGTCTTTTTCTCAAAAAATATGTGAAAGGCAAAATACTTTTTTGAGGTAAAATATTTTGTGTTGTTATAGATTTTTGTCAATATCTAGAAGACCATTAAGCCTTTCGCAGCGGTTCTTGCAGATATTGGATACTAAACTATCCACAAACATACTACATACAAATATTCGACTTTTTGACCACTAATTTGATGGTTTCAAACGAATTAATTGAAATTTTTTAAATTTTCTAAAGAGGCAAAATACTTAATTGACTCACTGTATGTACATATTTTATATATTCTGAAAAGGACGACCAGTAGTTTTTCCAACTAGAAACATTATTATTTCGATTTTCGGATCTAGTCATTTTTCATAAATTATTACCACTGTCTTATGTCGCCAGAATACCCATTCTGTGATAATTAAAGAACAGCAAAATGCCCAACTTATTCTTCTTCATCTGTATGCTAAAGGCAAATCGAACCAAAAAAGAAAGAAAATAAACTTAAAACATCAACATTTATGCCGGATGCAAAAATTATACATTTTTACACGTTGCATTGTGGATTTTATCCCCATGTTTTTTGGTTTTCGTTATGTTACATTGTTCTTGTCGGGACCCAAAATGATGGGATGAATCAGTGTTGGCTGCTGAGTGGTGTTACGGAGGCAAATGTAAGCTACCGCAGCTACTGTTTTGCTTGCCTCAGGTTTTGGCCACATGCTCAAATTACCTGATCAACAAATGGTGTGTAGCCCTGTTGCCTGTTGCTGCATCTTTCTTCATCTTGGCAAATATGTACGTACATGGTAGTTGTTTTCTGTTGTTGTAATATTATTTTTCTTCACCTTTTGTTGTGAAGTGATATGCAATGGAGATAATGTTGTGGTTGTTGCCTCTTCTTCTTTGGTTGTTGCTATTATTGCTGTAATGTGGTACGGGTAGAAGTGCATAAGTGAATTTTACAATTTTACACTTCCCATTGACTTTCGTTGGGTATTTCATCATCAACATCATCACTACCATCATCGATCGATTCATTCATGGATTTGTTTATGCCAAAGAAGAAAACGTTCCCAAACATATTTGCGGTTAAAATTAGTTCGTGTAAAAGTTTACACATTGTCATTTTTTCAGGTCGCTCACTGTTCAATTTCTTTTCCTGGTGAAATTGACTTTTTCTCTTGTTTTTTTTTTCCTTCTTCTCGAGGTGACTTAAATAGTTAAAAAAGTACTTTTACAAAATTTACATGACAATAATTCCAATTTAATATATTACTTGCTAACTGCCAGGTAAATACGCGATGAGAGATCAGCATAATCAATTGAGATAATAAAGAAAGCTATAGAAATTATACTGAATTATCACAATGAGTTTAGAAAATATATTTCAAATAATTTACGTTCGAAAGGCGACTTAAATTGAATTTGAGAAGTACCAGAGGGATCTAAGTAAGAAAATTTATCAGGCTGTACACAATTTGGACCAAGTCGGTCTCTGGGTTCGAGAGTTTTATTGCGTACCAGCCAGACAGACAGAAATGGTTAAATTGATTTCAAATTGTCTACGAAATTATTTCGATGTGGCATATTTGCGATATCAAATCTACTTGCTAAACCATTATTTTAACAAGAGCATGTCGCCAGCAATGTCAGTCGCTCTTATTGGTAGTTATCATATCCACCAGCAAGTTTAGTTAGGTTTTGCCTTAAACTTTAAGGAAGCGCGAGTTTAATAAATACAGTAAATAGATGATAAAAGAAAGAAAGGAAGAGCTAGAATGAATATATAGGACTTCAAAGAGGAAGTCGTCAATTGGTTGCATTTTAGTTAAAAACTTGAAGAAGTTTAGAGCACTTTCCTCATAGACATCTAAGACTTCTTGCGGGGTTCATGACTGAAAGGACGAGAAAGTCATAAACACCAAAGAGTCTATAAGTGGCTGTCAGTCTGCAAATAGCGTTGTTTAACATTGGACAATGGCATAGTAGATGCTCGGTGTTTCTTAAGGGAGTCGTGGATTATTTCAAATTGTTTTTATACCCTCAGAAATTATGCTCACGAGGGTATATACACTTTCATACGAGCAAAATGTGCCTCATGGAAATAATATGTTTGGACGAAATCCGTTTCAGACAATTTGATGAGGTTCCAATATGGGCTCAATCGGTTCACTTCTTCGGGTACCTCCCACACAAAAAATCGTACAAGTTCAGTTTAGGACCTGCTCTCGAATCGGTTTGATTTTTGTTGTAACAACTTGTATTCACGGCTCCCCTAGGACGGTACAAGTTACATCTGGGGCAAGTCCATACTTCCTGAGCAAGTAGCCTGAAAAGTGCTAAAAAAACCCCCTATGACACCGTGTTTAGAGGTTGGAGCGCAAGATAACTCTTGAACAGCCTTCGTAATATTTTGTCCAAAATTTGTATAAGTTCGAAGATAAGTCATATCGTTCCACACCTTCCCCCACAAAGATTCAAAAATGTTCGGAAAAATTGTGCGCACGATAACTCTTGAAGGGAGTGACCGATTTGGTCCATACTTCTTTATACATCCTAATACATCTGCCATATGTATATCAGGTTTGAATGTAGACTATAATTGTCCACTCATTTGGGTACCTTCCACACAAAAGGTGTCCAAACTTAGTTTCAATTCGAAGATTGGCAACAACTTCCTGTCCTTCCCTCCAATATTTAAAAAATGTCACTAAAATGGTATGCACGATATCCCTTAAACGGGGTAACTAATTTTATCCAAACGTTGGATCTCCTAATAGTTTGTCCAAATTTAGCTTAATTTCTAAAATGGCCGATATCGATCTTCTCTTTATGTAACTCCCCCACAAAAGTTCAACAATTGTGTCGATCTGTCCGTAGATAAAAGTATTAATTCACATAGGCTGAGGGTAAATCTCAGTCGGCAAAGCCGACTAATACTTTTTTACTTGTTTTATTAATATTCTAGGATTTTTAGATTTTTTTTTAGAATTTCAAGAATTTTAAGAGTACATGTAAGGAGGAGTGGACTATTTCAAAAAAAATCTGACACCCAAGATTTTTTTAAGAGTCCACTTAAGGAAGCGTGGACAATTAAAAAACATCAGATACCCTAGATTTTTTTCATAGTCCACTTAAGGAGGGGTGATAATTTGAAGAGGTGAAAATAATCTCAAAATAAAAATGCAGAAACCCGAAATTTTTTCAGAATCTAACGAGGGGTGAATAGTGACAACAAATTTTCAGACTACTGCCAATTTTTCAGTGTCCATTTAAGGAGGGTAAATAATTTAAAAAAAAAAAATCAGACACCGAGAATTTTTTTTAGAGCCCGTTTGACGAGGCGTGGATAATTTCAAAAACATTTCAGATATCCAAGAATTTTTTCATAGTCCATTTAAGGAGACCACCTACGCCAACCTACTTTGCACAATTTTAAAGATGGGATTTTCTACTTTCTTAGACAGGCTTTGCTTTTAGATGGTCCCTAACCAAAGGTGTGATATTCGTCATTATTATTAAAATCGCAAAAATTAAAAGTTATCTTCGTTGTTTGACCACCTACGTTACATCGTTGTAAAGGTGATATTTTCTACTTTCATTGCCATGTTTTGCTTTTTACATACCCCTTATAGACGCTGAGATATTTGCTTTGGAATAAAATGTTGACTTTTTCTCCAAATAAATTTTTTGCTCATTCCGACTTCTAAATATTATCCGACCGTTTGCTCATTCCGACTTCTAAATATTATCCGACCGTCACCAAAATCAATAGGCTTCTTCCTCTGTGAGACCTCCATTAACCCTCGAAATTTCGTGACGATCCGATCAAAATTGCGACCTGTAGCGTGATTTCCAAAAAAAAAAAAATGAAAAAATGGGATGTATTACCGACTATTGCGATATCTCCGTTAGTTGTTCACATACGCCGACTTAGTTTGCATCATTGTAAAGATGGGATCTTCTACTTTTATAGTCAGGCATTGCTTTTGGAAAGTCCCCAACCAAAGCTGTGATATTCGTCATTAAATTAAAATCGAAAAAATGAAAAGTTGGGTTTTATTTGCGACTATTGTGATATCTTCGTTGTTTGATCACCTACGAGAAACTATTTTACATCATTAGAAAGGTTATATTTTCTACTTTTATCGTTAGGTTTTGGTTTTGGTATACCCCATACAGAAGCTGAGATATTCGCTTTGGAAAAAAACGTTGTATTTTTATCCACATACGTTTTTTGCCCATTCCGAGCCCTAAATATTATCCGACCATCACCAAAATCAATACGCTTCTTCCCCTCCGGGACCCCCATCAACCCCCAAAATTTAGATGGACAGACGGACGGACGGACACACATAGCCAGATCGACTCAGTTCGTGGCGACATTCATTTTGGTATATATAAGTATGGGTCTACGACCATTATTTCGAACTTTTTGGCCAAAACGAACTTATAATACCCTCCCCAGGGTACAAAAAATCAGATGCCGAGAATTTTTTCAGAGTCCATTTGACGAGGCGTAGATAATTTCAAAAATGTTCAAACACTCGAGAATTTAAGTAGGATTAATAATTTCAAAAAAAAAAAAAAATCAGGCACGTAAGAAAATTGTCAGAGTCCATTTGTCGAGGCGTAGATTATTTCAAGCAATTTCAGACTCCCGACATTTTTTCAAAGTCTAAAGAGGAGAGAATTAAAATTTCAGACAACCGAGAGTTTTTCAGAATCTAAGGAGGTATGAATAATTTAGAAAAATCATACAGCCAGGAAAAAAAATAAAAAATTCCAGACACCCAAGAATTTGTTCAGAGTCAATTAGACAAGGCGTGGATAATTTCAAAAAAAAAAATTAGACATCCTAGAATTTTTTTCAGAGTCCATTTGATGAGGCGTGGGCGTTTTCAAAAACATTTCAGACACTCAATAATTGTTTCATTGTCCATTAAGGAGTCGTGGATAATTTAAAACAAAATTCAGACACCCGAGAATTTTTTCAGAGTATACACCCCAGAAACCCTAGAATCCAAATATTCACGTTTTAAAGGAAAAAAAATCAGGCACCCAAGAATTTGTGCAGAGTCCATTTGACGAGACGTGGGTTATTTTAATAGAAATCCGACTTCCCACAATTTTTTTCAGAATCCATTTGCTAACACCCGAGAACTTTTTCAGATTCTGAGGAGGGGAGTACAATTAAAAAAATGCACACCCAATATTTTTTTCAGAGTTCATTTAAGGAGGCGTGGATAATTTCAAAATTTCAGACACCCGAGAATTTTTTTCAGAGCCCATTTGACGAGGTGAGGGCAATTTCAAAAACATTTTACACATCGAACAATTTAAATTTCAGACACCCAAGATTTTTCAGAGTCCATTTAGAATTTTTTTGTCGGCTTTGCCGACAGAGATATACCCTCAGCCTATGTGAATTGAAGTTTTCATCTACGGACAGATCGAGTGTATTAAGGATCTTTTCGGAATTTCGTAGCCATTTTTGGACATTTGAACTTGCCGACACAAATGTGGATTACGATTAAAGTTCAAAAGTGTTGCGGAGGAAGTACTTAAAGTAATGGACCGACATAGTCCATTATGTAAGTGGACCATATTTTGGGAGTCATATCTTTTCGATATGTATCGTGCCCACTAGTCATTTCAATGGGCCATCGTATAACTTTTGGACCAATATGCCACGAAGCATGGACTTGGCCACGGAAAACATAATATTGCTGTAAGCAGGACCACAACGAACAGCATCGGTATACATTTCTAAAGGATCTTCGAGCAGACCCTAAACTGCACTTAGACACTAATGTTGAACATTTGGGGGGTGGTACTCTAAGGAGAGGACCGATATGGGCCATTTTAGCAGTTAAACTAACTTTGGACAAAATATTAAGAGAAATATTTGGACCAAATTGATTGCCCCGTTCAAATGATATTGTGCATACCATTTTAGTGGCAAATGTACCTTAAGTTGTGGACCAGTGATGCCCATCTTCGAACTGAAACTAAGTTTGGACATAGTATGACGAAGCTCAAATTTGGACCAAATCGGTTGATCAGTTCGGGAGTTATCGTGCTCTCCAGCCACTACATATGGTGCCATAGGGGTTTTTTAAACCTTTCGGGTTGTTTTGTCAACAAGTATGGACTTGCCCCTGAAAAAACTTTTACCGTCGCAATTTAGGCAGCGAATGCAAGTTGCTTCAACAAAAACCAAAGTGCGATTCTCTAACTCATTTTTTTGAGTTACCGACAAATGTCGGTAAAATTAAAACGCAAAATTATAAATAAAAAGTATCAATAAAAGCTGACAACCCTGTTGCTATCGGTAGGATTTATCAACAGCTTTGGTTTGGTTGTTAACTTACCGAAAAATTTCGTTAATTACCGAAATTATAAAAAATGAGTTAGAGAATCGCACTACAGGCCTTAAAGTGAACTTATCCGAAATTTTATGTGGGTGGTACAAGCAGGAGAGGACAAATATAGTCCATATTCGAACCTATCCTGTATCTGGTAGATATATTAGAATGTGTAAAGTATGGACCAAATCGGTCACTCCCTTCAAGAGTTATAGTGAGCATAATTTTTCCGAACATATTTGAACTTTTGTGGAGGAGGTACCTGAAGGAGTGGACCGATGTGGATGTGGATTATCTTCGAACTTAAACTAAGTTTGGACAAAATAGTACGAAGACCAAATATTAGACCGAATCGGCAGATCCGTTGGAAAGTTATTTTGCTCTCCAACCACTACGCACGGCACCATAAGGGTTTTTTGCAACTTTCAGGTTATTTACTTAGGAAGTATGGACTTGCCCCTGAAGAAACTTATGGAGGGCAGTGAATAAAAGTTGCTTTAACAAAAATCAAAGCGATTCGAGAGCAGGTCCTAAAGTGAACTTATCCGAAAATTTGTGTGGGAGGTACCCGAAGGAGTGGACCGAATGAGTCCATATTGGAACCTCATTTAAGTCTGGTAGACATGCCACGATGTGCAAAGTATGGACCAAATCGGTCACTTCCTTAAAACATTTCAGACACCAAAGAATTTTTTTAGGGTCCGTTTAAGGAAGCGTGAATAATTGCAGCAAAATTCAGACACCCAAAAAATTTTTCCGAATCCATTTAACGAAGTGTATAATTTCAAAAAATTTTAGATACAGTCCATTTAAAGAGGCGTGGATAATTTCAGAAACCCCAGAATTTTTTCAGAGCCTAAGGCGGGGAGTACAATTTCTAAAAAAATCTGTTTCCCAAGATTTTTTGGGCTCTGACATTTAAGGAGGCTTGGATAATTTCAAAAAATTGCAAATACCCGAGAATTTTTTTACATATGACGAGGCGGAGAAAATTCAAAATCATTTCAGACAACAATTATTTCAAAGTTCATTTAAGGAGGCGTGGATAATTTAAAAAAAATCAGACATCCGAGATTTTTTCAGAGTCTTAGGAAGAGAGTACAATTTAAAAAAAAAGTCAGGCCCCAAGAATTTTTTCAGAGCCCATTTAAAGAGGCGTGGAATTTCAAACACCGAGTACTTTTTCCAGAGACCATTTCACAAGGTGTGGACAATTTCAAAAATATTTCAGACATCGAAAAAATTTTTTAGAGTCCATTTAATTTCAAACAAATTTCAGACACCCGAGATTTTTTCAGAGTGCATTTAAGGAGACGTGGATAATTTCAGAAAAAAAATCAATCTCTGAGAAAATTTTCCGAGTTCATTTGAAGGGGCGAAGATAATTTCAAAAAATTTAAAACTCCAAAGAATTTTTTTCAGAATCGATTTGACGAGGTTGGGACAATTTCAAAAATATTTTTTCAGAATCCATTTAAGGAGGCGGGGATAATTTAAATAAAATTTTAGACACCCGAGATTTGCAAATATTAATACGAGGACTACATTTTGGATCAAATCAGTTGATCTGTTTGATCAGATAGACGAACCGGCAGACATGGCTAAATTTAACCATAAGGTTCAGGCTATAACGACAAATGATGCACTGTTCTGAGGAGTGATTATTTTTAAACATTTCCTTTAGGAATTTACTCCTCTGCACAATTACTCTGTGATCTGGCTACACTATTTTAGCTGGGAAATGGAAACAAGAATCCATTAAAATAAGCGGCTTTAGTAGTGGTATCAGATTAAATGAAACATAAAATTCTCAATTATACAAATTCTATATATTAATTAAATTCTGATTTATGAAGAAAAAAATATCAGATTTGTTATTTCCGTTTCGAATTATAATAATTCCATCAAAGATTTCTTTCAATATTCCCATGTCCCAACAAATAAAGAAATCATTGTTATTAATTTGAATAAATGAAAATGTTTCTTGTAAGAAATATGGAAATCTTAACGATTATCATTAACATTAAGAATTTCCCAAAGAATACCCCCTCCCTTCTCCTACAAATAATACAAGACGGCGCTATGTGTAATTTAAGATTTTTTCTTCTTGTCGTTGTTCTCAAAAGTGAAAAGTAACAATTCCCAAGATACTTTATTTCAAAATTTGTGTATAAATATTTCCTAAAGGGTTATGAGAGTTCATATTTGAAGTTGAATTTCCAAGAAATTGATATCCATAATTTGATATTCTAGGCATTGTTGTTTCAATGTTTGTATTGAACCTCCCTTGAGTGAGTGCGGGTTTTTGTTTGGAAAAGAGGAAGAAACCATAGCTCATTTGAATCTTAAGTATGCCCTGTGAAAATATCAACAATCAATCGTTCAATATATGGTAGTGAGTACTCCACCCCCCTCCCTTGATGTTCGTTTGCTCTTTTCCTTCAAGTAATGAATGTGACCATGTGTGGTGGTTATTGGATTCTTCGTCTTCTTTAATCTTTAATGAATTTCCATCGTCAATTAGTGGCAACGATGTGTCGAACAAAGTGGAGATTGTTATTTGTTTGCCCACCACTTTCTCTAAAGTAAACACTTCGTCCGCTGCTATGTGTTGGAGGGGAATTTTCCACTACTTTTACTCTGGCATTGCATGGAAATCCATCTGTTTGCCTTTTTGTTGGGGGGATTCAGTGCCAAGAAATTACTGAGATGTGGCAAAAGCGTGACTTTTTCTTAAATTTTTGTTTTCGAAGGCTTGGCTGGATGTTAATGAAGCAATTCAATTCTTTGTGGTGGTTTGCAGTGATTATAGTTTGTGTTGTTGTTGTTCTATGCGTATAGAACAATGACACTTGGTATTCAAACTGCTGTTCATTCATCAATGAAGAAAATCTTCTCCAGCCCTGTTATGCCTCAACTTGAGAAATGTAACAAGTATGCTGATCCTTATACCACTTAAAGGTGCACATGCATTACTAATTTTCTTTGTGCCCTTCAATGCAGCAACAACAACTAAAATAGACATAAATACCATTCACTATTCTATTCTAAACATGGCTGAGCTACTCCATTTACCATTCATTGATGAATTCGTTTAAATCTATTCGCACATTGATTCGAACACTGCAAGCACCATCACCACCAAACCACCTCTCATTAAAGGCACAAAGAAGCAGAATAAGGCATTTCTTTGTTTACAAAGTAGGGCTTGTCAGGGCGGTTTCTTTGAATGCCAAGAGGGCTTTGTGAGGACATAAACAATATTTTCTCAGAAATTTGAATGCCTTTGAGGGGGGTACGACATCCTACTTGTTGGGCTACAAATAAAAACATTAGTGTGTAATGTACATACATATGTATTTAATCCCTTCAATATGTTCGCCTAAGGCTGTCTGTATGTTGTGGGTAGTATTTATTGATTTGTAGCAATGTGTTTTTATTTAGTTTTTCCTTACTCAAATAACGAACTATCTAACAAAAATTCCTAATCCTTAATGGTCCTCTCTGTACTCTGAACAAAAATAATCCATTTGCTTTGTTCATAGTTTGAGGCATCATATAAATGTTATAAAAATTGTAATAATGTTTGCAATTAGTTACAGAATATATAATAGACACACGCATTTGTATGTACATATGTATGTATTTGTGTGCTTAGTGATGGTCATGAATATTCTAAATGGATACAAATTTAGTTACTTCGCACATAATAAAATATCTCTTCTCAATGGCAATAAAATCAAATTTCTACACAATTTTGATATAATCAATTATTTTCTGAAAGACTTTAAGTGGTCTGGTTTTAAGTGGAAGTGTCTTTGAAGACACTGGGAATAAGCATATATGTATAAGAGAATCAGTGGGATTTGCCTGCATGTACTCCGAACAAATCCCTAATGTAAAAGATAGATTGGATTTTCCTAGGTAACAAAACAAGAATTACCTTGTACCGCGCCATTAACGAGAGAAGTATGGAGAATGTTTGAAGGAGTGTTCCTTAATATTGATTTTGGGAGTCATTTCTTTCATAATGTCAGAATCTCAGGGACTACCTTCGTAAAAATCTAAAACCCAATACTCGAACAGTAATTAAATAGTGCCTAAGCGATAATACACTTCCGAACTTAATTCAAGTCGGAGAAAAATATGACGATGTGAAAAGTTTGGTAGTCATTTTAGTTCTATAGAAGACCCCCAAATTGGTTCTGCATTCTATAGAAGACTCCTACGGTGGTCTTCCATTTTATAGAAGGCCCCTACGGTGGTCTTCCATTTTATAGAAGGCCCCTACGGTGGTATTCCATTTTAAAGAAGGCCCCTACGGTGGTCTTCAATTCTATAAGAGACTCCTACGGTGGTCTTCTATTCTATAGAAGATCCCTACGATGGTGTCCTATTCTATAGAAGACTCCTACGGTGTCTTCTAATGTATGGAAGACCCCTACGATGGTCTTCTATTCTATAGAAGACCACAAAGGTGGCCTTCTATTCTATAGAAGACCCCAGCGGTGGCATTCTTTTCTATAGAAGACACTTACGGTGGTCTTCTATATAAGACACCTACGGTGGTCTTCTATATAAGACACCTACGGTGGTCTTCTATTCTATAGAAGACACCTACGGTGGTCTTCTATTCTATAGAAGACACCTACGGTGGTCTTCTATTCTATAGAAGACACCTACGGTGGTCTTCTATTCTATAGAATACACCTACGGTGGTCTTCTATTCTATAGAAGACACCTACGGTGGCCTTCTATTCTATAGAAGACCCCTACATTGTTTTTTATACCCTCAGCATTTATGCTAACGAGGGTATAACACTTTCATACGGGCAAAATGTGCCTCATCGAAATAATAGTTTTAGACCCCAAGTATGTTTGGACGAAATGTGTTTCAGACAATTTGGAGTCGATTGAGCAATGTCCGTCCGTCTGTTTGTCTGTCTGGCTGGAACGCACGATAACTCTCGAACGGATAAACCGATTCGGTTCAAATTTTGGCTTTCGTAATATTTTACCCAAACTTAGTTTAAGTTCGAACATGGGCTATATCGGTCCACTCCTTCCGGTACCTCCCCCACAAAAGTTCGAAAATGTTCGGAAAATTTGTGCGCACGATAACTCTTGAAGGGAGTAACCGATTTGGTCCATATTTTGCCCATCGTGAAACGTGTACCAGATTTAAATAAGGTTTCCATATGGACTCAATCGGTCCACTCCTTTGGGTACCTCCCACAAAAAATTTCGGAAAAGTTCAGTTTAGGGTCATTTCTCGAATCGCTTTGATTTTTGATTAAGCAACTTGTATTCACTGCCCTCCATACGACGGTACAAGTTTCATCAGGGGCAAGTCCATACTTCCTGAGAAAATAGCCTGAAAGTTGCAAAAAACCCCTATGACACCGTGTGAGGTGGTTGGAGCGCAAGATAACTCTCGAACGGAACTGCCGATTCGGTCCAAAATTTGGCCTTAATAATATTTGTCCAAATATAGTTTAGGTTTGAAGATAAACCATATCGGTCCACTCCTTCAGGTACCTCCCAAAAAAGTTCAAAAATGTTCGTACGGTAACTCTTGAGGGGAGTGGCCGAGTTGGTCTATCTTTACACATCCTAATATATCTACCAGATATAGATCAGGTTCAAATATGGACTATATTTGTCCACTCCATCCGGTACCTACCACACAAAATTTCGGATAAGTTCACTTCAGACCTGATATCGAATCACTTTAATTTTTGTTGAAGCAACTTGCATTTGCTGCCTCAATTACGATGGTGAAAGTTGTTTTAGGGGCAAGTCCATACTTCTTGAGCAAACAGCCCGAAGAGTGTAAAAACCCCCTATGGCACCATATGTTGTGGCTGGAGATCCACTTCCATAACGGTCAATGGCAGACCATTCCTTTTAGTATCTCCTCCTCAAAACTTTTGATCTTTAATCCTGATCAACAGTTTTGTCGGTTCAAACGCCAAAAATAAGTATTTTGGGAAAAATTTGCTTGAATATACACAGGCTGAGGGTATATCTCTGTCGGCAAAGCCGACTGATACTTTTTTACTTGTTTATTCTATAGGATACCCCAACTATGGTTTTCTATTCTATAGAAGAACCCTACCTTGTTTTTTTATTCTATAGGATACCCCTACCGTGGTCTTCTTTCTACAGAAGACCCCTACGTTGTTTTTTTTATTCTTTAGAAGACCCCTATTCTATAGAATAACCCTACGGTGGTCTTCTATTCTATAGAAGACCCCTACGTTGTTTTTTATTCTATAGGAGACCCCTACTGTAGTTTTCTATTCTATAGAAGACCCCTAATGTGGTCTACTATTCTATAAAAGACACCCAAGGTGGCCTTCTATTCTATAGAAGACCCCTACGGTTGTCTTTTATTCTATAGAAGCCCACTACGGTGGACTTCTATTCTATAGAAAACCCCTACGGTGGTCTTTTATTCTATAGAAGGCCACTACGGTGGACTTCTATTCCATAGAAGGCCCCTACGTAGTTTTTTTATTCTATAGGATACCCCTACTGTGGTTTTCTATTCTATAGAAGACCCCTACGGTGGTCTTCTATTCTATAGAAGACCCCTACGGTGGTCTAGTATTATATAAAAGACCCTTACGGTGGTCTTCTATTCTATAGAAGACACCTACGGTGGTATTTTATTCTACAGAAGACCCCAAAGGTGGCCTTCTAATTTATAGAAGACCCCAACGGTGGCCTTCTATACTATAGAAGACCCCTATGGTGGCCTTCTATTCTATATAAGACCCCTACGGTGGTATTTAATTCTATAGAAGACCCCTACGGTGGTCTTCTATTCTATTGAATACCCCTACGGTGATCTTCTATTCTATAGAAGACACCTACGGTGGTCTTTTATTCTATAGAAGACACCTACGGTGGTCTTTTATTCTATAGAAGACCCCTACGGTGGTCTTCTATTCTATAGAAGACCCCTACTGTGGTTTTCTATTCTATAGAAGACCCTTACGGTGGATCATCAGCCATTTGAGTTGGAGCCGGTATGGTTTTTCGATCTTATGGACAATTATCTCGGGAAGTATGGAGTTGTGCCCGAAAAATATAAAAATATAACATATATGGGCGTCAAGGACAACCTTTATACTACCTCTTCAAACTGCCGGTGAAACCGGATCAGTGTGAATTCTTCCAAGCTTGCCTATTGGTTCCTTGAACTGGAGGCGATTTCTGCCAAATTTGAATATTCTTATACTAAGTCAGCAATGTGGATATTTGAGCTAGTTCATTAGAGTGGTTTTAAAAGAAATTTGTTTTTTTTTGGCGGCGGCCCCTTAGATGTTTAGTTTTGTGCGATTTTAAGATTACCAAAGTTTAAGCACAATCGGAGTATATTAAGACGTTCTCCTGGGGCCTCAAACTTTCCATGGACCCTATATACGGATAATATTAAAATCCGAACCGATTTTCAAACATTTTTGTAGGATTTGTTTTTTAGCCACAACAAAAAACTGGTGAAATGTTTTCATCGATTGGACAATAAATGTTGTCTGTACGAGGGACACTAGAAAAGTTTGCGGCCTAGGTAACACGCAGTGTCGCCAGGCGTCATTTGACATTTTTTTGCAAAGCTTGGCAGTTTTTAGCCTAAGCGTACTCTGGACAGTTTGACATACGATCATGTATTGTGCTGTTTACAGTGAATTGAAAAAATCACTTTGCAAAAAACAAAAAATGGAAAAACTGGTTTAATGAATTGAATCGTGGCCGACACCTGTCAAAAAAAGGAAGGTCGTGAGGAACTTCGAGGCCTCATGGCACGTGTTAATATATTCCGATTGTACTCAAACTTTAACAATCTTAAAATCTAACAAGTAAGAACGGCGTTAAGTTCGGCCGGGCCGAACTTGTTATACCCTCCACCACAAGTTGTATTGAATTAAAATGGAATAATTAGTTTCCTTTCGTGTATGAAGAAGACTTAATACTAAATTTCAGCAATTTTGGTAAAACAATGTGAGGCACCATTCTACGGGGGCTATTTCAAAATATCGATCTATACCGACAAATTTCTGACGGAAAGTTTTTAGGCTCAAAGAAGACTAAATACCAAATTTCCTATATTTCGGTAAGAGAATGTGACTAAAACTTAAAAAATACCAAAAGTCAAGAAGTACGCTTCTATGGGAATATAGGAAGATGTGGACCTATACTGATAATACTCTTCTGGAATATTTTATAACTCTTGGAAGACGAAATAACGAATTTCAGCCATTTCGGTTGGATATTGACGTCACAATCTTCAGTATTACAAAAATCGGGAGGTACCGTTCTATGGGGGCTATATGAAGGCGTGGACCTATACCGACAAATTTAAGGGGGAAGTTTTATACCACCAACGTATACTAAGTACTAAATTTCAGTCATTTCGGTGTGATAATGAAGCTAAAACCTTGAAAATACCGAAAATCGTGAGGTACCGTTCTATGGGGGCTATATAAAGGTGTGGAACCAAACCAACAAAATTCTGGGGGAAAGTTTTATACCCCTAAAGAAGACTACGTACCAAATTTCAGCCATTTTGGTAGGATAATGAAGCTAAAACCTTAAAAATACCGAAAATCGGGAGGTACCGTTCTATGGGGGCTATATAAAGGTGTGGACCGATACCGACAAAATTCTGGGGGAAAGTTTTATACCCCTAAAGAAGACTACGTACCAAATTTCAGCCATTTTGGTAGGATAATGAAGCTAAAACCTTAAAAATACCGAAAATCGGGAGGTACCGTTCTATGGGGGCTATATAAAGGTGTGGACCGATACCGACAAAATTCTGGGGGAAAGTTTTATACCCCTAAAGAAGACTACGTACCAAATTTCATACATTTTGGTAGGATAATGAAGCTAAAACCTTAAAAATACCGAAAATCGGGAGGTACCGTTCTATGGGGGCTATATGAAGGTGTAGACCGATACCGACAAAATTCTGGGGGAAAGTTTTATACCCCTAAAGAAGACTACGTACCAAATTTTAGCCATTTTGGCAGGATAATGAAGCTAAAACCTTAAAAATACCGAAAATCGGGAGGTACCGTTCTATGGGGGCTATATCAAAACGTGGACCGATATATCCCATTTTCAATACCAACCATCCTGCAAGTAATAAAAACTTCTGTACCAAATTTTGACTCTCTATCTTTAAAATTGCGAGCTGTATCTTGATTTCAACAGACAGACAGACGGACGGACTGACGGACGGACGGACAGACGGACATGGTCAAATCGACATAGAATTTTATGCTGATCAATAATATATATACTTTATAGGGTCTCCGACGAATATTTCGATGTGTTACAAACGGAATGACAAATTTAATTATACCCTCCATATGGTGGAGGGTATAACAAAACTAAACACTTTAGGGGGTTGCCGCCTAAAAAATCCGACATCGATTTTTCCCCTTTGAGTTAAAACCACCTTATAGTCCATATGTCATCGACAATAGTACCTGGCGTCAACATCGTGCAATCTGGAGAGTGTGGAATTTGAGAAAGGAAGAGGTTAAACAGTTCCGGAGATATCACCTCGCCTTACGGAACTCTCTGATTCATTGTATGGCTATTCAGCTTCTAGTTTCTGAATTCCTTTCAAAAACTTCTGGAGGAACGTCTTTTCTATGTCCTCAAACAGCTTGGCATGGTTGACGGTATCGAAGGCCTTTTAGCCACCATGACTGTTGATGTTGAGTAACTGGGTAATAGGTTCTCATCATGGGGAGGAGTAGTGGCCCTAGAATTTTTGCTACTGGTGACAGGAGGGAAATCGGCCTGTAAGATTCGCCTCCGCGGTCATTCATGGCTGACTTCAGGTCACTTGTCAATGACTCAACTCCAGATTCATCCAGTTGCTGAGGCATTACCATTGAAATTTCATTTGGGCCCAACGCTTTGGACGATTTCACGTTTCTGAAGACACCTGCAACATCGCTCATCATAAATCTACAACATTGTTAATGGTAAATCGTGGCTCTTTTACTGCATAGCATACTCCTCTGAGGGTGCTCTATAAACTGCTAGTTAAAATAACACGCGAAATTCTTTGGATATGTATGTCGTTGATGTCCTTCCTTTCCGGATTTGAGAACTGATTTAACAGTTGGCTACAACTTACGAATGCAACATTACTTCTGGTGGTCTAGCCACTATTTCGCCTATGCTCGCCTGCTAGTCTCTTGACTCTAAGAGTACGTTCCCTATTTCTTGGGCCTCTGGATTCTTATCACGCTCATTTGCTAGTCCCTTCGCCTAAGATGGAAAATTTGGCCTAATTTCGCGTGTTTGGCCAGGAGGTATGTAGCTAGAGACTGCAGCCATGATGTTGTCAAGGAAAATAATCTTAGCTAACCAAGGATTTAAGGGACTGGACACCTCACTGAACCGCAAATTCTCTGAATCCTTGCCAATCAGCTTCTTCCAAAGTTCGTTGGAACGATAGCTATCGAAAGGAATAGTTCTCAAAATTAGATCTACTTTTAAGATGTACTATGTCGGTCTATTCTTCAGATATCTCCTCCTGAGTACTTTTGAGATTTAATCCAAATCAATTTATCAGCAAAATGTCCGCTTTTATCCGGAACACCAACAGTCGTCACGTTAAATACCGCAAAAGTTTGTACATTATCGTTACCAAGTTCATGCGCCAAAAAAAAAAAACACAAAAAATTATGAAAACCCCCTAGAAACATAATTTTGGGGGGAAAGAACTTCGGTTATACAGCTGGTATTCGATCTGGCCATTGATGAAAGATTTATTGCACAGGCTGACCTCTTTCGGCTCTGGCCGCAAATTGAACTGATGCTTTTTATACCCTCCAACGTAATACTCGTATGAAGGGCATAATTAACTTGGTCATTCCTTTTGCATCACATGAAAATAGTCTTGATCAGCACCAAATCCTATGTCTATATATCCACGTCCGTCCGTTCGCCCGGCTATTGAAATCAAGATACAAGGTTCTATTACTCCCAGAATATTTGGTATTGAAAATAGGTTATATCGGCCCACGTTTTGATATAGCGCCCATAGAACGGTACCTCCCGACTTTCGATATCTTAAAGGTTTCAGTCACACTATCTTACCGAAATGTCTGAAATTTGATATTTGATATAGCTCCCATAGAACGGTAATTACTGATTTTTGGTATTTGGAACGTTTTACCCTCAATATTACACCGACATTGCTGAAATTTGGTTCTTAGGCTTTGTTGGAGGTATAAAACTTTCCACCTGAAATTTGTCGGAATAGGTCCACGTCTTCATAAAGCCCCCACACAACGGTACATCCGTATTTTCGTTACTTTGAAGATTGTGGCCTCAATATTCCACAGAAATGACTGAAATTTTGTATTTAGTCTTCGTTGGGGGTATGAAACTTTCCACCTGAAATTTGTCGGAATAGGTCCACGTCTTCATAAAGTCCCCACACAACGGTACATCCATATTTTCGTTAGTTTGAAGATTGTGGCCTCAATATTCCACAGAAATGACTGAAATTTTGTATTTAGTCTTCGTTGGGGGTATAAAACTTTCCACCTGAAATTTGTCGAAATAGGTCCACGTCTTCATATAGCCTCTACAGAACGGCACCGATTTTCGGTATTATGAAGGGTTTGACCGAAATGGCTGAAAGTTCGTTCTTAGACTTCGTTTGGAGTATAAAACTTTTCACCAGAAATTGGTCGGCATAGGTCGGCATATAATATAGCCCCCCTAAATCGGTATTTTCGATATTATGAAAGTTTTTGACAGGGGTGCAAAACATTATAACCGGTACAAGGCATCCCTTGCAAAAATTCAAATTCACCCCATGTAAGTGTACCACCCGATATTTTTTTTTAGATTTTAGTCACATTTTTCTACCGAATTGGTTGTTTATTAGAATTTTGTGTTCCACTCCTTCCGGTAGCTCTCCCACAAAAGTTCGAAAATGTTCGAAAAGTTTGTGCGCACGATAACTCTTGAAGGAAATAACCGATTTGGTCCAAAGTTTGCACATCGTGAAATTTCTACTAAACTTAGATGAGGTTCCAATATGGACTCAATCGGTCCACGCCTTCGGGTACCTCCCACACAAAATTTCGGAAAAGTTCAGTTAAGGACCTGCTATCGAATTGCTTAGATTTTTGTATTCACTGCCCCCTGTACGACGGTACAAGTTTCATCAGGGGCAAGTCCATACTTCCTGCGAAAATAGCCTGAAAGGTAAAAAATCCCCTATGACACCGTGAGTAGTGGTTGGAGCGCAAGATAACTCTCGAACGGATCTGTCGATTCGGTCCAAAATTTGGCCTTTGTAATATTTTGTCCAAACTTAGATTAAGTTCGGAGATAAGCCATATCGGTCCACTCCTTCAGGTACCTCCCCCACAAAAGTTCAAAAATGTCCGGAAACATTGTGCGCACGATAACTAACCGATTAGGTCCATACTTTACACGTCTAATATATCTACCAGATATAGATCAGGTTCGAATAGGGACTATATTTGTACACTCCTTCGGGTACCTCCCACACAAAACTTCGGATAAGTTCACTTTAAGACCTGCTCTCGAATCACTTCGATTTCTGTTGCAGCAACTTGTATTCGCCACCCCCCATTACGACAGTAAAATTTTTTTAGGGACATGCTTCTTGGGAAAACAGCCCGAAAGGTGTAAAAAACCCTATGGGTGGAGAGCACGAACTGATCAACCGATTTGGTCCAAATTTTGACCTTCGTCATATTTTGTCCAAACTTAGTTTCAGTTCGGAGATAGGCAATATCGGTTCACAACTTCCGGTACTTCCTCCCAATATTTGAAAAAATGTCACTAAAATGCTATGCACCATATCTCTTGAACGGGCTGAGGGTATATCTCAGCGATCCCACTGAGTTGTCTTTGCATTTGTTTTTTCTCCCCCACGTACACTATGCGTGAACAAAAACAAACAAAAACCAGTAAGGAAAGGATCAAAGTCGGGCGGGGCCGACTATATGATACCCTACACCACTGTGAATATGTAAAATATAAATCGGAGCTATATCCAGATCTAAACCGATTTTGATATAATTTGGCACATTTATTTCCAGACCGAATTCAGTCACACATTCCAAATATCATTGAAATCCGACTTATATAGCGGGTTTGGAGCAACAAATACGCGAAATCGGCCGAAAATATATATGGGTGCTATATTCAAATCTGAACCGATTTCGATATAATTTGGCACATTTATTTCTAGACTGAATTCAGTCACACATTCCAAATTTCATCGAAATCGGAAATATATAGCGTGTTTGGTACAGAAAATACGTGAAATCGGCCGAAAATATATATGGGTGCTATATCCAAATCTGAACCGATTTCTATATAATTTGGCACACTTATTTCTATACCAAATTCAGTCAAACATTCCAAATTTCATTAAAATCGGACGTATATAGCGTGATTGGTACATCGCATACGTGAAATCGGGCGAACATATATATGGGAGCTATATCCAAATCTGAACCGATTTCGATATAATTTGGCACATTTATTTCCAGACCGAATTCAGTCACACATTCCAAATATCATTGAAATCCGACTTATATAGCGTGTTTGGAGCAGCAAATACGCGAAATCGGCCGAAAATATATATGGGTGCTATATCCAAATCTGAACCGATTTCGATATAATTTGGCACATTTATTTCTAGACTGAATTCAGTCACACATTCCAAATTTCATCGAAATCGGAAATATATAGCGTGTTTGGTACAGAAAATACGTGAAATCGGCCGAAAATATATATGGGTGCTATATCCAAATCTGAACCGATTTCGATATAATTTGGCACATTTATTTCCAGACCGAATTCAGTCACACATTCTAAATATCATTGAAATCCGACTTATATAGCGTGTTTGGAGCAGCAAATACGCGAAATCGGCCGAAAATATATATGGGTGCTATATCCAAATCTGAACCGATTTCGATATAATTTGGCACATTTATTTCTAGACCAAATTCAGTCACACATTCCAAATTTCATCGAAATCGGACATATATAGCGTGTGTGTTACAGAAAATACGTGAAATCGGCCGAAAATATATATGGGGGCTATACCAAAACTTGGACCGATATAGCCCATCTTTGAAGTTGATCTTCCGAAGGCTAAAAAAATGGTATTCCCCAATTTTCAGCGAAATCGGTCAACAAATGCGACCTGTATGTTGCGAACGGACGGACGGACGAACGGACGGACATGCATAAATCGACTCAGAAAGTGATTCTATTTATATCCCTAGAAGGAACTATGGGTCTATCTCGCTTCCTTTTGTATGTTACATACAAATGCACTAACACATAATACCCCTTACCACATAGTGGTGTAGGGTATAAATATCGTTTGATTGTTGCTTTTTTCACTCATGCATTCACACATGCATTTGTTTTGTTTTTATTCCTAAGGTCGGCGCTGCTATAAACTGATTATCATCAATTAAAATATTATTCTGCTCCAAGGAAGTATACTTATAGTAGAGAAAAAGCTAAGTAGTTACTAATTGATCATATATATTTTAATACAGTGGTGGTGTAAGGTATACAAATTTTGGGCTCGGCCGAAGTTAACGCCGTTCTTACTTGTTGATATTTAATTTCAGATGAAGATAATGAATCGTATCGATTCGCATGTGGCTCAATTAGTGCTTAATTTTGTCTTTTGATGAAGAGGTGGTATCTTATTTCAATGACTCCATAATCCTCCTTTGAACTTTATATGCGATCATTATACACAAAAAGATCTACTCTAATAGAATATCTATTACCTAGAACTGTTAGAATTTTATAAGTATATTATATCCAGAACTCACTCATATTGTGGCATACCTCACACTGTGACACCATGGACAATTGAATTATAAAGGAAATACATAAATTGACGATTTCCATTAAAGTTCAAATTACCATTGAATATTGATTGTCTTTGTCTCGCTGCCTTTATTTCCCTCATAATTTAACAAAAGCACTCATGCAACTTTTAGTTTAAAAATAATATTCGTATATAATTTGATGATGTTGTTCAAATTAAAACAACAACATTTAATTCCCCAAAACATTGATATCATGTTGTCATGTCATGTTCCGGCCCATCATGGTTGATGGGATGGTTGGTTGGCTGGTTGATGGTACCCCCATAGAAAAGGCATGTCATATCAACAAGGTGGTGGTGTGGTGGTACCACCTTTGAAATTTATGTGTGAAAATGCTACAAGTTTCAGTTTTTTGTTGTCTTGTTGTTTAAAACGAAATGGGCATGCCGCCCCGCATCGATAACATTTCACATTTTAACACTTTTAATCAGTTAGCCTGTCTGCCTGGCAAGCTGAAACATAAAGTTAAGTGCGTGTGAATATTTCAGCTTTTTCACCTTTTTTGTTTAAACAAAAAATAAACTGAAATGCATATAATATTGTTATACAAATTTGTTTGTTTGTTGGCTCAGAATTATTGATTCGTTAAAGTAAATAAGAGAAAAAATGCAATGGTTTTTACGAAATATCAATGGAATTTGGAAATGGAAATGTGCAATAATTAGGAAATGCAGAAAAAGGCGGGGATTGGTTATAGAATGCCTGCATTTTTTCGTTGTTCATCAATTTTAACAATTTTATTTATTTTTTCGAATGGCATTATATTAAAAAATATTGGAGATCACTTCGGTCATAAAAGGTTTGCCCATTGGCCTTTATGGTATAACCCCATCTTTATTATATCCATAAATTGCATTGAAATCAAAGAACATACGCCAGGACTGCCTCTTTTCTATTTTCATAATGTGACTTTATTACAAATTTATTTCCAACACGATGGTTGTTGTTTAATTCGTCTTTGTGTTAATCGTCCAAATTCAAATAATTGAATTTTTATGTAAATTAGTTTTTCCCGCTTGATTTGTTATTGTTTTTTTAATACACACGCTCCTTTACGCACACACATTAAAATCCCAATTACCATTAATTTTTTTTTTCGTGCGTTCAAATACAGATGTCATTTCCTAATAAGTTTGCCCCCCCCTTGGGTTGGTTAATAAAGCATGCTGCTGCTGCTAGGATGTATCACCACCACCCTCATGTGAAATGAACCCCAGAGTAGTCAGTATTCTGACACCACCATCAACATAATCATCATTACCATCCAGAACATTGCCAACATGACATCCAGTGGCACAAAGTATTGTTCCTCCTTACTTCACCAAGAACAAAGCAACAGCAACAATAAAATGAAGGAATAAAAATAACAACACCCACCCATCAACCATTAAAACTGGTAAACAGCGGCAGTTTTTATTCAAAATTTTGCAAAGTCACGTGACCAGCATCAGTTTCTTGCTAACAGAAGAAGAAGACGAAATCAACAATAGAGAAAAAAACACCAACAACAACAATTCACCCACCAACCAACCAACTTTGAACTCCAAATAGAAATATTTGATGTTTTATTTCATTAAAGAAGATGGGGGAGATACAATGTTGCAGAACTTTTTTGTTCAAATTCTGTGATTATTTGTTTATAAGGACGGTGTGTTGGCGCCGCCTGGCATCACCGCCGCACATGGCCACCAGTTTTCTAATTTGCACCCTGCACACTTTGAATGGAATACAAGTGAGAGGAGTATTGCGAATGACTTCACTGTTTTTTTTTTCAAATCACGTTATTGCAAGAAAATCAAAACCATCATTAGTATTTTGTACAAATTTGAAAATTGCTTCTTGTGGATTGAATTAATAAATCACAGTAATGAAATGTGTGCGAATCTGTTGGTATTGCCATCTGTTTGACATCACAACATGCATATTCCGGGACTAATGAAATAACAATGATTTCAAAGGGAAATGTTATTTTAAATATGCACCAAAATAACAATAAATGGTTTTCGCCACCATACTAGTATTTTAGACAATTTGGAGTCGATTTAGCCCTGTGCGTACTTGAGAGTTTTGCTGAACGAAAAATGGGACAAAAAACGCTGTGTGGAGATGGCTAGAGTTGATTTTTGCAATTACAAGAAAGTGCACCAAAATAAAAAATTACTATATAGAAGAATTGACCAAAGTCCAGAAGGAAAACGCACAATTCAAAAAAGACATTAATTGGCTTCAAAGTCAAATTAAAGCAACAAAAACATAATGGAGAAAGTGCAGAAGCTGTTTAAAGACAAGCTATTGATTACGGTTATCATAAAAAAACGCTCATATAATATTTGACCGTAAAGTAGGGTTTTGGGTAGGGAAATCCCGCACCAGGAGTTCCCGGAAATTCTCGGTTTTTTTGCTACTGGATTTTCCCGGGAGACAAAATCATATTTCCCCGGAATGAATGGAATGAATGAATAAACTATAAACTTTTATAACATAAAATCAGAGTTCGATAAGATTTGACTGAATCTGGAAATGACAAAAGATTTGGAAATAACTGTAATACACAAAAGTTTGTTTTTCAGGGAAAAAGTTAGTACCCAGGCTTTAAGAGCCTCACGAACTTGGACTATAACAGCACATTTTTGTCCAAATAAGTGCGAAAGAATATTTCATATTTTAAAGTCAGATTTTTTTAAACAATATTAAGCATAAAGAACATATTTTTGAAAACATAAGATTTCCGAGGTCCATAAAATAGGCATTTCTGTTAAATAACTTGATTGTTTGAGACAAATCTCTTTCCATTGAGCGATTTTCGTAGCTTAAAAAATGGAAATGTTCAGTGAACATGGTGGCAGAGGCGCAAATTCGTAATCCAATCCATGAATTGTTCCATATTTTTTCGTTTTTACTCGGTGTAACGAAAACTTGTCAGCAATTTTAGGAACGGAACTCTCTGAAAATATGCTCTGGGACTCTTAAGAAATGGAACCGGTATTGTATTTCATATACATATGTATGTAACTATAGGAAGATAGAATAATCATGGAAACATTGATCCATCCTCGTATTTTAAAATTTCCCGGGAAATCCCGGATTCCCGGGAATGACGATTTTGTGATGCCCGTTTCCCGGGAATGATAAAAACCGGGAAAACCCAAAACCCTACCGTAAAGGCAAAATGGCGGTAATAGTGGAGCTAGAAATCGAGCAGGCAATACAAGATGTTTTTCGAAACATACAAAAATTATCGGGGTCAAACATATCCATAGAAAAAGATATGATAACACCAAATAGGCAAGAACGCAAAAAGGCTTTGCTTACGCTAAAGAAAATAAGTGAAAATGTATCAGTCGGCTTTGCCGACAGAGATATACCCTCAGCCTGTGTATATTGAAACAATTTGTTCCCAAAAAACGTATGTATTTACGTAAAAATTTTGGTCGTTTGAACCGACAAAAATGTTGATTAGGATAAAAGAGCAAACGTTTTGCAGAGGAAATACTTAAAGGAATGGATCGACATTGACCGTTATGAAAGTGGATCTCCAGCCACAACACATGGTGCCATAAGGGGTTTTTACACTCTTCGGGCTGTTTGCACATGAAGTATGGACTTGCCCCTGAAAAAACTTTTCCCATCGTAATTGAGGCAGCGAATGCAAGTTGCTTCAACAAAAATCAAAGTGATCCGATATCAGATCTTAAAGTGAACTTATCCGAAATTTTATGTGGGAAGTACCGGATGGAGTGGACAAATATAGTCCATATTTGAACCTGATCTATATCTGATAGATATATTAGGATGTGTAAAGTATAGACCAACTCGGCCACTCCCTTCAAGAGTTACCTTACGAAAAATTTTTCCGAAAATTTTGGAACTTTTGTGGGGGAGGTACCTGAAGGAGTGGACCGATATGGCTTATCTTCAAACTTAAACTATGTTTGGACAAAATATTACTAAGGCCAAAATTTGGACCGAATCGGCAGATCCGTTCTAGAGTTATCTTGCGCTCCAACCACCTCACACGGTGTCATAGGAGTTTTTTGCAACTTTCAGGCTATTTTCTCAGGAAGTATGGACTTGCCCCTGATGAAACTTGTACCGTCGTATGGAGGGCAGTGAATACAAGTTGATAAAACAAAAATCAAAGCGATTCGAGAGATGGCCCTAAACTGAACTTTTCCGAAATTTTGTGTGGGAGGTACCCGAAGAAGTAGACCGATTGAGTCCATATTGAAACTTTATCTAAGTCTGGTACACATTTCACCATGGGCAATGTATGGACCAAATCGGTTACCCCCTTAAAGAGTTATCGTGCGCATAAATTTTCCGAACTTTTTCGAACTTTTGTGGGGGAGGTACCGGAAGGAGTGGACTGATATAGCCCATCTTCGAACTTAAACTAAGTTTGGGCAAAATATTACGAAAGCCAAAATTTGAACCGAATCGGTTCATCGGTTCGAGAGTTATCGTGCGCTCCAGCCAGCAGGACAGACAGACAGACAGACAGACGGACGGACATGGCTAGATCGACTTCAAATTGTCTAAAACACATTTCGTCCAAACATACTTGGGGTCTAAAACCATTATTTCGATGATGCACATTTTCATCGTATCAAAGTGTATATACCCTCCTTAGCCTAAAGGCTGAGGGTATAATTAAAGTGATTCGAGAGCAGGTCGTAAAGTGAACTTATCCGTAATTTTGTGTGATAGCTACCCGAAGGAGTGGACAAACATAGTTCATATTCGAACCTGATCTATATCTGGTAGATATATTAGGATGTATAAAGTATGAATCGGTTACTCCCTTCAAGATTTATTCTGCGAATAATTTTTCCGAACATTTCTGAACTTTTCTACGGGAGGTACCTGAAGGAGGGGGCCGATATGGCTTATCTTTGAACTTAAACTAAGTTTAAACAAAATATTACGAAGGCCAAATTTGGGAGCAAATCGGCAGATCCGTTCAAGAATTATCATACGCTCCAACCACTCACTACACGTTGTCATAAGGGTTTTTTTTTGCATCTTTCAGGATATTTTCTCAGGAAGTGTGGATTTGCCCCTGATGAAGCTTGTACCGTCGTATGGAGGGGAGTGAATACTAGTTGCTACAACAAAAATCAAAGCGATTCGAGAGCAGCTCCTAAACTGAACTTTTCCGAAATTTTGTGTGGGATGTACCCGAAGGAGTGGACCGATTGAGTCCATATTAGAACCTCATTTAAGTTTGGTGGAAATTTCACGATGTGCAAAGTATGGATCAATCGGTTACTCCCTTCAAGGGTTATCGTGCGCACAAATTTTCCGAACATTTTCGCACTTTTGTAGGGGAGGTACCGGAAGGAGTGGACCGATATAACCCATATTCGAACTTAAACTAAGTTTTCCAAAGTTTGGACCGGATCGGTTGATCCGTTCGAGATTTATCGTGCGCTCAAGCCAGACAGGCAGACAGACAGACGGACGGACATGGCTAAATCAACTCTAAATTGTCTGAAATGGATTTCGTCCAAACATACATGGGGTCTAAAACCATTATTTCGATGAGTATGAAAGTGTATATACCCTCTTTAGCATAAATGCGGAGGGTATAAAAACTCCAAGTTGCATTGTTTAAGCAGGTAGTATAACTTAGTGTTACACAATGGGGGCTATATTACAACATGCGCCAATATTCAAAATTTTTGATAGACAAATTGTTACTCACTGGAAACCATATATGTATACCAAAGGACATGTCGATAAAACCTAACAACTTTAAAACAGTGATACCGTTTTATAGGGCCATACCAAAACGTGACCTATGTTGACAAATGTTGTTGGTAAAGCTAGTTAGTAAAGTTGTGCCAAAGGAACTATATGGAACTATCTAGTTCACTTCGCAGTTCCAATGGCCCACATTTTTTCTTTGAACGAACTGCGTATACTTACTATCACACGTTATATTTCATGATGTTACTCATACGTTTTGGAACTAGTACAAGGAACTAGGAACTAGATTACCCAACTCTACTAGTTAGGCCAACAAATGTAGCTCAAATATTGAAATTACCTCAAATCGGCAGGGATTGTTATATGGGTGCTATACCGAAACATGGACCTATGTCGAAAATTGTTGGTGGAGAAGTTTCGTGACTGCAGGGAACCTCAAATGTCAAATTCAGGGTACCCGATACTCGGGTGCAAATATATAGCGCTCTAGCTTAATTTTTGCTAACGCTATTGTGATTACAACAGACGGACAAGGCTCAACATTTTATCCTAACTCATGACTGAATCGAATTTTATCCTGATCAAGAACATATATACTTTATTCAGTGCGTTACAAACAAATAAACAAACTTAATATACCCGCCCTACTATGATGGAGCGTATAAAAACAAGGAAAACAAAAAACAAACTCCTCTAATGTTTGCGACCCCCGCAAACGTTTTTAGGACCATGATCTGTCAATCTGCACCTGGAATGTTTGGACACTTTATGCAAAGTTTACGCACTGGTATATGTACTTGCAAAGTACAAGGCTGATATTACTACCATAGAGGAAATATGATGGACTGGAAAAGGCGTCATAGGTTCGAACATCTGGAGGTTCGAAAATCTGGTCTCCAACTTCACCCTGGTGAATGAAAGACTTGTTACAATTCGGATAAAAACTAAATTTTTAAAATTCAGTTTAATTTTCGCTCATGCTCGATGAACGATCGTTTCGAGGAGTAAACATCGACTCGGATCACCACTTTATTGCATCATGATGATTAATCGGCTACGTACGATTAAACGTAGCAAATACAGTACGAACAGACACCACACGAACGTTGTACATCGTTAAGCTGCAATCACAACAGATTCCACTCAACTGCCCAATTGCTAAATGAAAGCACTTCCGTTCCGATAACATATCAGCACAATGGCAAAATATTGTCCACTCCATGAAAACAGCCGCAAAACCATACTTGGATACCAGAGACCTCCTCCAAAGAACCCATGTTATGACCTGGTGTGTCGTGCTGATATCAACGAGAAGAATGTGGCATGCAGGGCAAATCTGCAATCAATATCAACGTGTAGCACACAAAAGAGGTATCGTAAGAAAAGGAGACGGAAGAAACGTATTTTCCGCAGGATAATGAGAGAAATGGAAAAGCAGGAGTGTGAAATAAATCGTTGATTTTGGTACAGGAACAGGCACATCCTCCTGTAGAGACCAGCTAGGTAATTTGGTAATTGATAAAGATTGTGTTCTCAAGACGTGGAAATAACATTTTTTAAAACTGTATGACAAACTGGTATGAAATAGTAGCGAAGATAACAAAGATATTACAGATCCAATACCAGAAGAAGAATGTGTACCGCCCATCCAAGATGAGGTAAAGACAGCAATAAACTGACTGAAGAATAATAAGGCAACCGGAGCCGATGGTTTACCAGCCGAGTACTTGAAAACCGGCTGCGAAACGCTCATAAGGTGTATGCATCAGTTAGTTAGTAGCACTATTTGGCAGGATTGGAACGACGATTGGAATCTGAGCATCCTCTCAATATGCGTTGACGGTGAATATCCACGTCAAATGAACCCTGAGCTGTATGTGCTATACAACATCAGTATAGTTAAACGTATCGAGATACAGCGATTGCGTTGGCTAGGCCAAGTCATAAGAATGAGCGATGATGAGCCCACTAAAAAGGCGCAGAACTGGAAGGCCAAGGCTTCGATGGAGTAAATAAGTGGAAGACTAGTGCTCCGTTCAACATATGTGAATTTTTTTAACTTTTTTTGGGACGTACCGGATGTGTGAACCAATATTGCCGTCTTCGAACTTAAACTAAGTTTGGACAAAATATTACAAAGACCACATTTTGGCCAGTCACTGTATATGGTAGCATGGGGATTTTTACAGCTTTCGGCCCATTTTCTCAAGAAGTATGGACTTGCCCCTGAAAAAACATATACCGACATAATAGGGCCAAAGGGATTCGAGAACAGCTCTTTAACTTCACTTTTCCTCTTCTATGTCTGGTAGAAATTTTACGATATACAAAGTATGGAACAAATCGGTTGCTGACTTCGAGAGTTTTCGTGCATACCATTATAGCAAAAAGTTTTGAATTTTTGGTGCGCACCATAATCCTGGAACGGATCAAGCGATTTGTTTCATACTTGCCAAGTCGTAGATTTTGTATAAATAATTCGATGATGGGCTACATCTAATCGGTCCACTACTTTAGGTGCAGGACGATGCTGTATGGAAACAGCGGCCAAAAATACTTCCAGTGCATATATCAATTTGAAAGTTTGGTCGTAACACCATATGGGCGTAACAATGACTATATAAAAAAATGGATGCGATCAGTCCATGTTTTGGTATAACCCCCCTATAAATTGAAGTATTTTGCCATTTTCCATTACATTTTCCGACCTAATGTGCTGTATTTTGACATTTAGAAGTTTCGAAGGACAATAAATCATCTTACCAAAAATTATCATGATAGCTCCAACTTAAGTGATAGTTCCCTTGTAAATTTACCACCCAAAAGGGGCGAAACTTTTCAGTCCTTCATAGATTTCTTTCAATAAAATTCTTAGAAGTCTTTGTGGTCTTTGTTGTTATCATTTTTGTTCTCCATAGTCCTCTCGATAATGGCCCGATTGTTCCAAAGCCCTGTGGGTAGACTGTGTTGATTGTATATGTCAGTGGAGTCCCACAGTTCCATAGCCCTTGCATTTTCACGAAACATTTAGGATAGGATGGAGTCAAATTTGCTTCCACAGCACGTATTTTTCCTGTGTGCATTGAACAGAACTTTAATACTTACTTCGGAATGTGTTATTTTCAACATATCCCAGAATAAATAAAATTAATTTATTATTTTTAAAACAAGAATATTAAGAATTGTTTATATTAACAAAAATTCTCTAATAAATTTAATAGCAATTGAGTTTGCTTCCTCCGCTTTCCATTTAATCCATGCCGAACTGACTTCATCTGCTAGAGATTCAGATTTCGACATGGACTCCAACAGCAATCCGTTAGGAAATTTTCTTCACGTGAGTAACCGCGAAAGTGTTCGCAGCGCAAATTATGCCTGAAAATCATTAGTCTACATTGCAATACTTCCAACTTATTTTGCTGGGTAGCTGTCGGCAAATGCGGCTGATTCTTTCTTAATTATTTTTTGAATAGTACCGAATATATTTTGTTGTTGATTGTTTGCTAATAAATCCTTTTTTTATTCTTTTCAGGTAAGCTTTCAAATATATAGCGAATAAAGTGTCATACGGAAAGGATGGTATTTAAAAAATCTTATAAAATTCAAATGTTGGTAAACGCTAAATATTGTTAACTACAATAAAAAACTTGTCCAGTATAACTTTATGAATGAATTCCAAATAGGTTGTTAATAAATATTACTTTAGCTACCGATCGATTTTTCGGTTATAAACGCCTACCTCTTCCATTTGCAATATAAAAAGCAAAAAGTTGATTTTCCTTAAACGTTTGGCGTTAAATTAGTTAGTCAAAGCAATACAAGTGTCAATTTTGATAGCTCTTAAATTTTTACAAAGGGCGTTTTGTCATCTGCCGTTCTGTTGTCTGCTTTTGTCAATTAAAATACATCCAACCCAATAATCAAAGCCATAAATTTTGTTGTAAAAATGGCGACAAATATTTTCAATCTAAATATGGTTTTATGAATTTCTTTTCATTCGAGATTTAACAAGGCATCACAATTGTGACGATGTCAATGATTTTCAGGAACGTAGGTGGCAGTTTTTTGTTGTGATTTGTTTGGGTACAAAACGGAAATGGTTTAGGTAAAAATTTTATTAATGAGATAAGAAAAATCTTCATAGAAATCCATTCTTAAATAAATTTAAATAAGCGAGATTTTTGACAGTTTGATTCAAGTTCGTAGAAGAGGCAAAATGCAAGCGAACAAATATAAATAGGAAAACAATGTCAATGAACATCTGAAGGGTTTCCATAGAATTAAGTGATCATCATCTAAACAAGTCATCCCAAGAAACAAAAAAGATGTGTGATGATGGTGATTGAATTGAATGATTAGTTGGCTTCACTTACTTGTTGGCTAGAAAGAAAGGTATGGAAGGGCGTGTGGGTTGTTTGTACAAGACAAGTAGAGGAAACAACACAAATCCATACTTTTCCTATGATATTTAACAAACATTGACTTAACATGTCAATGTCAAAAGTCAAACTTGCATAACCAAAAAAAAAGAAAAAATCCCACATAGAAAGAGGAAAATACAAATGAAGAAAATTGTTAAATAAGGCAAGTAAATGGAGATTATAAAAAGTTGGAGTGGTCGACTATGTGAGGCACTTATACAAAAATGTTGTAATGAAAAAACGTATGTATATTAGAGTGGTGTTAAAAAATCGATGTCGGATTTTTTATGCGGCATCCTCCTAAAATGTTTGTATACATATTTCCTTTATTTATAAAAAGTTAGAGATTTTAAAATAAACTTGTAAATTATATAAAAGTTCACGAGGAACATAGGGCGTCTACAAATTCTCTCCATCTTTGTCGAACATTAGCTAGAATTTTTGCTTGGTTCCAGGGAAGATTGCAAGAGAGACATTCCTTCTTCACAACACGGATCCACGGATCGAGGCCTGCCAAGATTTCGATGGCGTTGTGGGTTCCAATCTAGAGCTTGTCTTGAGATTTCACTAGGAGGTTTCCTCAAATTGTGCCCAATCCATGTCCATTTACGTATGCGGATTTCATGTTCTATTGGATTGCAGTTCGCCATCACGTAAAGTTGCTCATTAGTTACCCAGTTGGGCCAAAAAATTCGTAGGATTTGTTTCAGGGATCTATTGTAAAAGGCTTGAATCTTCCTAAGAGAGAGCTGTGATGAACTCCAGGTACTGCAACCATACAAAAGGACAGATTTTACACAGCTATTGAAAATGTTGAGCTTTGTTTTTGTTGATATGTTGTTTGCTCTCCACATTTTGTGTAGAGAGTGGAAAGCTGTCGGGGCTTTGTTGATTCTGTCGGTAATATCGGCATTTGAACCTCCGTCTTTGCAGATTGTGCTTCCTAGGTAATGAGCTGCCCATGGAACGATAACTGAGCTGTGTTATTAGGACCGATTCGCATTAGTTTGGGTTTCTTCGCATTTATCTTCAGGCCAACATAATTTGCAATAGCTGACAGTCGCTCTAACTTTTGTTCGATATCGGAGAAGCGATGTGCAAAAAGGCAGATGTCGTCAGCGTAGTCGACGTCATGGAGAAAGTCGTTTACGGACCAACGTATTCCCAGTGGAGCCTCGATGTTGGTTTGTTGGAGTACACAATCCAGTACTAGGAGAAACAGTGTGGGCGAAAGGACACATCCTTGCTTCACCCCTGAGTGTAGTTCGAAGGACAGGCTTTCTTCGCCTTTAAAACGTACTCTGGATTTCGCATCTGTCTATAATTCGCGAATGAGGCTTATAATTTTATCTGGCATTCCCTTGGAGCTCAGTGCATCCCATAGTGCTGGTCTGGATACTGTCGAAAACGCGCTCAAAGTCCACAAAAAGAAGGTATAAACTGCTGTTAAATTCGATAGACTGCTCGATGATTATGCGTTCTATGTTGATGTGGTCAGTACAAGATCTCCCTGGTCTGAAGCCTGCTTACTCTTTCCTTAGTATGTTATCCAAGGCAGGGGAAATGCGTTGTAGAATTATCGACGCAAGAATTTTATTGACCGCATTTAATGAGGTGATGCCTCTCCAATTACAGCATAGTCTCAGATCTCCCCTTTTTGGCATTGTTACGACGACTCCCTCCTTCCAGCAACTTGGAATAGTCTCATGCTCCCAGATACTTTTTATTATCGGCGTTAGAGCTTCTGCGATGGGTTCGCCACCGTATTTCAGTAATTCTGCAGGTATACCATCTAGGCTCGGCGCTTTAGAGTTCTTCAGTTTGGATAATGTTTGAATTACTTCTGCAAAATTAGGTGTGGCAGTGGAGATTTCTCTTCTAGGCATGCGCCTATTTTCATTCCAGACGTAACCCTGCGCATCGGTGGAGACTGCGACAGAGCTCGGTGCGGAGAAGAAATCACGCCAGCGTAGCAGTTGCTCCTTTGTGTTGGTGAGATCATTGCCATTTCCATCTTTGAGTATGTCTGTGGTACGTGATTGTTTGCCGCTCAGCTGTTTAATAGCAGCATATACATCTCTTATATTGCCCATTGATGATGCGATTTCTGCTGATTCTGCGATGCCACTATAATAAGCTTCTCTATCTCTCCTTGCCATATATGTAACTTTGGCGGCCGACTGGCGGTAAAAGGTTCGGGCATTTATTTTATCAGTAGCAGATTTACTTCGGTTGATCTTGTTTTTGAAGCCTTCTGCGGTTCGCCATTTCTAGGAGGGTTTCGTCAGATAACCATGGCTTGTGGCTGCGCTTATGGGTGCCGAGTATTTGGTTCGCACTTTGGCAGCACGCATCTTGTATATTTGACCAAGTGTGCTCTCTGCAAGGGGAATTTAAGTATTGTGCTACTGCATTTTTGTATTGCACAGCTATTTGTGGATTTTGCAGTTTCTTTATGTTGTATCTGGGTTTTTTCTTGGTGGAGTGGATGGCGGCGGGACGTAGTTTGAAACTGCCTACAAGAAGATGGTGATCGCTATCAATATCAGCACCACGGCGTGTTTTCACGTCCAGCAAACAACCAAGGAAAAGTTTGCTCACAATTGTGTGGTCGATCTGGTTGCGTGTGCGGTTGTCAGGAGACTCCCATGTGCATTTGTGTATATCTTTATGTGGGAACTTAGTTCCGCCGATGAATAGGTGGTGTCTGGCACATAGGTCTATAAAATGTTTAGTTTTGTTAAAAATTAAGATTGCCAACGTTTGAGCTCAATCGGAATATGTTAACACGTGACACTGGGGCCTCAAAGTTTCCATGGGCCTTTTAAATAGCTAATATTAAAATCTGACCCGATTTTCGAAATTTTTTTGTAGGATTACTTGTTTAGTCACTACAAAGAACTGGTAAACTCTTTTCATCGATTGGACAATAAATGTGTTCTGAGTTTCCAAAAAGACTCAATCGGTCCACTCCTACGGGTATCTCCCACACAAAATTTCGAAAAAGTTCAGTTTAGGACCAGTCATCGAATCGCTTCGATTTTTGTTGTAACAACTTGTATTCACCGCCCCTGCATACGACGGTACAAGTTTCATCTGGGACAAGTTCATACTTCCTGAGCAAATAGCCTGTAAGTTGCAAAACACCCCTATGACACCGTGTGTAGTGTTTGGAGCGCAATAGAACTCTTGAACGGATCTGCCGATTCGGTCCAAAATTTGGCCTTCATAATATTATGTCCAAACTTAGTATAAGTTCTAAGATAAGCCATATAGGTCCACTCCTTCAGGTACCTCCCGCACAAAAGTTCAAAAATGTTCGGAAAAATTGTGCGCACGATAACTCTTGAAAGCAGTGACCGATGTGGGCCATACTTTACACACCCTAATATATCTACCAGGTTTGAATATGGATCATATTTATCCACTCCTTTGGGTACCTCCCACACAAAATTTGGGATAAGTTCACTTTAATACCTTTTCTCGAATTACTTTGAGTTCTGTTGAAGCAGTTTTTTTCAGTGGGCAAGTCCATACTTCTTGAGAAAACTGTACGAAAGGTGTAAAAACCCCCATGCGGTTTGGCATTCGTCATAGTTTGTCCAAACTTAGTTTCAGATCGAAGATAGGCAACAACTTTCGGTACTTCCCCCTCAATATTTAAAAAATGTCACTAAAATGGTATGCACGGGGAAACAAATTTGTTCAAAACTTTGGTTCTGCTAATACTTACTTACTTAGCTGGCCCATTACAGAACATTTATTCCATAGACCAAACTAAGAAAAGATCTCCATTCCTCTCTGTTTTTCGCTTCGCTTTTTGGAATACCGCGCCTTTTCATTTCTTCATCCACTTGTATGCTCCATCGAAGCTTAGGCCTGCCGATTCTGCCTGCACCGTCATGTGGCATGTATTCAAACGCCTTTTTAGCGGGCTCATCATCGCTCATTCTTATGATATGGCCTAGCCAACGCAATCGTTGCATCTCGATACTTACTTACTTAGCTGGCCCATTACAGAACATTTGTTCTATAGGCCGAACTAAGAAAAGATCGCCAATTCTATCTATTCTATTTGTTGCTTCGCTTTCTGGAATACCGCGCCTTTTCATCTCATCATCCACTTGTTTGCGCCATCTATTCCTTGGCCTGCCAATTCTGCGTGCACCGCCAAGTGGTCCGTGTTTATACACCTTTTTAGCAGGGTCATCATCGCTCATTCTTATGATATGGCCTAGCCAACGCAATCGCTGCATCTCTATACGTTTAACAATATTGATGTCGTTGTACAGCAGGTACAGCTCGTGGTTCATGCGACGTCGATATTCACCGTCAACGCAGATTGGTCCGTAGATCTTTCGAAGAATTTTCTCTCAAACACACCAAGCACTGCCTTATCTGCTTGCGCAAGTACCCATGCTTCGGAGCCATACATTAGCAGGGGTAGTATCAGCGTTTTGTATAGTGTTATTTTTGTTTGAGGAGATGTGGCTTTGTTTTTAAATTGCTTACTTAAACGATAGTAGCATCTGTTGGCCAATACAATTCTTCTTCTTATTTCACAACTGATGTTGTTTGTTGTGTTTATTGCAGTGCCGAGGTAGACGACGAAGTCTTTTACTACCTCAAAATTATAGGTACCAACTTCCACAGGTGGTGAAAGCTCTATGGACGCTTTACGCATCAATTTGGTATTTTCGCCATTTACCGCCAGACCCACTTTCGCAGATTGTGCTTCGACCTTCCTAAAGGTATCAGTTACTTCCTTTACTGATCGTCCCATGATGTCTATGTTATCAGCATAAGCAAGTAACATGTGGCTATTGGTGTAAATTGTGCCATTTCTTTTGACATTTGTATCTCGTATGTTGAAATGTTGAACAGGTCACACGAATGGCTGTCTCCTTGTCTGAAACCTCTTTTGGTACTGAACTGTTCGGAGAGGTTCTTTCCAATTTTAACTGAGGACCTAGTATCAGTTAAAGTCATCTTACAAAGCCGGATGAACTTTGCGGGGATACCAAATTCAGACATTGCATGGAATACCTTTGATCGGAGGGGACTGTCGAATGCTGCTTTATAATCGACAAAAAGGTGGTAGGTGTCGATCTGCATCTTTTGGGTCTTCTCCAGGAGTTGCCGCAGGGTAAATATCTGGTCAATGGTGGATTTTCCAGGTCTAAAGCCGCATTGATATGGCTCAATTGTTTCATTGACCATTGGCTTTAGTCGTTCGCACAATATCCCTGACACTTTCTTATAGGCAATAGGGAGAAGGCTTATGCCCCTATAGTTGGAGCATACAGTCTTATCTCCTTTCTTGTGGACGGGACACAGGATGCTCAGGTTCCAATCGTCAGGTACGCGTTCTTCCTGCCAGATGGTGCTAACTAGCTGATGCATACACTTTATCAGCGCGTCGCCTCCGGTTTTAAACAGCTCGGCTGGTAAACCATCGGCTCCTGCTGCTTTATTATTCTTCAGCCAGTTGATTGCTGTTTTTACCTCATCTTGGTCGGGCGGTATACATTCTACACCATCTTCTGGGATTGGATACCAGCAGATTGGAGAAATGTTCCTTCCATATTCTGAGCACGCTATCTGTATCTGTTACCAGATTACCTTGCTGGTCTCTACAGGAGGATGTGCCTGTACCAAAGCCATCTGTTTGATGTTTCACTCTTTGGTAGAATTTTCGGACTTCATTGTGGCTCCTGCACATCTCGATTTTTTCACACTCCCGCTTTTCCATTTCTCTCTTTTTCTTGCGGAAAAGACGTTTTTCTTCTCTCCTTTTTTCACGATATCTCTCTCGTGCGCTACGCGTTGCTACTGATTGTAAAGTAGCTCTATATGCCGCATTTTTCTCTTCGGTAGCCGCACGACACTCTTGGTCATACCATGAATTCCTTTGTGGAGGTCTCTGGAATCCAAGTATGGATTTTGCGGCTGTTTGCATGGATTGGGCAATATTTTGCCATTATGTTGTTATGTTATCGGGACAAGGAGTGCTCGCATTAAGCAATTGGGCTAGTTGAGTGGAATATGCTGTGGCTATCTGTTGTGTTTGCAGTCTATCGATGTCCAACTTCCGCTTTGTGTCTGTTCGTGCTTTATTTGCAACGTTTAGACGGGTACGTAACTGTGCTGCAACAAGGTAGTGGTCCGAATCAATGTTGGCGCCTCGGAACGATCGTACATCCAAGACGCTCGATGAATGTCTTCCATCTATCACAACGTGATCAATTTGATTTCTTGTTTTTTGATCTAGAGACAACCAGGTGCCCTTATGGATGTCGAGATGTTTAAACCTGGTGCTGCTAACTACCATATTTTTTGCCGCTGCGAAGTCTATCAGCCTCATACCATTGTCAGATGTTTCACTGTGGAGACTGAATTTCCCGACTGTTGGGCCAAAGATATTCTCCTTTCCAATTTTGGCATTAAAATCGCCTAGAATGATTTTAATGTCATGGGCAGGGCAACGGTCATATGTTTCTTCTAAGCGCTCGTAAAATATATCTTTGGTCTGTTCGTCCTTTTCTTCAGTGGGAGCACGAGCGCAAATAAAGCTGACGTTGAAGAATTTAGCTTTTATTCGAATTGCAGCAAGTCTTTCATTCACTGGGGTGAAGCTGGATACCAGATGTTTTAGTCTCCGGACTAACAACGAATCCACAACCAAACTCATGCTTTAGGTCATGATAGTGTTGAGCGATCTCGTTCATTGAGCGGATCGATCTTTTTCATTCCGTTCACCAAAAAGATCCGGGTCGTTCACTTCGTTCGTTGGCTCTTTTTCATTTAATAAAACATTTTAGTCCATCATTTTCTTTTGAATATCGTTCATGGTTCCTCTTCTCAACATTGATTGTTTTGTGATTGGCAGTTTGTGATGCTTGCGTTAACGCAGCTTGTGTGAGTTTGTTTGTGTGCAAAAAATGGTTATTGTTTTCTGAACGTGGTGGTGGTGATTTTGAATATGAACGAAAGAAGCAAAAGGAACCAGAGAAGCTAAAATAACGAGATGAACGATATGATCTACTGAACGACATGAGCTACTGAACCATATGACCTATTGAACGATATCAGCTAACTGAATCATTGATTGTGTTGTGTGTGATAATTTGTGATGCTTGCGCTAACGCAGCTTGTGTAAGTAGATTTTGTGTGCAAAACTAATTATGGTGGTTCTGCTGCTAATTTTAGCTCTGTTCCTTTACGTTAAAGAATCTTCAAGTTTTACCACTTTTTTACTCATAAAGCGTTCCTTTACTTCAGACACCATACAATTCATATGGGAGCAGTTTACTACTTTTGCCAGTTTTACCATTTTCAGAAGTAAAGGATCAGACCATTTGTAAGCAGTCTTGTCTTGGCCATCAGGGATCTAAATGAACGACATAAACGAATGGTCTGGATCCGTTCGTTCTTTTCACGGAATCGTTCCTTGCAACCGGTTCGTTCATGAACGACACAACTCTACGTCATGACAGCTATAATACAGTGCGTCACCTTTAGGTGTTGTTGTGACGCCTTTCCCAATCAATCATATTTCCTGTATGGCAGTAATATCGGCCTTGTACTTTTCAAGTACGTCTGCCAATGCGAAGACTGCAACTTCTCTATAAAGAG
This sequence comes from Musca autumnalis, assembly GCF_047663935.1. Taxonomy (NCBI): domain Eukaryota; kingdom Metazoa; phylum Arthropoda; class Insecta; order Diptera; family Muscidae; genus Musca; species Musca autumnalis. The sequence continues at coordinate 44,374,481 of NW_027411977.1, read as the reverse complement.
TGCGAACATTCCATGTGTAGATTCGCAGATCATGGTCCTTAAAACGTTTGCGGGGTTCGTCAACTTTAAAGGGGTTTGCTTTTCTTTTCTTTCGTTTTTTCATAGTAGGCTGTTTTTTCTAGGGAAGGGTTACTAACCCGACGCCCAAACCCAAGTTTTTAACGTTCTTATGGGTGAACGCGCGGCACATGTTAGCTCACTACCTTTAACGGGTGTTAAAAGCAGTTCCCCAGGTGACACCACGGGGAGGTCAGTGTCCACTTGAGATGAAAGAGGGACCAAGATAAATCCTGGGCTTTGCCATGTTAAAACCGGTCAGGACCGTTCCTTGGTATCTTCCATCCCCTACGTCTCCTATTATTTTGTCCAAATTTTAATTGAACTTCCGAAATGGCCGATATCGATCTTCTCCTTATTGGAACTCCCCCATAAAAGTTCAACATTCGTGTCTAAGTAAAATTTGGGGTCTGTTCGAAGATCCTTTGGAAATGTATGCCGATGCTGTTCGTTGTGGCCCTGTTTACAGCCATATTATGTTTTCCGTGGACAAGTCCATGCTTCCTGGCATACTGGTCCAAAAATTATACGATGATCCACTGAAATGGCTAGTGGGCGCCATATCTATCAAAAATAAGATCCACTTCCGTAATGGACTATTTCGGTCCATTCCTTTAAGTATCTCCTTGTCGGCAAGTTCAAGTGTCCAAAAAGAGCCACAAAATTCTGAAAAGACCCTAACTACATTCGATCTGCCCGTAGATGAACGTTTCAATTCAGATAGGCTGGTAAAGCTTACTGATACTTTTTTACTTGTTATCCTATATTTCAGCAAGCCCACTAAAATGATTATAGAATTATAATGCGGACAAAGGGACAACTGTCGATAAAAATTTCAAAACGATTCATTTACAGTCATTCACAAAATTGTGAACTTTTGTGGAAGTGGACCCACATATTTGTATCTGAAACAAAAATATATTACTCTCTATAAAGTTAAGTGTAGGGTATAACTACCAATGAAAAAAAAAAAACAAGAGTCAGCAAAAGGCGGGAATTATGTATAAAATATAACAAGCGATTTTGTAGAATAACCTAAGAAATGAATGAACGAATGAAGAAGAAAGCCAACAACAAACATATATAGGAGTGTCTGCCTGGCTTGTTAAAAGAGTAACAACAGTAAAGAGTTGTAGGCAACAAAACCACAACAACAAAAGCTCGGAGAATTCATCCATGTCTGCTTAGCCACCAACTACAGTTTGGTTTTGTACAAAACTTCCTTTTTGTTTTAGTTTTTTGTTTCTTTTCGGTTATATGGGGTCATTGTGTCAAAGGCGTTTTAAATTATACCATATCAAATGTCAAAATCAATTTTTGGAGGGTTTTAACTTACTTATAACTTTTATGATTTCTCTGTTTAAGCCAAATAAATGTTGGCATTTTTTTATTACCTCCTTAAAGATACCTGTTGATAGGAGTATTGCCACCAGTTGAATTGTCTTGTCCCCCACAAAAAAAAAAACCTTCCCATTAATATTTTTTTTAGAATTTTCTTTTGTGATTCACTTCAATGAGCTATTCTATGACACATACAAATGTATTTACGTACAAATTCCACCTGTTAAGTTCATTTTAGGTGATATCGTTAAGGTAAATATTAAATCACTTCAGCGTCAACAGAAAAAAAACACAACCGACACCATCTAAAGACAGGTGATGGCATGATAAACTATGTAAATATGTACCATATAAGTACGAATATGAAACATAGCCTATATTTGTAAAACAGCAGATGAGAATATGGGACAAATTTTAATAAAGGAATAACGCATTTGGAATATTTCTATACTATGTTGTTGTTGTTTGGATTAAATGATAATTAGGGAAACACAGGATTACAGAGAATTGAGGCGAGTATGTCACGAAATTTTGAGTTTAGTTAAAAAACTCGGACATTTTTATACCCTACACCACCCTGTGGTAAGGGTATTATGTGTTAGTGCATTTGTATGTAACATGCCTAAGGAAAAGAGGTAGACCCATAGTCCCTTCTAGAGATATGCATAGAATCACTTTCTGAGTCGATTTATGCATGTCCGTGCGTCCGTTCGCAACGTACAGGTCGCATTTATTGTTCGATTTGGCTGAAAATTGGGGAAGATATTTTTTTAGCCTAATGAAGAACGCTATTGCTTTTGGTGAAAATCGGTTAAGATTTGGATATAGTTCCCATATATATTTTCAGCCGATTTGAGGTATTTGATGCACCAAACACGCTGTATCTGTCCAATTTTGATGAAATTTGGAATGTGTGATAGAATTAGGTCTATGGATAAATGTGCCAAATTATATCGAAATCGGTTCAGATTTGGATATAGCTCCCATATATATTTTCTGCCGATTTCTGGTGCACGAACGACGTTATATATGTCCGATCTCAATGAAATTTGGAATTTGTGACGGAATTTGGTCTAGAAACAAGTGTGCCAAATAATATCAAAATCGGATCAGATTTGGATATAGCTCCCATATATATTTTTGGCCGATTTTTGGTACTTGGTGCACGAAACACGTTATATATGTCCGATCTCAATGAAATATGGAATGTGTGACGGAATTTGGTCTAGAAATAAGTGTGCAAAATTTGATCAAAATCGGTTCGGATTTGGATATAGCTCCCATATATATTTTCGCCCGATTTAAGGTATTTGATGCACCAAAGACGCTATGTATGTCTAATTTTGATGAAATTTGGAATGTGTGACGGTGTTTGGTCTAGAAATATATGTGCCAAATTATATCGTAATCTGTTCACATTAAGATTTAGCTGCCATATATATTTTACTTATTCACAGTGGTGTAGGGTATCATATAGTCGGCCCCGCCCGACTTTGATCCTTTCCTTACTGGTTTATTATTAAATAAGGTTATTACCGAAGAGAATCTTAACTGAATTTTTAAAACAGACTCTTTTATAAGGGTTAGGTAAGTCGATTTTCGATAAATCGACTCTTGGTGTAAAAAACTATAACAGTCGTAGTTCAATTGTTCATTAAGAAGGCGATTTCAATGATTTATCTAGAAACGAGTTTGCATTGAACCCTTATAACGAGTGGTTTTATATAGGATGAGGTAAGTCAGTCAGTCAGTCAGGGTCGGCTCAAGGACCAAAAGCCTTAAATAATGACTAATATGTGGATATTTAACACCATATCACGTTATTCTGGAATAGGTTGGATAATCTATCAGCTGGGTACATTCTTGCTGTGAGATCGCTGACAATCAACTTCGCGCAGTGGTGTTGGCAAGGCAAGATTCGGCTCGATGGAGAATTTGGGTTTTCGATACTCGGCTGAAGTAATCGTTGGCTCGGTTCTTGAATTGGTGTAGTTGAGTAGATAATAATGCTCGGTTTGTAGATGACTGGTTGATGATACTCAGCTTGTAGCAATCGTGATGATGATACTCGGCGACGAAGTCGAGTTGATGATACTTGGATGTGGTAATCATGGTGGTGATACTTGGTTTTGTGTAGTCTGGTCGTTGATACACAACTTTGTGTAGTCGTCTCGTTGGGACCCTTTGGTTAATAACGCCTGGAACGACAAGAGACGATGAAGCTTGAAATTACGTATTTTCCAAAATGTGGAAAATTTGTGGTATTTAGGACCTTCCAATATTTTGACATAATTTTTCGGTTTGCTGATTATAATATCGAATCCCATATAGAATTAAAAAATTGGCGACGACAAAAATTGGGATTTTGGCCAGGGAAATCGATTTCTGAACCATTCCCAGCAAAAAAAGTCCTCCCAAAATCATGGATTTTGTAAGGGATTTTTGGCAGCCGTAACTACTCGCAAACCCCCTTTCTTCCCCATTATTTTTACAAGGGCATGTCGCACTCAGTTTGTAGTTATTTTGTGGCCACTAGAAGTTGAAAAGTAAGTTGAAAAAATTCTATTTGAAGAATAATAGATGTAGAGATTTTTTTTTAATTTCATCACACTTGTTACTTTGATTTTACTTTATTTTATTTCGCTCGCTGTGCGAGTTGAACACACGAACCCTCTGATTTCTAGCCAAAGACACTACATACTATGCTACGCACACGAACATTAAGGGTTGCTTAAGAACTTAAATGTGCAGTGCACGTGTGCAACACGAACTGTTATTTTTTAATTAAAAAAAACTCGCGTGCCGACAGTGAGCGTTGAACATACAACCCTAGGATTTATAGTCGGACACACACTCACTATGCCACCGTCCTCATTACTTAGTGAGGAGCAAAGTAAGTAGGTTTGCCTTGTAATTTTTTATGAAGTATCCCATTACTTTTCACATTACTAGTAATGGGAAAAAAGCTTGTTTACATTACTTTGTAATGGGTTACGTAATGACTAATGGATCCGAATTTTTGCTGGGTTGTGCGTCGCACATCCATACAGCAAGACAGATTAGACATTGCAATTGAATATTCTGAGATTTGGTTTTTCCTGAATTTATCTGGAGATCCATGCCCCTTAGGTTAATATGGAAGTTGTTGACGGATTGTGTTAGGTCTCTGGCTCTGTTTGACAACAGACAAATGCCATATGCATAGTTCAAATATTTTGAAAACTTGCCATATATTCGCCATTGTATACCTTTTTGATCAAACGGAGTTGAGTACGTGCTCGATGACAAGCAAGAATTAGATTGGCTAGAGAATACACTCCACACGCAGAGAAAAAATATTTTTCGCTTTTGTTGGAACAAAAATATCTGTTTTGGTTCCAAAAATGTATTTGTTTTGTTCAAACATTGTAATTCATATCCAAAAATACCATCTTTTGTTCCAAACATAGAAAACAAAAACAACTTTCGAATTTCCACAATATTGTAAAAATCGTTAACACTACCGATTGTAGGAACTATCATAATCTAATTTTGTTTACAAAAAGTATTGTCAACCCAGAAAACCAGCCCCGAAATTTTTGATTTCAGTGTGTATACTTCTCATATACACTTTTCACATAACTTGGATATAAATGTCGCGTATAATATTGCAATCATTGATGAACACAATACATGGTTTGCTGCATTGGCTGACAACAAAGACAAATAAAAAGCCACAAGCACCGACCACAACATAAGGAATAATTAAACACCATAACAAACTCCGGTATAACACCAAACCTCAAAGCACAATGAATATAGAAGAATGAAACAAAAGAGAAACTAATAAAAACAACAGTATCATTGTTGGTATACATACACACAAAAACAAAGATAAAGGCATCATGTCATACAAACAAAACTCACCATAATTGTTTTTTTCAACACGGCATCGAATAGCGAGAGAAGAGAAAAAATTGTCGAAGAAAAGAGAGAACTATTGTCCAGTTGACAAGAACTATTTTTGGATTTAACAAAACCCAATTGTTGGAATCACAATACTACATTTGGAATTTAACAATATCTTTACAATACATATTTTGCTCTTCGAATATTGTTGGATCAATCATATTTTTTTCTCTGCGTGCACTCAAAATTGGAAAAAGTTGAGACAATTTTTCCTTATGCAAAACATAATAGATTGTACCATTGAAGCTTTCTTTAATAAATTTTATAAGCTTCGGCGGAATGTCTCTTTTCTACAGTGAATTCCAAATTCAAGCACGGTTAATGCGGTCAAAAGCCTTTTCAAAATCAATGAAGAGTAGATGTTGCTCTGAATTAAATTCAACACTTTGCTGAATAATTAAACGGATAGTATTTATATGGTGCGCACATAAGCACCCACTTCTCCCAGACTTCAGATATCAAAGGGAGAAGGATTTCAGTACTAAGGTTTGCATAGGCTGGTATGCCATCAAAACCAGCAGCTTTTACATTTGGTAATTGATAGATAACAGTCACTTAAGTTTGGCGTTGTAGACCGTATGCTTGCATTAATTTGATAGAATGGAACAAAATTATGCTGCGTTAAACAGGATTTAAGTCTGCGCTCAAAAAATGTAAAAAGTGTTGCCTCCAGCGGAAAATTTCCAGCATCACCCTTCACGGGGTGTGGAAGGGGTATATTGCGGTTTACTAATACTTTATTGATCCTAACCACGGTATGAGAGTCACCAATGTTAGCTGCCTTTTCTGCTTCATTGGCCAATTTATCAATATGGTTGCGTTTATCTCATCTGGCGGAGCACTACACTGTTTTATGGAGCGATCGATATTTCGATTCGTACTGAGCTAAAGTTACCAGACTTATATTTTCCACCGAATATATTTTCGATTTTAAATCCAGGCGTTTTTCAATTGGGTTCCATGTTTTGTCCGTCATCTAGAGTGACTGTCTTTTGTCCAAAAAAAAGCTCCAAAAAAGGTCCGGCACCAACTAAACTGGATAGTATTATTTTTTCAAACTCGGAACATCGGACCAGTCATTCGGATACCTTCCACACAAAGTAGGCGAAGAGCGCAGTTAAAAAAACTCGTCTGGGATCGTTTTTAAATTTTTGGCTAGAAGTTGTGCATGCAGCCCTATAGACGTCAGAAGCATTGTGTTTACTTATTTTCTTTAGGTCTGAGGCTGAGGGTATATCTCTCTCAGTACTGCTAACCTATACTTCCTCACTTTTTTACCCTCAGTCTTTAGGCTAGCGAGAGTGTATGTATACACATTGTTACGACCAAAAATGTGCTTCATCGAAATAATGGTTTTAAGGCCAAGGTTCATAAGAAGCCTCGTCTGCTTGCCTTGCTTGCTTCTGATAAAAGAATAAAGGGGGCCGAGCCAATTTTCGAACTAGGTTGCCCTTCTCTTTTTTTATCAGAAGCTAGCAAGGCAAGCGGGCGAGGCTGCTTATGTACCCAGGCCTTTAGACCCCAATTACGTTTGGACGAAATGCATTTCAGACAATTTCGTGTCGATTTAGACATGTCCGTCCGTCCGTTCATCTTTCTGTCATTATGCGCACATCGTAAAATTTCTACCAGACATAGATCTAGTTCGAATATGGACTATATACAAATTTTGGAAAATTGCACTTTAAGACCTCCTTTCGAATCGCTTTGATTTTTGTTGTAACAACTTGTAGTCGCTGCCCCCATTACGAATGTACAAAGCTGTAAAAACCCCTTAAGGCAAAATGTGTATTGGCTATATCGCACGATAACTCAAGAACGGATCAGCCGATTCGGTCCATAATTAGACCTTTGTAATATTTTGTCCAAATTTAGTTTAACTTCGAAAATGGTCCATATCGGTCTTCTGCTGAGGATAGCTTTCCCACAAAACTTCAACATTTTTGTTTAAGTGCAGTTTATGATCTGATTGAAGCTACTCCTTGTGGCCCTTATTACAGCGATATTATGTTTTTCGCGGGCAAGTCAAAGTATCCTGACGTAGTGGTCTAAAAGTTCTAAATATATTTTGACCAACTGTAATGACTGGTGGGAGCGCTATTTATCGAAAAGAAATGACTCCAAAAAATAAGATCCATTTCCAAAATAGACTTTGCCGATGCATTCCTTTTGGTACCTCCTCCGCAACACTTTTGAGCTTTAATTCATATCCATATTTTTGTCGGCAATTCCAACAATGGTCACTAAATTCAGAAAACCCTCTAAATACATCATTTTTAGGGAAAAGAATATAGGTCATGTTGTCGCTTCTCGATCTGTCCTTATATGAAAGTTTCAACTCACACAATCTGAGGGTATATCTCTGTCGGCAAAGCCGACTGATACTTTTTACTTTTTAGAATTTATTTGTGGCTTATTTTCCAAAGGTCAGGACCTGTGCGGCACTTGATGTAATCTGTTTTTTCCTTATACCGTCACTTGTGTTATATGTAAGTTTTATTTCACTTAGTTAACCTCTTGCTTATCTTTAAGGGCTGTCTGTCCATCTTAAGCTACGAGAAGAGTTCTTTATATCGTGGACGGCAATTAGTATTACAGGGCTACTATGGTTATTTCTTTATTAATCTTAAGCTCCAATGCTAAATTTTCCATGTCTGAAACCGCGCTGTCTTTCGGATAGGCCAACTTTAAAGCGTTATCTTTGTCTGAAAAGTCCCTCATGAATGTTTACAGCTGTGTAGGAAATGTCCATGTCCGTCTGTCCATATATTTTTGTTCACAACGTACAGCACGGTGGTCTTGAAAATGGAATAATTAGTTTTCTTTCATAATTTTACGACAACGAATATCCCAAATGTCTATATTATCTATTCTAATTTAAAAAATGTGTTCAGGCAGGTGAAAGGTATCACCTACGAGGCGATAACGAAGTGTGGACCTATTTTGGTGGAGCTCAAAAGTCAAATTCCGTCAACCAATGCATCTAAGACCCTAAAAATACCAAAAATTGGAAGGTATCGTGATATGGGAGCTATACTAAAACATGGACCTATGTTGACGACCTTTCGTGAAGAAGTTTCGTGATCATTTACTTAGCTGGCCCATTACAGAACATTTGTTCCATAGGCCGAACTAAGAAAAGATCTCCATTTCTCTCTGTTTATTGCTTCGCTTTGTGGAATACCGCGCCTTTTCATTTCTTCATCCACTTGTTTGCGCCATCTATTCCTTGGTCAGCCAATTCTGCGTGCACCGCCACGCGGCCCGTATTTATACGCCTTTTAAGCGGGTTCATCATCGCCCATTCTTATGATATGGCCTAGCCAACGCAATCGTTGCATATCGATACGTTTATCTATACTGATGTCGTTGTATAGCAGATACAGCTCGTGGTTCATGCGACGTCGATATTCACCGTTAACGCAGATTGGTCCGTCGATTTTTCGAACAGTTTTTCTCTCAAACACACCAAGCACTGCCATCTCTGCTTACGCAAGTACCCAGGCTTCGGAACCATACATCAGCACGGGTAGCATCTGTTGGTCAATTCAATTCTTCTTTTTATTTCAGAACTGATGACGTTTGTTGTGTTTACGGCTGTGCCGAGGTAGACGAAGTCTTTTACTACCTCAAAATTATAGGAAGCAACTTCAACAGTTGGTCCGAGCTCAATGAACGCATTGCGCGTGTACACCATCAACTTGGTCTTCCCGCCGTTTACCGCCAGACCAACTTTAGCAGGTTTTCCTTCGACCTTCATAAAGGTATCGGTTACTTCTTTTACTGATCGTCCCATGATGTCTGTATCATCAGCATAAGCAAGTAACATGTGGCTATTGGTGTAGATTGTGCCACTTCTTTTAACGTTTGCCTCTCGTATAACCTTTTCCTTGCCTGAAACCTCTTTTGATACAAAACTCTTCGGAGAGGTTCTATCCTATTTTAACTGAGGATCTCGTGTCAGTTAAAGTAATTTTATAAAGCGGAATGAGCTTTGCGGAGATACCAAATTCCGACATGGCTTGGAATACCTTTGAACGTAGTGGGCTGTCGAAGGCTGCTTTATAATCGACAAAAACGTGGTAGGTGTCAATCTACATCTCTTTGGTCTTCTCCAGGATTTGCCGCAGGGTAAATATCTGGTCAATGGTGGACAGGTCAGGTCTAAAGCGTTTCTTCTCTCACCGTTTATCCCGATACCTCTCTCGTGCGCGTTGCTACGGATTGTAAAGTAACCCTATATGCTTCATTTTTCTCTTCGGTAGCAGCGCGACACTCCTGATCATGGATTCCTTGGTGGAGGTCTCTGGTATCCAAGTATGGATTTTGCTCGATGACTGATCTGGAGACAGCCACGTGGTGCTGCTAACTACCAGGTCTTTTGCCGCTGCGACATCTATCAGCCTCATACCATTTTCATATGTTTCATTGTGGAGACTGAATTTTCCGACTGTTGGAAAGGATATTTTCCTTTCCAATTTTGGCATTAAAATCGCCTAGAATAATTCTAATGTCATGGGCCTGAGCCATGAGCATGAGCGCAGATAATGCTAATGTTGAAAAATTTTGTTTTCAAATTGCAGCAAGTCGTTCATTCACTGGTGTGAAGCTGGAGACCAGGTGTTTTAACCTCCGACCAACTACAAATCCGCAACCAAACTCATGCTTTATGTCATGGCAGCTATAATACAGTGCGTCACCTTTAAGTGTTGTTGTGACGACAGATAACCTAAAATTTCAAATTATAGCTAGTTAGGTTAAAAATTGTAGCTAAACCCCTCAAAGTACCGAAAATCGGGAAGTACCGTTATATGGGAATTATTCCAAAACATAGACCTATGTTGACGATTTTTTGTGAAGAAGTTACGTGGCCACTGAGAACCTCAAATGTCAAATTACAGCTAGTTCGGTTACAAATTATAGCTAAAATCCCAAAAATACCGAAAATCGGGAGGTACCGCTATATGGGGGCTATACCAAAACATGGGCCTATGCCCATAAGTTTTGAAATATAAGTTTGTTGATCATTAAGAACCCTAAATGTCAAATTGAAGCTAATTCGGTTGGAAAATGTGACTAAAAACGTCAAAATTCGGGCGGTAACATTATATGGGGGCTATACCAAAACGTGGACCGATATAGCCCATCACCGAACTTGACTTGCCTGCAGCGTCAGCGTCGTATCTAAATTTTTGTGGATGCTAGTGTGATTACCACAGACGGACGACGGATAGACATGCACAGATCGAATAAGAATTATAACCTGATCAAGAATATACAGTGGCCAATACATTAGCAAACCAATTGCATGTTTTAGAAAATTTTCTGTAAAATATTTTTATTTAGGCTAAAGAGGGTATTTACACTTTGATACGACCAAAAATGTGCCTCATCGAAATAATGGTTTTAGACCCCAAGTATGTTTGTACGATATCCGTTTCAGACAATTTTGAGTAGATCTAGCAATGTCCGTCCGTCTGTCTGTCTGTCTGTCTGGCTGGTGCGCACGATAACTCTCGAACGGATCAATCGATTCGGTTCAAATTTTGGGTATCGAATTATTTTGTCCAGATTCGATTTAAGATCGAAGATGGGCCATATAGGTCCACTTCTTCAGGTACCTCCCCCACAAATGTTCAAAAATTGTCGCAAAACTTGTGCGCACGATAACTCTTGTAGGGAATAACCGATTTGGTCCATACTTTGCACATCGTATAATTTCTACCAAACTTAGATGAGGTTCCAATATGGACTTAATCGGTCCATTCCTTCGGGTACATCCCACACAAAATTTCGGAAAAGTTCAGTTTAGGACCTGGTTTCGAATCGCTTTGATTTTTGTTTACGCATGTTGTTTTCGCTATCCTCTATACGACGCTGTAAATTTCATTAGGGGCAAGTCTATACTTCCTGAGAAAATAGCCTGAAAGTTACAAAAAAACCCTATGACACCGTGTGTAGTGGTTGGAGCGCAAGATCCCAGGCGGGACAGGGGAGACTTCTCTCATATCAATGAGTGCACCCCGATTCATATTAGCTCAATGATATGGGACCTACTGTTTATCGACGAGTCCGAACGGCGTGTCTAAGACACCACTTGTAGAGAAGTTGTACAAGGCTGAAATACTCAGAAAATGTCGCCAACATTACTGAGGGGTATTTTGCCACCGTTGAAAAGTGTTTGATGTTGACTGGCCGGGGAATCGAACCCACAACCTTTAGCGTGCAAGGCGGGTGTGCATACCATTGCACCACGGTGGCACCCGGAATGATCCAAAATTTGGCTTTCGTAATATTTTGTCCAAACTTAGTTCAAGTTCAAAGATGGATTATATCGGTCCACTCCTTCCGGTACCTCCCCCACAAAAGTTCGAAAATGTTCGGAAAAATTGTGCGCACGATAACTCTTGAAGGGAGTAACCGATTTGGTCCATACTTTGCACATTATGAAATTTCTACAAGACTTAGATGAGGTTCCAATATGGACTCAATCGGTAAACTCCTCCAGTTTAGGACCTGGTCTCGAATCGCCATGGTTTTTGTTGTAACATCTTGTATTCACTGTCCCCTATACGAAGGTACAAGTGTCCTCAGGGGCAAGTCCATACTTCCTGAAAAAATAGCCTGAAAGTTGAAAAACAAACCCTATGACACCATGTTTATGGGTGGAAGCGCAAGATAATTCTTGAACGGAAATGCCGATTCCGGCCAAAATTTGGCCTTCGTAATATTGTTTCCAAACTTAGTTTAAGTTCGTAGATAAGCCATATCGGTCCACTCCTTCAGGTACCTACCCCACAAAAGTTCAAAAATATTCGGAAAATTGTGCGCACGATACCTCTTGATGGGAGTGACCGATTGGTCCATACTTTTCAAATTCTCGTAATGTCTACCAGATATAGATCAGGTTCGAATATGGACTATATTTGTCCACTCCATACTTCTTGAGAAAACAGCCCGTATGGTGTAAAAACTCCCTATGGCACCCCCATGGTCTATGTCGGTCCATTCCTTTAAGTAGTACCTTTTCCGCAAAATTTTTGAACTTTAATCCTAATCAACATTCATACGACCAACATTTTGAAACCCCCTAAATACATAAGTTTTTTGTGAAAAAAGTGTTTCAATTCGCACAGGCTGAGGGTATATCTCTGTCGGCTCAGCTGACTGATACTTTCTTACTTGTTTTAAAGACAATCTAGGTATTTTTTCCAATTATGTATAGTTTAAAGCTCCAAGTATAAGAAAATAAAAAGTCTTGACACGTTATCTAACAAGAATTATGAAACAGTTTGAAAATACATAAAACGCCTTAAAATTTAATGGTCAAAACATATGCAACTGAGCCAAATCGCATCCAAAAATCGTCAATATTTTGTAAAATATAATTTTTAAAAGTTTCAAATTATTTGTCTTTTTGTTTTGGGAAGTGTAAAAGTAAGTAAAATTTTAAAACTGATATCGGTCATATGTACTTCATCGGGGGAGTGGCGGGTCTAGGGGGCATGAGCTTGGGTGCAAGAGTCAGAAATTTAGGAAATAATGGAAATTTCTTGACATATAAGTTTTGGATTTAATAAAACTCAGTGCCCAGAGTGCAGTTATATCGTTTATTAGCAAAAGTCAGAAGTCTGGGTCTCGAAAAACATGTGAGCTTAAGGTTCGGACCCCTATCAAAGTGAGTACTACTGATCTATTGACGTTATATCGGGCCATATATTTGGAAATTCGGTATTTTATAAATGCAAAAAGTTTTAGAAAGCCAGTCAGATGATAATTTGCCGCACGTATTTTGTGTATAGACATTTCCTCTTCCCGGAAAATGATTCCCAACAAAAGAAAAGGTTTGCAACAAATTTAGTACCACAGACTTCCAACAGGTTTACGCTCGTGCTAAGGCGAAATGCTAATTCTGGAGAACCTTAAGTGACCTCTCTCAACCAGGATAGGAGACAGTGGTCCAATCACTCACTTCTCTGAAGAAAATCTGATTAAATCAAAAACGCAAAGACAAAAAAATGGAAAACAACTGGAAAAGCAGATCACCGGACTGGTGACGAAACAGGACTATCGAATACCCTTGTAATCGTTTTAGTAATATTTTCCAATAAATTTGCAGCAAGTTGGTATTTTGTGTTCCCTGAGGGTATAAAATAACCTTTCTGATTCTTTCTACCTTGATCTATTTTTCTCAGAAATTTATTTTAGCCCTTTCATTTTTATGGCACATAACAATAAGCGTGGCAATTTTTTCGAATATTTCTTTAGCCAAAGGAATTTTCCTATAGACACACATACATACATAAAATTTAGCATACATATGTTTAGTATTACCATATTGCCAGGTATTCTTTAAACAAAAAATAATTCGACTCTCACCAAAGAAATGGCTATGCTATTCCAATACCAACATGTAGGTATTTCCAATAGAAAACATACTTGCGGTTCCTTGAGAAGAACCCTCAATTTTTAGCTGACATTTGTGCGACACTCATTGTTGATTCCTTTGGAGATTTTCTTGTTTGAAAAAAGGCTTAATTTGATTATATAAATCCTTTTTCGACGTTTAACGGCATTTTAAGACAAACATTAACATAAAAAACCTACACTATGGAAATTTCTTGTCAAGGATGTGGATTTTTTTGTCCTTTTATTTTGTTTCCCATACTAACTTACATGCTTACCTAACATTAGCAACTGACAGTTTAGCAACAAATTTACCTGTTGAGATTTTATCTTAACATAGTTTATGTTCGTTAGATAAGATACATATTTCCGGAAATTCCATGGCAAGAACGAACGAAAATTCCCATCCATCCACACACGACGTCAAATGTGTGTGGAGGGGCCAACCAACAAGGTTGGCCATTTCTTGTGCCTACCCCGCAACATTGAGGCCAGCAACATGGCAGGTAAATAAAATCTATCTATACATTTGTGTGTATCTCAACATGTTGCTAAAGTGGTAATAACCACTGTGTACGAAATGTATCTACATTTGGCTACTTAGTACCACCAGATACTTGTATCTGTAATGTTCGGTGAACGGAGAAAACCAAGAAACTAAAAAAAAAACGAAACGTTATGTCGTAGCCGCGATAATTCAAAACAAAAAACGACGAATTAACGAAGTGTAAAAAATAACGTTAAGAAGTTACTAACAAAATAACCAACCTCCTCAACTGAGATATGAATTGAAGTCAATAAAAAATTGTTAACTCCAAGAAAGAAAAAAATAATAAACAAAATTATTAAGAAAACCAACAACAACCATACTAAAAGGCTTTATCTAATAATGGTATAAAAAAAGAGTGTAGAAAAAAAAACAAAAATTAGTGCAAAAAATTCCGTAGAAAAAATATCGACAACAACACCAATAAAACAACGTTGTTTTGAAGTAAACACAATAAAAGCCAAGTTAAGAGATACGAAGGCAATACCTTTTGAAATTTCGGTGGTCATATTCACGTACCTTAGCCATAGAGTAGTAATGCTAACTGGCTGACTGACTGGCTATTTTCTGTCTGTCTGTCCATCAGTAAAATCTGCGGTTTTGCGAGTTTGTTGTTATTGTTCGGCGTTCCGTGTGTGTTGTTTACCGAAATTTTTGTTTTGTTAAAAATTTTTGGCAATTTTGAGAAACCTTTCTTAGCTTGTTTTGCTTACCGTTGCCAATGATGATGATGATGACGATGATATTTGCCTGCTGATGATCGTTGGTTAAATCTTTGCATGTCTGTCTGTCTGACTGCCTGCTGTGCTGTATTTCAATATTCTGCCAGTATTGTTTTAAACTTGATTTTGTGTTAAATGCGATTTTCGTCGTTTTGTTGTGAAAAGAAATCTGAAATAAAAGACAATAACAACAATAAAAAATAAAAAGTGCAAAAAGAAGAAAACATGATTGAAATACAAACAACGTGATTTAGTTTTTTTGTTTTTGTTGCGTTCGGTTCGTTTCTAAAAAAGTGAATTTTAAAGGAGTTGTGTTTGTTTTTTGCATCACTAATGTCAAACGTGAAATGAAACAAAGTCTTATGTTTTGAGAAGGAGAAACAAATAAAACACACAAATTGAGAAAAATATTTTAAAAACGTGAAGTCATTCGAGTTCCTTTATTTATATTGTCCTGGATTAAATATATTTAAAGAGAGCTCGAAATCTAAACCCTCGGTGAAATTTAAGAAGTTCTTGGATACCCAATCAACCATAAAAATGTTAATCATGTTTGTGTAAAATCTCCCAAAACAAAGTGAGAGAGAAATTTAAAACTTATCGGCGGTGATCAAGTGTTTTCTAAGAATATTTGCAACAACAACAATTTAATTTGATCCCTTCACCCACCACACGCACACATTCACCCTCTAAGCCAAAATGTTGGATAAATCAAGCGGTTACTGTTCATTGGATTATGATGTGCCGGTCACAAGACCCACCAAAATCAATAAGGTTTGTTTTTCTTATTTTATTTTATTTTATTTTATTTTATTTTATTTGTATTTTTTTGTTTGCTTTTTGTGTGACTAATGGACAAAGTTCGTAGAATCGATTTTGCCAAAAAAAATAACCTTTGGCAAAAATTTCTCAAGGCTTTTTTGAAACAAGAAATTATTTTTGTTTGTAAGCAATATAAAAATTGACACAAAAGACGGGAACTTTAAAGGTAAAAGAGGACAATTTAGCTTGCTTTAAATAAATCTTAAAAAAAGCCACGTTTATTGGGGGCTTGGGTTGCTTCAAAAAGTCTTAAAAAAAACAAAAATCTTTATAAATATCCACGTTAGCTCTGGACATAGGATGTACCAACAATTCCTTAAAAAATCCACGTTAGCTCTGGACTTAGGATGTACCAACAATTCTTTAAAAAATCCACGTTTATTGTGGACTTAGGTTGCTCCGAAACATCTTTAAAAAATCCACGTTTATTGTGGACTTAGGTTGCTCCGAAACATCTTTAAAAAATCCACGTTTATTGTGGACTTAGGTTGCTCCGAAACATCTTTAAAAAATCCACGTTTATTGTGGACTTAGGTTGCTCCGAAACATCTTTAAAAAATCCACGTTTATTGTGGACTTAGGTTGCTCCGAAACATCTTTAAAAAATCCACGTTTATTGTGGACTTAGGTTGCTCCGAAACATCTTTAAAAAATCCACGTTTATTGTGGACTTAGGTTGCTCCGAAACATCTTTAAAAAATCCACGTTTATTGTGGACTTAGGTTGCTCCGAAACATCTTTAAAAAATCCACGTTTATTGTGGACTTAGGTTGCTCCGAAACATCTTTAAAAAATCCACGTTTATTGTGGACTTAGGTTGCTCCGAAACATCTTTAAAAAATCCACGTTTATTGTGGACTTAGGTTGCTCCGAAACATCTTTAAACAAGTAAAAAAGCATTAAGTTCGGCCGGGCCGAACTTTTCATACCCTCCACCATAAAATATTCATTCCTGTCCCCAACTTTAAGTGAGTACGTTAAAATGTCAGATAATGTACATAAAATGCTTCATTCGGGAGGCCCTTTTTTATGGTGCCTATATCTAACTGTTGACAATTTTTGGTGGGCTAGAAATTGGGAGGTACTGTTATATAGGGGTTATAATAAAACATGAGTCTATGTTGAGAGTTTTTGATGGGAGCCTTTAATGTCAAATAACTCCTAATTCGGTTAAAAAATTTAGCTAGAATCCTCAAAATATCGAAAATCGGTACATAACGTGGGAACTTCAAATGTCATTAACAGCTAGTTCGGAGGTATCTGGGCTATACGAAAAAATGAACTGAAATGAACAATTTTTGTTGCAGAATTTTTGTTGACTTTTAAATTTCAAATTACAGAAAGTTCGTCCAAAAATAAAGCTAAGGTACGGAAAATCGGGAGGTTTGATTTGGGGCTATACAAAAACATGGACCTACGTTCGGTTAAACATTTTAAGTAAAATCCTCAAAGTACCGAAAATCGGGAAGTATCGTTATATTGGGGCTATGTTGAAAATTGTTGATGCAGATGCGTGGTGACCACTACAACCTTCAAATGTCAAATTACAGTTATTTCTGTTAAAAATTGTAGCTAAAATGGCCAAATTACTGAAAATTGGGAGGTACCGTTACATGGGAGCTATATCCGAACATGGACCTATGTTGAAAATTTTTGATGGAGAGGTGTTGTGACCACTAAGAACTTCAAATGTCAAATTACTGCTAGTTCGGTTTAATATTGTAGCTAAAATCCTCAAATTACTGAAAATCGGGAGGTACCGTTGTATGGGGGCTTTCTTGACAATTTTTGGTGGAGAGGTGTGGTGACCAGGGTTTCGGAGTCGGAGTCGGAGTCGGAGTCTACGAGTCGGAGTCGAGCAATTTTGCTGGAGTCGGAGTCGGAGTCTGAGTCGAAAAAAAATAACTCGACTCCGACTCCGGGCTAAATTTTTTCCACGTTATAGAAATATAACATTAAATTTGGAACAAGAACATTTTGTTAAAAACCATTATTGATTTTAAAAGAAAGGTATAAGAAAACAATTATGCAAACGGTATATTATACTAAGTTAAAGGACAATTCACAGGATATTTACTATCCTCTGAAGTGCAGTATATTCATCCCTATTTTGTTGATCCAATTGATTCTTTACATTTTTGCAAACAAAAGTAAAGTTCTATGACAATCGAATTAAGATTGGATCTTTGATCTCTTTCGTCAGAAGTCTTACTGGTCTTCTCATAAAGGTCTATTGATATTTTTATCTTGTTTTTTATAAGAAGTCATCCTTGTCTTCTACTAAAGACATTGTGGTCTCTATGGGAAATCTTACTGAATACCCTGTGACAAAAAATGGAAGTTAAGATATGGGGGAGGCAAAATTCCTTTTCGGAATGAATGCCCCAATTGAGAACCCCAAAGGATCCCATAGCTGAAATTTCTGAGTCATGACATAATGAATTTTTTGATTTACCGCCTTCGATCATTGAGAAAATAGCTTTATATCTCTGTTTGGAGATATTGTTTCATCATTTTTAGATGACATGTTTTCAGTTAAATAGAATGAGGAACCTTTATGTCGAATATGCTGTCCTTCTAGCTCAGTTAGTTCCATGTCATTTTTGTTCTTGAACTCAAAAAGTAAAACAAAATGAAATTTTCTACAAAAATGTTCCACCGAAAATTATATGTAGGTTTCCCATATCTAAGAACAAAAACTCAGAAATCTGATAAACGGCGAATCTTTCTATTAGAATTCATGAGGGCTTTAGATGTAGACATTCAAATAACTGGATCTGTCCGCCAGGAGCAGATATAGTTCATGTGAATCCGAGTTTTCTACACAATCACTTGCATATACGAAATTCAATGAAGTACATAATCATAGAGTTTTAAAGGACAATGAAAACATGACAATATCGATTTTCTGTCCTAGTGGACCGACCGTACATTAAATTTTCCTAGCAACATTTTTGTAGAATATTTTCATGCACGAAATCTCATAGCGTGCTAATTTTTCAGTTGCAGAAAACATCCATCTGTCTACGTGCTGGGTGGTGTATACAATCAAATATTTCAATAATTTTATTGTTCAAAATGTGAGCGCTGAATTTTAGTTTAAGGGGTGATCCCTACTTATACGTTTTAGGAAAAAAGTAGAAAGTATAAATAGCATAGAATATGTGGTCAGATTTTTAAGTCGATCAGAAAAATATTTCCTTAGTATGATGGATGGGAAAAATTTATTTTATTTTGCATGCAGCAAATCGGCCACAAAAATATATAACAATTGGTTTATTAGTTTTCGAGCTAGAGTTGGCACCGCAAAATGCTTTGATAAAAACAGGGTCTCGGTGACGGCCTCAAAACTTCGTAATATTTTTCTCCTTTAGATGATGAAAAAATCTGTCAAAAAGTTACGTAGTTTTCTCGGAAAAAATCATGAAAAATTATTTTTATTGATTATTATTTTATTGAGCGACAAAACTTTCTAATTTTAATATTTTTCAATGTAAGATTCGGCAGAAACAATATTGATATGTTCGGATGTATTCGAACGAATGCCCTTTCTAATGAATATGTAAGGATAAACTGACACATTAGCCTATATAAGCCAAAATGTAACGAAAAGTTAAAAATTTGTGCACAATTTATTCATTTTTAGTGGTATAGGAATTCACTCTCGGAGTCGACCCGGAGTCGGAGTCGGAGCCGGAGTCGTGAAAAAAACTCGTCTGGAGTCGGAGTCGGAGTCGAGCCAAAAATACCTCGACTCCGAAACCCTGGTGGTGACCACTAAGAACTTCAAATGTCAAATGTTCAAATTACAGATAATTCGGCTAAAACTTGTTGGTAAAATTCTCAAAATACCTGAAATCGGGCGGTAACGTTATATGGGGGCTATTCCAAAACATGGACCTATGTCCACTAGTTATATAAGTTTATTGACATTTAAGAACCCTAAATGTCAATTGATAGCTAAATCGGTCTGAAAATGTAGATAAAAACGTCAAAATGTCGTAAATCGGGGGTACCGTTATATGGGGGCTATACCAACACGTGGACCTAGGTCCAAAACTTTTGTTATATAAATTTAGTTACACTTAAGAACCCTAAATGTCAAATTATAGCTATATCGGTCTGAAAATGTAGCTAAAAACGTCAAAATACCGTAAATCGGGGGGTACCGTTATATGGGGGCTATACCAAACCGTGGACTTATGTCCACAACTTTTGTCATATATGTTTATTGATACTTAAGAACCCTAAATGTCAAATTATAGCTAAATCGGTCTAAAAATGTTGCTAAAAACGTCAAAACACCGCAAATCGGGGGGTACCGTTATATGGGGGCTATACCAAAACGTGGACCTATGTCCACAAGTTTTGTTATATATGTTTATTGACACTTAAGAACCCTAAATGTCAAATTATAGCCAAATCGGTCTGAAAATGTAGCTAAAACCGTCAAAATACCGTAAATCGGGGGTACCGTTATATGGGGTTATACCAAAACGTGGACCTATGTCCACAACTTTTGTTATATAAGTTTATTGACACTTAAGAACCCTAAATGTCAAATTATAGCTACATCGGTCTGATAATGTAGCTAAAAACGTCAAAATACCGTATATCTGGGGGTACCGTTATATGGGGGCTATACCAAAACGTGGACCTATGTCCACAACTTTTGTTATATAAGTTTATTGATACTTAAGAACCCTAAATGTTAAATTATAGCTAAATCGGTCTAAAAATGTAGCTAAAAACGTCAAAATACCGCAAATCGGGGGGTACCGTTATATGGGGGCTATACCAAAACGTGGACCTATGTCCACAAGTTTTGTTATATATGTTTATTGATATTTAAGAACCCTAAATGTCAAATTATAGCCAAATCGGTCTGAAAATGTAGCTAAAAACTTCAAAATTTCGTAAATCGGGGGGTACCGTTATATGGGGGCTATACCAAAACGTGGACCGATATAGCCCATCATCGAACTTGACCTGCCTGCAAACAAAAGACGCATTTTCCCAAAATTTCAGCGTCCTATCTCCATTTTTGTGGATGCTAGAGTGATTACCACAGACGGACGGACGGACGGACGGACGGACGGACGGACGTGCTCAGATCGACTTAGAATTTTACCCTGATCAAGAATATATATACTTTATAGGGTCGCAAATGAGTATTTCAATGCGTTACAAACGGAAAAACAAACTTAATATACCCTCCATACTATGGTGGAGGGTATAAAAATCCACGTTTATTGTGGACTTAGGTTGCTCCGAAACATCTTTAAAAAATCCACGTTTATTGTGGACTTAGGTTGCTCCGAAACATCTTTAAAAAATCCACGTTTATTGTGGACTTAGGTTGCTCCGAAACATCTTTAAAAAAATCCACGTTTATTGTGGACTTAGGTTGCTCCGAAACATCTTTAAAAAATCCACGTTTATTGTGGACTTAGGTTGCTCCGAAACATCTTTAAAAAATTCACGTTTATTGTGGACTTAGGATGTAGCAAAAATTCTTTAAAAAATCCACGTTTATTGTGGACTTAGGTTGCTGCAAAAATTCTTTAAAAATCCACGTTTATTGTGGACTTAGGTTGCTGCAAAAATTCTTTAAAAAATCCACGTTTATTGTGGGTTTAGTCTGCACCAAAAATTCTTTAAAAAAATCCACGTTTATTGTGGACTTGGGATGTAGCGAAAATTATTTAAAAAATCCACGTTTATTGTGGACTTAGGATGTAGCAAAAATTCTTTAAAAAATCCACGTTTATTGTGGGTTTAGTCTGCACCAAAAACTCTTTAAAAAATCCACGTTTATTGTGGGTTTAGTCTGCACCAAAAATTCTTTAAAAAATCCACGTTTATTGTGGACTTAGGTTGCTACAAAAATTCTTTAAAAAATCCACGTTTATTGCGGACTTAGGATGCAACAAAAATTCTTTAAAAAATCCACGTTTATTGTGGACTTAGGATGCTTAAAAAATTCTCTAAAAAATCCACGTTTATTGTGGACTTAGGATGTAGCAAAAATTCTTTAAAAAATCCACGTTTATTGTGGACTTAGGTTGCTTAAAAAATTCTTTAAAAAATCCACGTTTATTGTGGACTTAGGTTGCTGCAAAAATTCTTTAAAAAATCCACGTTTATTGTGGACTTAGGTTGCTGCAAAAATTCTTTAAAAATCCACGTTTATTGTGGACTTAGGTTGCTGCAAAAAATCTTTAAAAAATCCACGTTTATTGTGGACTTAGGTAGCTTCAAAAATTCTTTAAAAAATCCACATTTATTGTGGACTTAGGTTGCTGCAAAAAATCTTTAAAAAATCCACGTTTATTGTGGACTTAGGTTGCTGCAAAAATTCTTTAAAAAATCCACGTTTATTGTGGACTTAGGATGCAACAAAAATTCTTTAAAAAATCCACGTTTATTGTGGACTTAGGATGCAACAAAAATTCTTTAAAAAATCCACGTTTATTTTGGACTTAGGATGCAACAAAATTCTTTAAGAAATCCACGTATATTGTGGTCTTAGGTTGCTGCAAAAAATCTTTAAAAAATCTACGTTTATTGTGGACTTAGGTTGCTGCAAAAAATCTCTAAAAAATCCACGTTTATTGTGCGTCATGGGTGCTCCAAAAAATCTTTGAAAAATCCACGTTTATTGTGGGGTATGGGTGCTCCAAAAAATCTTTAAAAAATCCACGTTTATTGTTGTCTATCGGTGCTCCTTAAAATCTTTAAAAAAATCCACGTTTAGTGTTCTCTATGGCTGCCCCAAAAAATATTTAAACAATCCACGTTTATTTTTGTCTTTGGTTGCTCCAAATAATCTTTAAAAAAATCCACTTTTATTTTGGTGTTAGCATGCTCGAAAAAATGTTTAAAAAAATCCACATTTATTTTGGCCTTTCTTTGCTCGAAAAATTCTTTAAAAAAATCCCCGTTTATTTCGGTTTTTGGTTACTCCAAAAAATCGTTAAAAAATCTGCGACCATTTTTGATCCCCCGAAAAAATCTTTAAAAAATCCACGAACATTTTAGGTCCTCCGAAAAAATATTTAAAAATTCACGACCATTTTTATGTCTTCCGAAAAATGTTACAAAAACCATAAAAATGTTTAGGTCCTCCGAAAAAAATGTTTAAAAATCCACGAATACTTTAAGGTCTTTCGAAAAATATTTAAAAATCCACGACCATTTGTATGTCTTCCAAAAAATGTTTAAAAAAATCCACAAACATGTTTAGACCTTCCGAAAAAAATCTTTAAAAACTGCACGACAATTTTTAGGTCCTTCGAAAAAATTTAAAAAAAAAAATCTACGACTATTTTTGGTCGTCGGAAAAAATCGTTAAAAACCAACGACCATTTTTGGCCTTCCGAAAAATATCTTTAAAAAATTCAGGACCATTTAGGGTTCTCCGAAAAATCTTTAAAAAATTCAGGACCATTTAGGGTTCTCCGAAAAATCTTTAAAAAAATCGATGATCATTTTTAGTCCTCCGAAAAAATAGCTAAAAATCCACGACGATTTTTGATCCTCCGAAAAAAATGTTTAAAAACCCCACGAACATTTTTGGTCCTCCGTTTATTTCGGTCTTTGGTTGCTCCAAAAAAATCCTTCAAATATCCCTGTTTATGTGGACTTTTTAAATATTAAAAATAAATTTATTAAGTTTACCACTTTAAACTCTTATCTACTGCAAAAAATTCTGTGTGTTTTAGCTAGAAAAAATATTCTAATGATCATTATTTTATTCTGGTTCTGGTCAATTTCTTTTCTGCCTTGTCTTATCGGAAATTGGCTTTGCCATTTATAACCCTCAAAATCAACAGTTGATGATGATGTGAGTCACATGTGTGTTTTGTTTGTCTATGGGTATTTGGTTGTGTTATATACATACATACATAACAACAATATATAATAATAAAAATATTAGCAAAGGTCTTATCTATGAATCTTATCTTTCTGTGGTATTAAATAAAAAGCCAAAGAAAGAAGATGAAAAGGGCCATAAAAAAATTCTTTTTATAAAAATAATTTCATACACAAGAAAAAGAATATTTTTATGAATGTAAAATTTACACATAGCACCACCAACCACACTGGCCTCGTCAGTCTGGTGAAAGTGTCATTGGCTTTTGAACTGTTTTGTTAGCATGAAGAGGATTGTTGCCATCGTCATCAATTACCCATCCATTAGATCAATTATAAAAGAAAATCTTTTCATTCACTTTTTTGTTTGCCATAATCCCTTTCAATTTCTAAAGACTGCCAAACCCCAAACGGCCACCATCCTTTGTGCTGGGTCCACTCGGCTAACTGACAAGATTAATCAACATCTTGCAGTATGAATAAAGATCAGGCCACCACAACATCAGTGTGCATGCCCCACGGGCCAGCTAGCCTGTGTTCACAGCGTTTTAAAGTAACATACGACTAATAGTGTGTAATTGAGGAATTGTTCACAATTCAAATAACACACACACTGCACTCTAATAACAATAATAGTAATGGTCAATGATAGGCCTGACTGATCTGCATATTGGATGGATGGATGATTGCTTGATGCTCTGAATGTGCCTGCCTGCCTAAGCATCATCGTCTGTATACCAAACAACACTTGAATTGCAGCTAAACCTTTTATGTGGCAATAAAGAAAAAAAATGGAAAATAGAAAGACAAGAATCAACTCATTTTATGGTAGGAACAACCAGCAAACACTTAAACGGTCGAACGGTCGTTTGTTCATTCGTTCATATGCCCAACTCATCATCATCTTCCTCATCTAGCCAACCAACATCACCACCACCGGCTGTATTAAGATTGAAATGAAGATCCGACATTTAGCTGCGATATTATTTACCTCTGTCCCGCCGTGGTGGTCTTAACTTCACAGCTAGTCTCTACTTTCAATACATATAGGAAAGTCATAGTAATACACATACATATATATGCCATTATGTGTGTACTTCAACAAAAGCTGACATTGCAACATTTGCTGTCATCGCTTATTTATCTGGCCGGATAGTTCTATTTCCATATGAAGATACGGGAAAATGTAAGAAAAATTTAAAAAAAAATGGTCGTATCATCTTCAATGGCACTTATTAGATGTTGGATTTGCAAATCTTGGAATGTATTGGAGTGTTCGGAAAAATAGGGATCTGAAACATCAACATTATTCTTTCACACGCCATTTTTTGGATCATTCAAAAAATCTTTAAAAAAACTACGACCATTTGTAGATTCCCTACTAAAATCCTTTAAAAGCCACGACCATTTTAGAAGCTCCGAAAAAATCTTTAAAAAATGTAAGACCCTTTTTACACCCTCCCAAAAAAATACTTTAAGAAATCCACGAACATTTTTAGGTCCTCCAAAAAATCGTTAAAAGTTTCACAACCATTTTGGGTCCTCCGAAAATAATCTTTAAAAAATCCCGACCATTTTGTGTCCTTCGAAAAAATCTTTAAAAACTCCACGATCGTTTTTGACCTTATGAAAAAATCGTTAAAAAATCTATGACCAGTTTTGTCCTCCGAAAAAATCTTTAAAAAATCCACGAACATGTGTAGGTCCTCCGAAAAATATTTAAAAATCCACGACCATTTTTATGTCTTCCGAAAAATGTTAAAAAAACCATAAAAATGTTTAAGTCCTCCGCAAAAAATCTTTAAAAAATCCACGAATACTTTAAAGTCATTCGAAAAATATTTAAAAGTCGCCGACCATTTTTATGTCTTCCGAAAAATGTTTAAAAAATCCACAAACATGTTTATATCTTCCGAAAAGAATCTTTAAAAAATACACTACAATTTTTAGGTCCTACGAAAAAAAATTGAAAAAAAAAATTTTTTTGGTCGTCTTTAAAAAACCAGGACCATTTTGGTTGGGTCCTCCGAAACTATCTTTAAAAATCCAGACCATTTTGGGTTCTTCGAATAACTATTTAAAAGAAAATCCATGATCACTTTTGGTCCTCCGAAAAAATCAGTAAAAATCTACGAAGATTTTTGGTCCTCCGAAAAAATCTTTAAAAAATCCACGACCATTTTTAGGTCTTCTCTAAAAATTTTTTAAAAAATCCATAAGCATGTTTAGGTCCTCCGAGAAAATCTTTAAAAAATCCATGACAATTTTTAGTTCCTCAAAAAATTTAAAAAAAAATCCACGACAATTTTTGGTTATCAGAAAAAATCGTTAAAAAATCTACGACCTTTTTTGATCTTCCGAAAAAATCGTTAAAAAATCCACGACAATCCTTCAAAGAAATCTTTAAAAAGTACACGGCAATCCTCCAAAAACTTTTTTAAAAAATCCACGACAATCCTCCGAAAAATCTTTAAAAAATAACCGACCCTTTTTGTTCCTAAAAAAAAATCGTTAAAAAATCTAGGACCATTTTTGGTCTTCCGAAAAAAAATTTAAAAAATCCAAGAACAGTTCTTGGTGCTCCGAAAAAATATTTAAAAATCCAGGACCAGGACAACAGGTCTTTAGAAAAATGTAAGAAAAAAACATAAAAATGTTTAGGTCCTCCGAAAAAAAACTTTAAAAAAATCCACGAAAAATATTAAAAAATCAACGACCATTTTTATGTCTTCCGAAAAATGTTTAAAAATCCACGACCATTTTTATGTCTTCCGAAAAATGTTTAAAAAATCCACGACCATTTTTGGTCGCCAGAAAAAATTTTTAAAAAATCTAAGACCATTTTTGGTCTTCCGAAAAAATCTTTAAAAAATCCCGGACAATAATCCAGGAGCATTTTTGGTCCTCCGAAAAAAGCTTTAAAAAATTCAGGACCATTTAAGGTCCTCCGAAAAAAATCTTTAAAAAATCCTGACTAGTTTGGGTCTTCGAAAAAATATTTAAAAAAATCCATGATCATTTTTAGTCCTCCGAAAAAATCGGTAAAAAATCTACGAAGATTTGTGGTCCTCAAAAAAACATTTAAAAAATCCACTACCATTTTTAGGTCTTCTCGAAAAAGTCTTTAAAAATCCACAAGGATGCTTAGGTTCTCCGAGAAAATCTTTAAAAAACCGATGACAATTTTTAGGTCCACAAAAAAATTTAAAAAAAAATCCACGACAATTTTTTATCATCAGAAAAAATCGTTAAAAAATCTACGACCATTTTTGGTCATCAGAAAAAATCCTTAAAAAATCTACGGCCATTTTTGATCTTCCGAAAAAATCTTTAAAAAATCCACGACAATCCTCAAAGAAATCTTTAAAAAGTTCAGGGCAATCCTGCGTGTTTTTTTTAAATCCACGACAATCCTCGGAAAAATCTTTAAAAAATCCACGACCATTTTTATTCCTCAGAAAAAATCGTTAAAAAAATCTACCACCATTTTTGGTCTTCCGAAAAAAAAATTTAAAAAATACAAGAACAGTTCTACGTGCTCCGAAAAATCTTTAAAAAAAACTCCACTACCATTTTTAGGTTCGCCGAAAATCTTTAAGATATCCATGAACATTTTTAGGTCTCCCAAACAATCTTTAAAAAAAACCACGACCATTTTTAGGTCTTCCCGAAAAATGTTAAAAAAAACCACAACCATTTTTAGGTTCTCCGAAAAATCTTTAAAGAATCCACGAATATTTTTAGGTCCTCCGAACAAATCTTCAATTAATCCTCGACTATTTTTAGACCCTCCCACAAAATCTTAAAAAAAAAAATCCACGACAATTTTTAGGTCAACCGAAAAATTTAAAAATCAACCAATAATTTTTTTAAGCACTTCGACAAAAATCTTTTATGATCCCATAATCATTCTTGGGTCCTCCTCTCCCTTTAAAAACTCATCGATCATTTCTAGACCCTCCGGAAAATTGTTAAAATATTTACATTTTTTCTCATCCTTGGGATCTCTGAAAAATCTTTAAAAAAGTCCACTATTTTCGTATCCTTAGGATTTTGGAAAAACTAAAAAAAACGTTTATTCTCATCATTGGGACCTTCGAAAAATCTTAAAAAAACGCTTATGCCTTTATTCAAAAATCGTTAAAAAAAATCAACGATATTGTCATCCCTGGAAACTCTGAAAAATCTTTAAAAAATCCATACCCAAAATGTTAAATTATTCCAATCTTGTCAATGTTATTACTCCCATTAAATCAGTCTCAGGATCTCAAACAAAGTACCTTCATAATATCCTTATCACTACACGAATGTCCATTTAAACCTCCATCCTCATATGTGTGTTTTCATTTCTTTACCATCGTCCCCATCTAATACCCACGTATTTTATTACAAATCCTCACATCCTAAATTATGGAGATTTCTACAAATGTGTGGAAAGATGGATGGATGGCTAAATGGATAGTTAGATCATCATAGCATGGCACACTCACACACATGTACATTGGCTAACATTACACTCGCCATAAAGCCATGATTGGCTGCTGACATTGGAGCAGATGCATCTGTCGACACAACCACCACGGTGAGAGTGACTATCAAGGCAAATACCAACTGTCTATCTAAATGTCTGCCAAGGCATAGATAGACACACATTTTAACTCTTCTTTAAAAATTGGTACACTTCTGTACCAACAAAGAAGAAGAAGAATAATGAGCAGAAGAAGCCAACATTTTGTTTGATAAATAAACACCCATGAAATTGGATCTGTATATTTTCCAAAAGATCATTGTCATATTTCACTAATGTTGTGTTGTTGTATTTGTCTACAAATAATTTTTGTCATCTCATCTCAGCCTCTCATATCAAGAGTGGGTACTTCAAAAGAATGTTCATACAAAAAAACTATTAACAGTTTGCCGTTACTAAGGGTTCATCTTCTTAGAAGAATAAAAAAAACTCCAGTTAACCTTTTGTAGAAAGGATTCGATTTGTTGTAAAGAGGAAAGCAGAAGAAATGCCGAAATCATTTTAAGATTTCTAATCTTTTAAAGAGAGTTTTCTTATCTTAAATGGTTTAAGACTAATGCACCGAAAAGTAGTTTAAAGATTATGGAGACGGTTGATTGAATTAACAATATTTATAAAATTTTTGATGCAGTAAATTTTTGAAGCAGAGATTTTTATTAATGGAAAACGTAGTTTTTGGCTTGTAAGTGGTTAAACGAGTGTGGAGAGAAATGTAAGAAAATTATTTTAGATGATGTCGTTGGTTCATAAAAAAAGTTAAACATTTTCTTAAAAAATTAAAAAATAAACAAAAATCCACGACCATGTGTAGTTCCCCCAAAAACTCTTTAAAAAATCCACGACCATTTTTAGATAATCCAAAAAAAAATCCGCGTTTATTCTTGGGATCTCCGAGAAATCTTTAAAAAATACGCGGCCTGTTTTAGGTTCTCCGAACAATTTTTACAAAATCCAAGACCATTTTTATGTCTTTCGAAAAAATCCATGATAATTTTTAGTCCTCCGACAAAATCGTTAAAAAATCTACGAAGATTTTTGGTCCT
Source organism: Musca autumnalis (assembly GCF_047663935.1). Lineage (NCBI taxonomy): Eukaryota > Metazoa > Arthropoda > Insecta > Diptera > Muscidae > Musca > Musca autumnalis. Next base: position 44,345,192 of record NW_027411977.1, on the reverse strand, counting down.
CCGAAAAGATCTTTAAAAAATCCACGACCACTTTTAGTTCTTCTCGAAAAAGTCTTTAAAAAATCCACAAACATGTTTAGGTTCTCCAAGAAAATCTTTAAAAAATCCATGACAATTTTTCGAAAAATGTCTTAAAAATCCACGTCCATTGTCCAAAAAACCACAACCACTTTGGAGTTTTTTTTAGATAATCCGAAAAAAAAATAAAAATTCCATGACCATGGGACCTCTAAAAAATCTTTAAAAACATTAACGGTTGTTCTCATCCTTGGAACTTCCGAAAAATCCTTTTTAAAGTCCACGTTAATTCCCTTTCTTAAGACTTAAAAAAATCTTTTTAAAAATCCCCGTTTATTCCCATTCTTGGGACTTCCGAAAAATCTTTAATAAATACAACCCATCCCCTCTAAAAAATTGAAAAAAATCCAAGTTATTCTCTCTGAAAAAATCTTTAAAAAATCCAAGGTTTTTAGAAAAATAATTTTTTCCCTACATAAAAATCTTTAAAAAAATAACATTTTTCTTAAGAAAACATCTTTAAAAATGAACATATTTCCTAAGAAAAAATCTTTAAAGAATCTATCCTTAAAAAATTCACGTTTTTTTATTAGAGAAAAATATTCAAAAAAAAAATCACGTTTTTCCGTTAGAAAAAAATCTTTAAAAAATTCGCGTTTTTTTTATTTTGCTTAAATTTTCTTCAAATCCAAGTTTTCCTTCATTAGAATCCTTAAAAAAATCCTCGTTTTCCTTAGAAAAAACATTCAAAAATCCACGTTTTTCCCTTAGAAAAAATCTTTAAAGAATCCACATTTTTCCATTAGAAAAAAACTCTTTAAAAAATCCACAAATTTCCTCAGGAAAAAAAATCTTTAAAAAATCCAAGTTTTCTTCTTTAAAAAAATCTTCAAAAAAATCATTTTTCCATTAGAAAAAAAACTCTTTAAAAATCCACAAATTTCCTCAGGAAAAAAAATCTTTAAAAAATCCACGTTTTCTTCTTTAGAAAAAATCTTCAAAAAAATCAATTATTTTCCTAAGAAAAAATCCAAATTTTTTTCCTTTAGAAAAAAATGTAAAAAATCAAGTTTTTCCTTATAAAAATTTTTAATAAAAAAATTCACCTTTTTTTCAGAAAAAAATTTGATTGCTTGAGTTGGAGTATTCGCCCATTTGGCTCAACTTCATTTATTACCCTCTATTACAGAGAGTAATGTTTTTCAAAACGAACTGACAGTGTTGCAAAATTTTACTGATCGCTACCAATATCATGATTTCATCCCGGCGAAAGGAATTATCAATTGGCTTCTCAGTTTTTGAAATGATGCCTTTTTAGCGAAAAACCGAACTCTTTAAGTGTCTAGTATTCCCAAATGAATGAGAATCACACTCACTTTTCGGCTTTTCCAAAGAAACACCAAAATCAAAATATTCTGCAACATGTCAGCACGTATCAACTAAGAATTCATCGAATTCTGTGAGTTGAAAAGAACATCAACACAGTTGTCTGTGAGGTTGTTGTTGGAATTTAGTTTTTAACAAAGTCCCCATGCGCGTGCCTCCGCTGTTTTTTGTTTGTTTTGTTTATTGTTGAAGATTCAGTCTCATTTGATTGCTTGAGTTGGAGTATTCCCCCATTTGGCTCAACATTAAGTCTGTCTGGTTACTTTCCCAGCAAGAATTGTCCAGCAAGAACTTTCTCAGAGAGTAAGGGGTTTTTATTCTCTTTTGCTAGAAAATTGTAAAAAAGTAAACAGACACCTTCCCAGCAAAAACAAGCAAGCAATCAGCTGACTTGCCAAAACAGAACAATTTGTCCGCCAATAAAGGAAGCAAACACGTTGTATTTTATTAAAAATAAAAAAGAAAATGAAACAAAAAAGTATTTTTCCACTTTACAAATTTGTTCTCCATAAAACAATACAATTAGACTATGTTATATCCACAATAAAATTGTTTTTGATGTTCACAAACATAAATCAACAAAAAACTAAAAACGGCTGATTGATTGTTTTCAGGAAGAAGAAGAGCTTGCAAGTGCTTGCTAGAAGAAATTTGTCCAGCAAGAATTTGCAAGCTCTCAGTGAAAGAACTGTCAAAATGTCTCTCTCGAATCGCTCTCTTTTGCTGGTTTTTTGTGTTAACAGACGACTTCCAGCAACAATTGGTACAAATTGTTACAAATTTTAGGGTAACCAGACACAGCTATTATTTATTACCCTCTATTACAGAGAGTAATGTTTTTCGAAACGAACTGACAGTGTTGCAAAATTTTACTGATCGCTACCAATATCATGATTTCAATTTTAAAAATTCCTCCGACTCAGAAAAATATTTTAAAATCATTATAAGGCACCACGGTTTTTTCTCTAACAAATCCTTCAACTTATTCCCTCAGAAAAAAATTCAAAAAAAAAATCCACCTTTAGAAAAAAATTTTAAATTTCAAGTTTTTTTTCCTCAGAAAAAATCCACCTTTAAAAAAATTATTTTGAAATTCCAAGTTTTTTTCTTAAAAAAATTAAAAAAAATCATGTTTTTCTTTAGAAAAAATATTTAAAAATTCCTACGACTCTCTGAAAAATATTTTAAAATCTTTCTCAGACAGCACGTTCTTTTTTGCTTTAAATATTTTTAAAAACTCCACCGGTTTCTTCTTTAAAAAAAAAAATCAATTTTTTCCTTTAGAAAAAAATTTAAAAAATCAAGTTTTTTTCCTTACAAAAAAAATTTTAATAAAAAAATTCAAGTTTTTTCTTCAGAAAAAAATTTAAAAATTCCTCCGACTCAGAAAAATATTTTAAAATCATTATAGGGTAACACGTTTTTTCCTCTAGCAAATCCTCAAAAAGTTCAACTTAATTTCTCAGAAAAAAATTAAAAAAAAAATCCACCTTTAGAAAAAAATTATTTTAAAATACCAAGTTTTTCCTTAAAATGATTAAAAAAAGCCACGATTTTCTTTAGAAAAAAATATTTAAAAATTCCTGCGACTCTCTGAAAAATATTTTAAAATCTTTCTCAGACACCACGTTTGTTTTCCTCTAAAATATCTTTAAAAACTCCACCTTGTTTCTTTAGAAAAAAAACTCTTTAAAAAATCAACGCTTTTCCTTAGGAAAATTTTTTTAAAAAATCAACGCTTTTCCTTAGGAAAATTTTTTTAAAACATCCACGCTTTCTTCGTTAGAAAAAATCTTTAAAAAAATCAATTTTTTTTCTTAGAAAAAATCCAAATTTTTTTCCTTTAGAAAGAAAATTAAAAAATCAAGTTTTTTCCTTATAAAAATTTTGAATAAAAAAATCCACGTTTTTTTATTCAGAAAAACATTTTAAAAATTACTCCAACTCAGAAAAATATTTTAAAATCATTATAAGGCACCACGTTCTTTTCTCTAACAAATCCTAAAAAACTATAAAAAACCCAGAAAAAAATTTAAAAAAAATCCACCTTTAGAAAAAAATTTAACATTTCAAGTTTTTCCTTAAAAAAAATTAAAAAAAAATCCACTTTTTTAAAACACCACCACCAGAAAAAAATAAAAAAAATCCACCTTATTCCCTCAGAAAAACACCGCGTGCCTTTCCTTAGAAAAAACTTTAAAAATCCACGTTGTTTCTTTAGAAAAAAAAATCTTTAAAAAATCCAAGCTTTTTCCTTAGAATTTTTTTGTTTCTTTAAAAAACCCAAATTTTTCCTTAAGAACAAATCTTTAAAAATCCACGCTTTTTCTTCAGGCGAAACCTTTGAAAAATCCAGATTTTTTTCTTTTAAAACCAGTCGTTTCCCCCCCAGAAAAAATCCTAAAAAAAAACTTTCACGAAAAAAATTTAAAAAATCCAAATATATTACATTCGAAAAAAATCTTTCAAAATCCACGTTTTTTCCTAAGGAAAAATTAAAAAAAAAAAACAAATTTTTTCCCTCAGAAAAAAATCTTTAAAATATCAAAATTTATTATCATCCTCAGGCTTCCCGATTTTCTTTTTTCAAAACTAAATTTATTCTTAGATAAAAATCTTTAAAAAATGCACATTTGTCTTAAGAATAAAAATCTTTAAAAATGCAAATTTTTCCTAAGAAAAACATCTTTAAAGAATCTATCCTTTAAAAATCCATGTCCTTAAAAACCCACGTTTTTCCCTCAGAAAAAAATCCTAAAAAAACTTTCACGAAAAAAATTTTTAAAGATCCAAATTTATTACCTTCGAAGAAAATCTTTCAAAAACCTCGCTTTTTTTCCTAAGCAAAAATCGTAAAAAGTCCAAGTTTTTCCCCCGAGAAACAAATCGTTAAAATATCAAAATTTATTATCATCCTCAGGCTTCCCGATTTTCTTTTTTCAAAACTAATTTTCGGTCGTCTATAAGAATACTTTTCGGTATTATTTAAGAAGACTTTTGCTCCTCTTCTACACGAAGACTTGTTGGTATATGGTTCGAGCAACCATAACGTGTTTCACATAAACCATTAAAGTGTTTGATATAAAAAATATATGGTTGCTGCAACCATATATATTTTTCCACATTTACAATGCCCTAATTTTCGCTCAGAATGTACTTACTTCAACATTATTTCTTTTCTGTGTACAGGTGACACCACGGTTAAGACATTATCCATTACAGTCCTGGGGCTTTGCCATATTAAAGCTAAACAGAACCGTGTCTTGGAAGCTTCCATCCCCTGCTTTTTTCCATTGTGGCTGGTTGCCTTGCAAATAACTCTGGCGGCAGTGACCACTTTGTCGTAATAACAAAACTGATGAACAGTTCGACTTCTTAAAGATTATTTATTGTTTTGTTATTGCTCTCGTTTTCACTCTTGTATTGGCATGCAAATAAATTTAACACTGACGAACTAACTCATTATGGACAAATAACATTGACAGACAATCATGCAGAGATTTATCAAACAATTTAAAATTGAAAATAAATGGCCATTAAAACAGCAAAGCAGTTAAACGTCAGAGTGGAGTAGCTGAAATGTCAAGGCAATTTGAGAAAGAGGAAAATGCAGATTTTTGCAACTTTGCAAAGAGAAAACCAGAGACAATTAATATCAATTACACACTTCCTTCTCAACAGTATTTGAGATTGTTGGAATGGATGGATGAATGGTAGGTAGGGTTGGTATGAGTTTGGTTGAATTGAATGAATAGATGGATGGATGGATGGATGGATGGCTGCTTACTTTAGATGGATACATGCCACTTAACAGCACATCAAAGGAAACATTTATGGTCATAAATGGCATCACTTCTTGGATTACCGACGTCAGACTGACAGACATATCAGATTGGCCCCCTTTTTGTTCCAACATTTGTTGGACTACCTCATTTCACTATGGAGGAAGCTACGACTACCACCACAAAAACCTCAAAGAGATTAAATGTCTTCAAATTTCAAAAAGAAGAAGTAGACGAAGAAGTAGGCAGAAATGAAACAGAAGGCAATTAAAAGAAACAAGATTTATTTGCTGTCCATTCCCCCCTCAGGAGAGAGAGACCCCATAACACAACTAAAGATTAAATTCCTGGCCAGTAGGTAAACTATTTTTATTTTGTATTTTTTGCCTCTTCTTGATAAGAAATGCATTACTAATTTGTAAAAAAAGTTTTGTTATTTTCCTTAGTTTCTTAAGATATTTCATATCTTATCGTTCCTGTGGCACTTCATTCCATCCGTGATGGGTCTTAGTGTTTGTGTCACACTCATCCATCCCAGTCAGTGTCAAGAATTTCGGATTAGAATCTGTGTGCGTGTGTGTTGCATACCAGACAGAGTTAAACACTGAACACATGCCTGAGAATTTCAAAATTATTGGGCAATAAATCCATGTAATTTGATATTAATTCCCTTTTATTTGTTCGCTTTGTTTTTGGAGATAAAAAGCAAGTAGCGCTACTTTTAAATGCTGGTTGAGACATAAATATGGTTGGAATTCTTTTGATTAATTTACAGAGAATTGGTTTAATGATTATCTACTAAGAATTGGGTATATGCTTCTTCTTCTTTGGCGGCCTGAGAATGGGGTTACCCCCATGATTTGCTGGACAAAACATTTTATGACACACATTTTGATAGTGAGGGAGCGACGGTGTAATATGTTGTATTTTTGGAAATTTATTAAATTCTATTTTGAGTTTAAAAAAACTTAGAAAAATAAAAAAGTGATCTTCGCCTTAATATACAAAATTAAAAATATTAATTCTTTTGATTTATGAAATTCTTATATTTTTACATTCGAAAATATGTCGAAAGATTTCTTTTAAAGCAATTTTTTTTTTTAATATTTGCAATATAAACTGAAACACACACACACTTCATCATCGAAAGTGCCAAATGCATTTGTGTTATATGATATGGATAATTAATTTTTAATTAAATAACATTCAATTATAAAATCCCTCAAATATGATGGCAAAAATATGTTCAAAAAAACAAGGCAAGGATGGAGTAGATTTAAAACATATGATATGAGTGTAGGAGGAATTGGGGGCAGCCAATGCTATTTCTCCCCACTCCATTATGAACCATAATTAAAATGAATTAAATATTATTTAGGTGCTATAATTAAAATTGAATTAATTTTTCTGCGGATGATTGGCAGCCATAATAGATTTATTAGCTTACAGCATATTTAAGTTAATTATTGACTATTTAAAGATTTTAATTATATTAAAAAGAGTTTAAATATGGATAGAAAGGCAGTCAATATAGAAATTATAATAACATTACCTTTAATATCAACACATTTTAAAATATATTCTTTATTTTTTTATTTTTGTACTAAAAACGATACTCAAACTTTTCGATTTATCGAAGGTCCACTTTTGCATTTCTACTCCCACAGCTATCCCTATTGAAAATATCCCACAAATATGCAAAATTTAAAATTTATTTTATTGTTTCAATTTTCACGCTCCACAACTAAACGATTTGACACACAAATTCGCCAACCTTTTCTGTTTTTGAAAATTAATAGCATTGAAATGGCATAGAAAACAAAAAAAAACCGAACGACTCATATAATTTTCTCAGAAATATTTAAATATTCAATAGAGCAGTCATTTGTCTGGCTGAGTGTTAAGAGCACGCAAAATTGTTTTACCCCAAAAATTATAGCGTTCAATTCAATTGCATTCAATGTTGGCGCCCGCCTACACATACACACCCTTGTAACAAACTGGCGTGGTAACAAGGTTTGGTTGGTTGGTGTTTCAAACAAAACCGCAAATGTCCACTTAATTTAGAAAAAAAAAAAAACAATTTTTTATTTAATTACCTAAATGCTTTTGAAAATGAATTCATTTCTCAGAACAACTTGTCGTTGAAATCCATTAAGTTATTAGTTTGTGATAGACGCCAATTGTTTCGCCAATGAGTGAATGAATGGACTGTGGTTATTTCATGGGCTCGAAGTTATTTGTTTTGTTTCTAAATGATGCAAAATATTTACAACACTTTGGCATTCCGTTGAGATGACAGGTTAGATGGCTTCATACAATCCGCAAAGGTCGTTTATCCACCTCCGGGGTACGACCATTTTTAGGTGCTCCGAAAATCTTAAAAAAACACGATCATTTTTAGGTGTTCCAAAAAATCTTTAAAAAATCCACGACCATTTTTGGGTCCTCTGAAAAATCCTTAAAAAATTTTAGACAAATTTAAGATCCTCCGACAAAAAAAAAAACTTTAAAAAATCCATGACCATTTTTAGGTAACTCAAAAAATCCACGAACATTTTTAGACCTTCCTAAAAAACTTAAAAAAATACTCAACCATATTTAGAACATACGAAAAATCTTTAAAGAATCCCGCGACCGCTTTTAAGACCTTCGAAAACTCTTTAAAAAAAATCCTCGACCATTATTAGGTCCTTCAACAAATCTTTGAAAAATCCACGACCATTTTTAGGTCCTTCAAAAAATCTTAAAAAAATCTACGCCCACTTCTATGTCCTCCAAAAAATCTTTAAAAAATCCACGGGCATTTTTATGTCCTCAAAAAAATCTTTAAAAAATCCACGGGCATTTTTATGTCCTCAAAAAAATCTTTAAAAAATCCGCGACCATTTTTAAGTCCTTCCAAAAATCTTCAAAAAATCCACCACCATTTTTAGGTGTTCCAAAAAATATTTAAAAAATCCACGACCATTTTTAGGTGTTCCAAAAAATATTTAAAAAATCCACGACCATTTTTAGGTGTTCCAAAAAATATTTAAAAAATCCACGACCATTTTTAGGTGTTCCAAAAAATATTTAAAAAATCCACGACCATTTTTAGGTGTTCCAACAAATATTTAAAAAATCCACGACCATTTTTAGGTTTTCAAAAAAATCTTACAAAAAATCCACGACGATGTTTGGGTCCCCAAAAAATCTTTAAAAAAATCCACGACCATTTTAGGTGTTCCAAAAAATCTTTAAAAAATCCATGACCATGTTTGGGTCCTCCAAAAAATCTTTAAAAAATCCACGACCATGTTTGGGTCCTCCAAAAAATCTTTAAAAAATCCACGACCATGTATGGGTCCTCCAAAAATCTTTAAAAAATCCACGACCATGTTTGGGTCCTCCGAAAAATCTTTAAAAAATCCACGACCATGTTTGGGTCCTCCAAAAAATCTTTAAAAAATCCACGACCATGTTTGGGTGTTCCAAAAAATCTTTAAAAAATCCACGACCATGTTTGGGTCCTCCAAAAAATCTTTAAAAAATCCACGACCATGTTTGGGTCCTCCAAAAAATCTTTAAAAAATCCACGACCATGTTTGGGTCCTCCAAAAAATCTTTAAAAAATCCACGACCATGTTTGGGTCCTCCAAAAAATCTTTAAAAAATCCACGACCATGTTTGGGTGTTCCAAAAAATCTTTAAAAAATCCACGACCATGTTTGGGTCCTCCAAAAAAATCTTTAAAAAATCCACGACCATGTTTGGGTCCTCCAAAAAATCTTTAAAAAATCCATGACCATGTTTGGGTCCTTCAAAAAATCTTTAAAAAATCCACGACCATGTTTGGGTCCTCCAAAAATCTTTAAAAAATCCACGACCATGTTTGGGTCCTCCGAAAAATCTTTAAAAAATCCACGACCATGTTTGGGTCCTCCAAAAAATCTTTAAAAAATCCACGACCATGTTTGGGTCCTCCAAAAAATCTTTAAAAAATCCACGACCATGTTTGAGTCCTCCAAAAAATCTTTAAAAAATCCACGACCATGTTTGGGTCCTCCAAAAAATCTTTAAAAAACGCACGACAATTTTTAGGTCCTCCAAAAAATCTTTAAAAAATCCACGACCATTTTTAGATGTTCCAACAAATCTTTAAAAAATCCACGACCATTTCGGGGTCCTCCGTAAAATCTTTAAATAATCCAGGATCATTTTTAGGTCCTCCGAAAAATCTTTAAAAAATCAACGACCATTTTTGGGTCCTCCGAAAAATCTTAAAAAAATCCACGACAATTTTTAGGTCTTCCAAAAAATCGTTAAAAAATCCACGACCATTTCTAGGTGTTCAAAAAAATCTTTAAAAAATCCACGACCATTTCTAGGTGTTCAAAAAAATCTTTAAAAAATCCACGACCATTTTTAGGTGTTCCAAAAAATCCACCACCATATTTAGGTGTTCCAAAGAATCTTTAAAAAATCCACGAGCATTTTTACGTGTTCCAAAAAATCTTTAAAAAATCCACGAGCATTTTTAGGTGTTCCAAAAAATCTTTAAAAAATCCACGAGCATTTTTAGGTGTTCCAAAAAATCTTTAAAAAATCCACGACCATTTTTAGGTGTTCCAAAAAATCTTTAAAAAATCCACGACCATTTTTAGGTCTCCCAAAAAATCTTTAAAAAAATCCAAGACCATTTTTAGGTGTTCCAAAAAATCTTTAAAAAATCCACGACCATATTTAGGTGTTCCAAAAAAATCTTTAAAAAATCCACGACCATTTTTAGGTGTTCCAAAAAAATCTTTAAAAATCCACGACCATTTTTAGGTGTTCCAAAAAAATCTTTAAAAAATCCACGACCATTTTTAGGTGTTCCGAAAAAAATCTTTAAAAAATCCACGACCATTTTTAGGTGTTCCGAAAAATCTGTAAAAAATCCATGACAATTTTTAGGTTTTCCGAAAAGTCTTTAAAAAATCCACGAAAATGTTTAGGTCTCGACCACTTTTATGTCCTCCATTTTTAGGTGTTCCAAAAAATCTTTAAAAAATCCACGACCATTTTTAGGTGTTCCAAAAAATCTTTAAAAAATCCACGACCATTTTAATGTGTTCCAAAAAATCTTTAAAAAATCCACGACCATTTTTATGTGTTCCAAAAAATCTTTAAAAAATCCACGACCATTTTTATGTGTTCCAAAAAATCTTTAAAAAATCCACGACCATTTTAGGTGTTCCAAAAAATCTTTAAAAAATCCACGACCATTTTTAGGTGTTCCAAAAAATCTTTAAAAAATCCACGACCATTTATAGGTGTTCCAAAAAATCTTTAAAAAATCCACGACCATTTTTAGGTGTTCCACAAAATCTTTAAAAAATCCACGACAATGTTTGGGTCCTCCAAAAAATCTTTAAAAAATCCACGACCATTTGTAGGTGTTCCAAAAAATCTTTAAAAAATCCACGACAATGTTTGGGTCCTCCAAAAAATCCTTAAAAAATCCACGACCATTTGTAGGTGTTCCAAAAAATCATTAAAAAATCCACGATCATTTTTAGGTGTTCCAAAAAAATCTTTAAAAAATCCACGGCCATTTTTAGGTCCTCCGAAAAATCATTAAAAAATCCACGACCATTTTATGGTCCTCCGAAAAATCTCTAAAAAATCCACCACCATTTTATGGTCCTCCGAAAAATCGGTAAAAAATCCACGACCATTTTTAGGTGTTCCAAAAAATCTTTAAAAAATCCACGGCCATATTTAGGTGCTCCAAAAAATCTTTAAAAAATCCACGACCATGTTTGGGCCCTCCAAAAAATCTTTAAAAAATCCACGACCATGTTTGGGTCCTCCAAAAAATCTTTAAAAAATCCACGACCATTTTCAGGTGTTCCAAAAAATCTTTAAAAAATCCACGACCATTTTTAGGTGTTCCAAAAAAATCTTTAAAAAATCCACGACCATTTTTAGGTGTTCCAAAAATCTTTAAAAAATCCACGACCATTTTTAGGTGTTCCAAAAAATCTTTAAAAAATCCACGACCATTTTTAGGTGTTCTAAAAAGTCTTTAAAAAATCCACGACCATTTTTACGTGTTCCAAAAAATCTTTAAAAAATCCACGACCATTTTTAGGTGTTCCAAAAAATGTTTAAAAAATCCACGACCATGTTTGGGTCCTCCAAAAAATCTTTAAAAAATCCACGACCATTTTTAGGTGTTCCAAAAAATCTTTAAAAAATCCACGACCATTTTTAGGTGTTCCAAAAAATCTTTAAAAAATCCACGACCATTTCGGGGTCCTCCAAAAAATCTTTAAATAAATCACGACCATTTTTAGGTGTTTCAAAAAAATCTTTAAAAAATCCACGACCATTTTTAGGTGTTCCAAAAAAAGTCTTTAAAAAATCCACGACCATTTTTAGGTGTTCCAAAAAAAAATCTTTAAAAAAACCACGACCATTTTTAGGTGTTTCAAAAAATCTTTAAAAAATTCACGACCATTTTTAGGTGTTCCAAAAAATCTTTAAAAAATCCACGACCATTTTTAGGTGTTCCAAAAAATCTTTAAAAAATCCACGACCATTTTTAGGTGTTCCAAAAAAAAAAATCTTTAAAAAAACCACGACCATTTTTAGGCGTTGTAAAAAATCGTTAAAGAATTCACGACCATTTTTAGGTGTTCCAAAAAATCTTTAAAAAATCCACGACCATTTTTAGGTGTTCCAAAAAATCTTTAAAAAATCCACGACCATTTTTAGGTGTTCCAAAAAATCTTTAAAAAATCCACGACCATTTTTAGGTGTTCCAAAAAATCTTTAAAAAATCCACGACCATTTTTAGGTGTTCCAAAAAATATTTAAAAAATCCACGACCATTTTTATGTGTTCCATAAAATCTTTAAAAAATCCACGACCATTTTTATGTGTTCCAAAAAATCTTTAAAAAATCCACGACCATTTTTAGGTGTTCCAAAAAATCTTTAAAAAATCCACAACCATTTTTAGGTGTTCCAAAAAATCCACGACCATTTTTAGGTGTTCCAAAAAATCCACGACCATTTTTAGGTGTTCCAAAAAATATTTAAAAAATCCACGACCATTTTTAGGTGTTCCAAAAAATCTTTAAAAAATCCACGACCATTTTTAGGTGTTCCAAAAAATCCACGACCATTTTTAGGTGTTCCAAAAAATATTTAAAAAATCCACGACCATTTTTATGTGTTCCATAAAATCTTTAAAAAATCCACGACCATTTTTATGTGTTCCAAAAAATCTTTAAAAAATCCAAGACCATTTCTGGGTCCTCCGAAAAAATCTTTAAAAAATCCACGACCATTTTTAGGTGTTCCAAAAAATCTTTAAAAAATCCACGACAATTTTTAGGTGTTCCAAAAAATCTTTTAAAAATCCACGGGCATTTTTATGTCCTCTAAAAAAATCTTTAAAAAATCCACGGGCATTTTTATGTCCTCCAAAAAATCTTTAAAAAATCCACGGCCATTTTTAAGTCCTTCCAAAAATCTTTAAAAAGTCTACGACCATTTTTAGGTGTTCCAAAAAATCTTTAAAAAATCCACGACCATTTTTAGGTGTTCCAAAAAATCTCTAAATAAATCCACGACCATTTTTAGGTGTTCCAAAAAATCTTTAAAAAATCCACGACCATTTTTAGGTGCTCCAAATTTTTTTTAAAAAAATCCACGACCATTTTTAGGTGTTCCAAAAAATCTTTAAAAAATCAACGGCCATTTTTATGTCCCCCAAAAAATCTTTAAAAAATCCACGACCATTTTTAGTCTTCCGAAAAATCTTTAAAAAATCCATGAGCATTTTTAGGCGCTCCGAAAAATCTTTAAAAAATCCACGACAATTTTTAGGTCCTCCTAAGTTATGCCTTTAATTTCTTTTTAGATAGTTAACCCAAATCGATAATGGATGTAGATCCATTTTCCCATTATGTGGGTTAGGTCATTAGAGATATCACTTAACCATTACGTGGGCTTTAGACATAGAAAATATGTTCAATTTCCCTTCCCTCCTCTGTTACTCTAAAATATTTTAATGGCTTTTCTTTCTTCTATAAAGAAGAGTTGGGGTAGGAGTTTGGTCAAAAGATCATGCCAATAGATATGGCTGAGCGGGTTTCTCTCCAAGAAGACATTATCAAAGAATGCTTATCATTTGATTAGATCATGTTCAACACTCAATTTGGAAGGGACTAGGGGAGGGGGAGCAAACATTTTTTTAACATTGTTGGCAAATGATAATAAAAATTCTTCTTTAATTTTCATTGTTTCTCATGTGTGTGTAAAACACATACACACATAAAATCTCTTTTTTAAATTCAGTGTGAATTAATTTCACTTGAAAAAAATCAAATGGATCAGGCACATCATTTTTTACAAGCACGCGTTCCGAGGGCCCACAAAAACACCAGCAGCCTCAGCAGCAGAAGAGAAGAAAAAAATACATAATCATGTGTGACGTTTTTTGTTGTTTTTTTTATGGAAGTGGACGTTGTAACAGCTTAACATTGGCCTCCCAATTTTTGTTGTTGTTGGCCGTTTGGTTTTCTTGCTTGCTGCCTGCAGCCATTCAATCAGACGACAGCCAATATCTCCAGGCATTAGTCATCAGTTTCACATGGTTTACATCTCATCTCATTTATATGTGATGTTGTTGGAAGATTATGTGTGATTTTGGCTGTGTGTAGGCCAAGTTACACTTTGGCCCTCAACCAATTTTGTGACGTCAATTTAAATTTACAGTTGTTTAAATTTCAACGGAAATCTTTATGAGATTCGAGGAAATTTCTTAAACTTGTTGGAATCTTTCAATGCAACCCAAACTACCATCATCGTCATCACCACCCCACCATCATCTTGTATGCACTGAAATTACTCACATAGTATGTATGACCTTCATTTGAAAACCCGTTTAAAACCATTGCTTTTGAAGAAATGAGTTTTTAATGAAATTTAAATCATTTCGGTTTAATGTCCATGTCCATGATTATTAATCATAACTTTTTTCGCTTGATTTTAATGCAATATTTTAGGGCGAAGGAAGGGGAGGTTAATGCGTTTTTTGGGGAATTTTTTGTCATTAATTTACATTGGCTGCTGTTCTTTTAATTGGAAGCAGTCAGCCACTACATGATGGAATTGCCCATTAAAATAAATTTATCTGGGGTGTTTTTTGTTAATTAACTAAACATAAGTCTTAGACAGTTGCGGGATTTATGGAATGAAATATTAGGATTTTCCCCTCCCAAAAAATTAAAATGCTGTGTTCAAATATGGAAGCTTTATTTAAATACATTTTTCAAATAAAAAAGGGGATAATTTTTAAAAAAGTTCTAGGACAAACAAATTTAAAATAGGATTTGCATACATATGAAAATATTCATGCATGTTATGAATATAATTCATAACATTTTTTCATTGTTCAGTTTCAGGTATATTATGAACGATGTTCCTAAAACAAAAAACCAATACAAATAAAAAAGTAGTATTCATACATATTATGAATATAATTCATAGAACCTTTTAATGTTCAGTTTCATGTATATTATGAACGATGTTCCTAAAACAAAAAACAAATTTGAAATGTTATTTACATACATAGAAAAAAAATATTCAAACATATAATGAATATCGTTCATAAAATGTTTTCAATGTTCAGATGCATGCATATTATGAACGATGTTCCTAAAGCAAAAAATAGCGATTTGTTTTCTGGAAGAAATTGAATTGAATCAATCTATGTGAGTTTATTTTTTATTTTAGTTGATTTTATTTATTATATGTAAGGGACATGCATATTATGAACGACAATTAAATGAATTGGAAAATATCCCTAAAAAATTATTTCTATGATCCCTTTTTAATTTTAGGAAATTTAACAATACCTTCTGTGACAACAAAATAAACAACCTCCTAGTCGAGTTCCCCATCTTATCAAAAGAATTGAAGACCGACCTTTCGTATTACTAATTTCCACCTACCACTCTTTCCATTTGTCATTAAAAATCCACATCCCCACCAAAAAAACCTATCGCTTTAAATAACGTGAAAAAAATCCTTTAATTCTTCTTGCGCATAAAATTTTCAATTTTATTTATTTTGGAAAATCTGTCATTTATTTTATGGTAGCTTACTTAATTGCTACAGTGTACATACTTTAAAGTTCATGACAATGCCAGGCGGCCAACCATTAATTTCAAGACATAAAATGGAGTTTCATAGACATATTTCCCATATTCTATTTTTTATTGGAAAATCTACTTCAATATAAATTTGTTGATGGATTACAACACACATTATGTTAACGAGAGAGAGAGCATTTAGCCCAAAGGGCAGATATTGATTTTTATACACATCCATATGCCTCCTTGTCCGTCTGTCTCCCGGCATACCTGAAATAAACTCATGAACTGATATTGTAAAATTACATTTTCCACATACGAAGAAAATCCATACATGCATGTTGCTGCTCTTGCTCAAGTGGAAAAAGTTATAAAATTTCAACTGAAATGAAGTGTTAAAAGCATAACAACATGAAACACAAGACGATGAACTGAAATTCGGAAAACTTAATTATAGGAAAAACACATTACAGCACAACTGTGAGACTGACTACTGGCGGTGGTGCTTAGATAACCTTGAATTTTGTAAATGTATTTCCTTAAATGAATGTCTGCACGTTTTCGCCATCATCATCTTCAGCATGGGGAAATGGAAAATGCAAAGGGGGGAAAGTGTATATTGCTTGCTTGCCAGCAACACACAAAAATTGCATTAGGTAAAATTGATTTTTTGGGAGTTTTTTTTTTTTTATTGGGGAGATGGAATGTCGAAAATTGTGTAACAGTTTCTAACAGTGAATGAGAACGTCGTAAGCCTAAGTTTTTTTTATTATAATTAGTATTTATAATTAAAAATAGCACAAAATACGTCTTACAATAATAACCGAAAGTAATAGTAAAAATAATTAAAATAGTTATCATAATTACAATAATAATTATAAATAATAAATAAAATTTAATAATAATAAAAAATATAATAATAAAAATAATATTGAAAATAAAAAAAATAAAAAAATACTAATTATTATTTTTATAATTATAATTATAAAAAATATTCTAATAAAATAATTGTAATACAATTAAAAAAATTATAATATTCATAATAATTAATAATGTAAATTATAGTTATTATTTATAATTATAATTATTAATATTATTTATTAATACTATTATAATTATAAAAAATAATAAATAAAATTTAATAATAATAAAAAAATATAATAATAAAAATAATATTGAAAATAATAATTATGGCCATAAAAATAATAATTATTATTTTTATAATTATAATAATAAAAAATATTCTAATAAAATAATTGTAATACAAAGAAAAATAATGATAATGTTCATAATAATAATTAATAATTTCAATTATAATTATTATTAATAATTATAATTTTAATATTATTTATTAATATTATTACAATTATAAAAAATAATAATAAAATTTAATAACAATAAAAAATTATAATAATAAATATAATATTGAAAAACATAAAAATAATAGTTATTATTCTTATAATTATAATAATAAAATTTATTTTAATAAAATAATTGTAATACAAATAAAAGTAATGATAATATTTATAATAATTAATAATTAAAATTATAGTTATTATTAATAATTATAGTTTTTAATATTATTTATTAATATTATTATAATTATAAAAAATAATAAATAAAATTAAATAATAATAAAAAAACTATAAAAATAAAAATAATATTGAAAATAATAATAATGGTCATAAAAATAATAATTATTATTTTTATAATTATAATAATAAAAATTATTCTAATAAAATAATTGTAATACTAATAAAAATAGTTATAATATTCATAATAATAATTAATAAGTTCACTTATAGTTATTATTAATAATTATAATTTTTAATATTATTTATTAATATTATTATCATTATAAAAAATAATAAAATTTAATAATAATAAAAAATTATAATAATGAAAATAATATTGAAAATAATAATAAAAAAATAAAATATTTTTATAATTATAAAAAAATAAAATATTTTTATAATTATAATAACAAAAATTATCACCACATAAACAAAATTATAAAAATTATTTGAATTAAATAATTGTAATACAAATTTTTTTATTTATTTATTTATTTATTTATTTATTTATTTATTTATTTATTTATTTATTTATTTATTTATTTATTTATTTATTTATTTATTTATTTATTTATTTATTTATTTATTTATTTATTTATTTATTTATTTATTTATTTATTTATTTATTTATTTATTTATTGATTTATTTATTTATTTATTTATTTATTTATTTATTTATTTATTTATTTATTTATTTATTTATTTATTTATTTATTTATTTATTTATTTATTTATTTATTTATTTATTTATTTATTTATTTATTTATTTATTTATTTATTTATTTATTTATTTCTTTATTTATTTATTTATTTATTTATTTATTTATTTATTTATTTATTTATTTATTTATTTATTTATTTATTTATTTATTTATTTATTTATTTATTTATTTATTTATTTATTTATTTATTTATTTATTTATTTATTTATTTATTTATTTATTTACTTATTTATTTATTTATTTATTTATTTATTTATTTATTTATTTATTTATTTATTTATTTATTTATTTATTTATTTATTTATTTATTTATTTATTTATTTATTTATTTATTTATTTATTTATTGAATTATTTATTTATTTATTTATTATTCATTATAATTAAATTACATTTTTAAAATAATTATTAAATAATAATTATTAAAATAAATTTCTTATAATTTATTATTAATAAATTATTTTAATATAGTTAAATAATTGAAATTAATAATAATATATTTTAATTAAAATTATTGTATTTATATTTTTTATTTCAATTATTAATAATAATTATGATTGTAATTAATAATAACAATTATTATTTTTAATATAATTATTAATATTATTTTTATTATAACTAATAATTATAATTAATATTTTTTTTTAAATTAATTTTATTTTTATTATAATTATATTTCTTAAATTTAATTTTATAAAAATATAATTATTAATTATAATAAAAATAATATAATATAATAATTAAAAAAGTAATATTAATTTTTTTTAATAAATTTAAAAAATTTAAAAATAGTACACAATAAATATTTATCTTACATTAGTGTGAAAAATGTTACCTCTCTACATCTACCTTCCTCCGCTCTTAACTAATCTTTGTACACTTGTTTCCAAAAAATACCCCAGTCTTTTTGAAATATTACCTCCATTTAGGCAAGTGTTATTATTTCCATTTACAATTTCAAATGCGACCATGTCCATTAAAATTGTTAAACTGTGTAAACATTTTGTATTTATTCCACATCTAATCTGTTTCATACATTTTTTGCTTGTAATATTAGCTCGCCAGCTCGGCAATGCTCCTCTGCTCTATAAATAAAATGACTGAATGACTGAGTACTACTGCTGGACTAGCATTTTTTATGTCCAGTTGTGTGTACTTGGCCCCTGTCAGTCGGCCGAGCCATTCATTTGGATAGCAGTAAGTGTGTTATAATAATCTTAGCTCGTAACTTGTAAACTGGATCCATTAGATACGTTTTTTACATACATACTCACTATGGAGACAGATAGCTGGTGGGTACGTGTGCTCAATGCAAGAGCAGATATAATATTTAGTACTTGCCAGCACTTAAATTGATAACAAAACAAAAAAGCACTGAACAATTACCTGAGTACCTGTTAGTTCGATAGGAGGTATTGCTTCTCTCTTTTAACAACAGCAACAAGTTCATGATATGTAGCAGTCGCCAGCAGTAGTCGTAATGATGATTACTGCTGCCTGCTGGCCTGTGATTTTGTTTGTGTGTTCACA
Source organism: Musca autumnalis (assembly GCF_047663935.1). Lineage (NCBI taxonomy): Eukaryota > Metazoa > Arthropoda > Insecta > Diptera > Muscidae > Musca > Musca autumnalis. The sequence continues at coordinate 44,326,050 of NW_027411977.1, read as the reverse complement.
CAGTCACTGTGAACATGGTGCCCCAACCACCACAGTCCAGTCCAATCCAATCTATTTGAAATGTGTTAAGTTTATTAACCATTAAAACTATGAACCGAACATTTTAAGTACTTTGAAATTTACGTAAGGCTATTCGGAAACTGGCAGGCTTTATTTTTGTTTTATTTTTTATTGTTGTAATTATTGCATTTTCTAGCGCCTTGATTACATTTTGATTTGTGTATTTGTTTGTAAGGGAAAAACTGTTGCAAAATACACACACATGCGTCATGCTTCAAATAAACAAAAATCTTCAAAAAAAATTATGATTTTCAATGATAATGTCATAAAAATTGTTTCTTTATATCACCTACCTACGTCATTTATCTTAAGGTGAGCATTACATAAGGAATGCTTACAGAATGTAGAAGCACCCTTTATTACGGAAAGGGTCTATAGAAGCACCCTTTCTTACAGAAAGGGTCTATAGAAGCACCCTTTCTTAAAGAAAGGGTCTATAGAAGTACCCTTTCTTACAGAAAGGGTCTATAGAAGTACCCTTTCTTACAGAAAGGGTCTATAGAAGCACCATTTCTTACAGAAAGGGTTTATAGAAGCACCCTTTCTTACAGAAAGGGTCTATAGAAGCACCCTTTCTTACAGAAAGGGTCTATAGAAGCACCCTTTCTTACAGAAAGGGTCTATAGAAGCACCCTTTCTTACAGAAAGGGTCTATAGAAGCACCCTTTCTTACAGAAAGGGTCTATAGAAGCACCCTTTCTTACAGAAAGGGTCTATAGAAGCACCCTTTCTTACAGAAAGGGTCTATAGAAGCACCCTTTCTTACAGAAAGGGTCTATAGAAGCACCCTTTCTTACAGAAAGGGTCTATAGAAGCACCCTTTCTTACAGAAAGGGTCTATAGAAGCACCCTTTCTTACAGAAAGGGTCTATAGAAGCACCCTTTCTTACAGAAAGGGTCTATAGAAGCACCCTTTCTTACAGAAAGGGTCTATAGAAGCACCCTTTCTTACAGAAAGGGTCTATAGAAGCACCCTTTCTTACAGAAAGGGTCTATAGAAGCACCCTTTCTTACAGAAAGGGTCTATAGAAGCACCCTTTCTTACAGAAAGGGTCTATAGAAGCACCCTTTCTTACAGAAAGGGTCTATAGAAGCACCCTTTCTTACAGAAAGGATCTATAGAAGCACCCTTTTGTACAGAAAGGATCTATAGAAGCACCCTTTTGTACAGAAAGGGTCTATAGAAGCACCCTTTCTTACAGAAAGGGTCTATAGAAGCACCCTTTCTTACAGAAAGGGTCTATAGAAGCACCCTTTCTTACAGAAAGGATCTATAGAAGCACCCTCTCTTACAGAAAGGGTCTATAGAAGCACCCTTTCTTACAGAAAGGGTCTATAGAAGCAACCTTTCTTACAGAAAGGGTTTATAGAAGCACCCTTTCTTACAGAAAGGGTCTATAGAAGCACCCTTTCTTACAGAAAGGGTCTATAGAAGCACCCTATCTTACAGAAAGGGTCTATAGAAGCACCCTTTCTTACAGAAAGGGTCTATAGAAGCACCCTTTCTTACAGAAAGGGTCTATAGAAGCACCCTTTCTTAGAGAAAGGGTCTATAGAAGCACCCTTTCTTAGAGAAAGGGTCAATAGAAGCACCCTTTCTTACAGAAAGGGTCTATAGAAGCACTCTTTCTTACAGAAAGGGTCTACAGAAGCACTCTTTCTTACAGAAAGGGTCTATAGAAGCACCCTTTCTTACAGATAGGGTCTAAAGAAGCACCCTTCCTTACAGAAAGGGTCTATAGAAGCACCCTTCCTTACAGAAAGGGTCTATAGAAGCACCCTTTCTTACAGATAGGGTCTATAGAAGCACCCTTTCTTACAGAAAGGGTCCATAGAAGCACCCTTTCTTACAGAAAGGGTCTATAGAAGCACCCTTTCTTACAGAAAGGGTCTATAGAAGCACCCTTTCTTACAGAAAGGGTCTATAGAAGCACCCTTTCTTACAGAAAGGGTCTATAGAAGCACCCTTTCTTAGAGAAAAGGTCTATAGAAGCACCCTTTCTTACAGAAAGGGTCTATAGAAGCACCCTTTCTTACAGAAAGGGTCTATAGAAGCACCCTTTCTTACAGAAAGGGTCTATAGAAGCACCCTTTCTTACAGAAAGGATCTATAGAAGCACCCTTTCTTACAGAAAGGGTCTACAGAAGCACCCTTTCTTACAGAAAGGGTCTATAGAAGCACCCTTTCTTACAGAAAGGGTCTACAGAAGCACCCTTTCTTACAGAAAGGGTCTATAGAAGCACCCTTTCTTACAGAAAGGGTCTATAGAAGCACCCTTTCTTACAAAAAGGGTCTATAGAAGCACCCTTTCTTACAGAAAGGGTCTATAGAAGCACCCTTTCTTACAGCCAAATTTCTCTGCCAAGTGTTTGATGAGACGTAAGTTTTGATTGCATGTTTCTCATTAAGGCCATTTTTTAACAAATTAGTCTCAATTGTAGCTCTAAAAATAAATAACCCATATTTAATTTGTGTACTTAAATGTGTGTATGTATCTGCGGTCTTCATCTTATGTAAACCATTGAAATGAAAACACAACTTCAAAGCACTGGCACCGCTAATGAGTTCAAACTGAACTTCGTTTATTATTCACATTTTTGCAAAATTTCAAAAAAAAAAAAAAACTAAAATCCGAAACAAAACACCGAACGTAATAAAAAATAAACCAAGGAACAAAAGAGCTCCATTGATATCGGCTTAAAAATTCTCGTGAAAAATTCGCTTGGCAGCAAATAAAGCGAAATTATGTGTTACACATTTATTTACTTAGGCATTTTTGTTGATTTTTGTCTCTGGATTTTAATGGCAAAATAAGACATCACCGCGAAGAAAAAAACTTTATTATTGGCATACTGAGATAATTGTCGGTCCCATGACAGCCTCCAACAAAATTTGGGTCAATGTAAATTATAACTCTTTCTGGTATTTTTTAAAGTAATAAATATTGTATTTACTATTTATTTTTAAATATTAGCTATGGTTTTCATTTAAAGTTCCGATGTTGTTCAGCAAGAAGCTATTTAATAGTTAATCAATGTCATATTCAAGTGTTTTATTATTATTCTTAAAGGAAACAAACAAAAACCAAAAGAACACACCATTATAATTTTTGAAACGTTTATGGTTTATTTTTTATGGATGTTATAATTAATCAATTCAAGAGCGTTACAGTAAAGTAAAAAAAAATTACAAAACAAATGCCATTTAGAACAAACAAAACACTTGGGTGGCGGTGTCTTTTAAGTTGCAAGACTTTTTCTGTGCCATTATCATTTTTTAAGTTCATTGATGAACACTTTGATGAAATAGTCAGATGTCGTCTGTCCGACGGCAATACGATAGGCGACAATTGATATGTGTATTTATGAGCTAAACATAGAATTAGCAATACATACGTTTAATATTTACTGGACATGCAACAACAACACACCATGAATGCAACAACAATTATTGGTAGTTACTTAAGAGCAGTGGCGTGGAGTTTAAGGGGGCAAATATTAATTGTTATAAATATGAAATAAAACATTTCCTATAGAAATTTGTCGATAAAGAATAAATAAAATCGTTAACAATTTTTTCCTGTAAAAATTGTTACGATATCGATAAAAATTCCCTATAAAAATTTTAACGATATCGATAAAAATGTCCTATAAAAACTTTAACGATATCGATGAAAAATTTCCTATAGAAATTGATAAAAACTTCCTATAAAAATTTTAACTATATCGATAAAAAAATTTCTATAGAAATTTTAACGATATCGATAAAGAAAATTACTACAGAAATTTTAAAGATATCGATAACAAGTTTTCTATAGAATATTTAACCATATCGACACAAAAAATTTCGTATAGACATTTTAAGGATATCGATAAAAAATTTCCTATAGAAATTTTAACGATATTGATAAAAAAAATTCCTATAGAAATTCTAACGATATCATTATAAAAATTCCTACAGAAATTTTAACGACATCGATAAAAAATTTCTTATCGAAATTTGCACGATATCGAGAAAAAATTTCCCATAGAAATTTTAACGATATCGATAAAAAAATCCCAAAGAAATTTTAACGATATCGTTTAAAAATTTAATATAAAATTTTAACGATATCGATAAAAAAATGCTCTATAAAAACTTTAACGATATCGATAAAAAATTTCCTATAGAAATTGATAAAAAAAATTCCTACAGAAATATTAACGATATCGATAGAAAAAATTCCTACAGACATTTTAACGATATCGTTACAAAAATTTCCTATTGAAATTTTAACGATATCGATAAAACAAACTTCCTATAGAAATTGTAACCATATCGATACAACAAATTTCCTATAGAAATATCGATACAACATATTTCCGTAGAAATTTGAACGATATCGATAAAAAAAATTTCTATAGAAATTTTAACGATATCGATAAAAAATTGTCTATAGGAATTTTAACGATATCGATTAAAAATTTTCTGTAGAAATTTTAAAGATATCGATTAAAAATTTCCTAAGGAAATTTTAACGATATCGATTAAAAATTTCCCACAGAAATTTCAGCGATATCGTTACAAAAATTTCCTATAGAAATTTTAAAGATATCGATAATAAATTTGCCATAGAAATTTCAATAAAAAAAAATTCCTATGAAAATATTTAACGATAGCGATAAAAAATTTCCTATAGAAATTTTAACGATAGCGATAAAAAATTTCCTATAGAAATTCTAACGATATCATTATAAAAATTCATATAGAAATTTTAACGACATCAGTAAAAATTTCCTATAGAAATTTTAACGATATCGATTAAAAATTCATATAGAAATTTTAACGACATCAGTAAAAACTTTCCTATAGAAATTTTAACGATATCGATAAAAAAAAATTTCATATACCATATCGAAAAAAAAAATTCCTATGAAAATTTTAACGATAGCGACAAAAAATTTCCTATAGAAATTTTAACGATATCGATAAAAAATTTCATACAGAAATTTTAACGATATCGATAAAACAAATTTTCTATAGAAATTTTAACGATATCGATATAAAAAATTTCCCTTAGAAATTTTAACCATATCGATACAACAAATTTTCTATAGACATTTTAACGATATCGATAAACAAATTTACTATATAAATTTTAACGATAACGATAAAAAAATTTTATAGATATTAACGATATGGAAAAAATTAAAAAAAAACTTCTATAGAAATTTTAACGATATCGGAAAAAAATTTCCTATGGAAATTTTAACGATATCGATATAAAAATAGCTATAAAAATTTATCAATACGGAATAAAAGTCATCTATAGAAATTTATCGTTAAAAAAAATTTGCTATAGAAAATAATATAGAAATAATTTATCGATAAAAAATTCCTACAGAAATTTATCGATAAAAAATACCTATTTTGTTTTCAAAATAGTCAGGCTTAATCCCATAGTCGTTGTTTTAATATTTTATTAAAACAACTTAAATTTATTAGTGGGAAAAAATTATTTTGCAAAACAAAATAGAAGTCGTCATCCCAAATAAAAAACGCCAACCCTCCTGATAAAAAATACCTATAGAAATTTATCGACAAATAATGTCCTATAGAAATTTATCGATAATCATAATAATTGTTCAACAAACATCTCAGAAGGGACAAGGGAGACTTTCCTCATATTAACGACTGCACCCCGATTCATATTGAGTTCAATGATATGGGACCTACTATTTATCGCCGAGTCCGAACGGCATGTCTAAGACACCTCTTGTAGAGAAGTTTTAAATGGCTGAAATACTCAGGAAATGTCGCCAACATTGTTGAGGGGAATTTTGCCACCGTTGAAAAATGTTTGTGATGCCTGGCCGGGGAATCGGTCCCAGCACCTTCAGCGTACAAGGCGGGTTTGCATACACGGTGGCAAAAAATAGTTCCCATTTTAAATTTATCGATATCGATAAAACATTTCCTATAAAAATTTATTGATATCAATAACAAATTTCCTACAGAAATTTGTCGATATCGCAAAAATCCTATAGAAATTTATCGATATCAATAAAAATTTTCCTATAGAAATTTGTCGATTTCAATAAAAAAAGTTTTATAGAAATTTGTCGATACCGATAAAAAATTTGCTAAAGAAATTTCTAGATAAAAAACAAATTATTGAAATTTATCGATAAAAATTTTCCTATTATATAAACATTTTCTTATAGAATCGTTATCGATTAAAAGTTTCCATTTGAAATTTATCGATATCGATAAAAAGTTTCCTACAGAAATTGTTCGATATCGATGGCGATAAAATTTGTTATAGAAATTTATCGATATCGATAAAAACTTTCCTATAAAATTTTGTCTTTATCGATAAAAAATGTCCTAAAGAAACTTATCGATATCGATAAAAATTTCTTATTATAATTTATCGATAAATAAAATTTTCTATAGAAGTTTGAACGATATCGATCAAAAATTTGCAATAGAAATTTTAACAATATCGATAAAAAATTCCTATAGAAATTTTAACGATATCGATAAAAAATTTCCTATAGAAAGAAATGTTAACGATATCGATAAAAAAATTCCTATAGAAATTTTAACGATATCGATAAAAAAATTTCCAACAAAAATTAATCGATATCGATAAAAAAATTTCCTATAGAAATTTATCGATAAAAAATTTCCTGTAGAAATTTATTGATATCGAAAAAAAATGTCCTATAGAAATTGATCGTTATCGATTAATTAAAAATCCTATAGATGAATATCGACAATAAAAATTGCCTCTATGTATAGAAGACCTCTAAAGGACCTTCCATATATAGAAGACTTGTAAAGGGTCTTCTATGTACAGAGGACCTCTCAATAGACTAACATGTAACGAAGGCCTTCAAAGGGTCTTCCAAGTATAGAAGACCTCCCTTTGGAGTCTTCTATGTATAGTAGACCTATAAGTACGGTGACCAATTTTTGTCGATGAATATAGAGTACACATACGAGGGCTACTACATAAGTTTCTTGGCTAGACAACAAAGTCAGGCGCCATTTACCATTACCACTGGAAAGGTTAAAATTTTCTAGCATAAACGTACTCAGTACGGTTTGACGTACCACGTACTGCGTTTTTTACAGGACTTGAAGAATTAATTTGCAAAAAATATGAAATTTACTTGTGAACATTTTCGTCCGACCATTTTTCACAATTTTCAACGTGATGACGAGGCGATGAAGCAACATCCTATAGTTAGTAGTCAATAGGGTTTCGTAGCCTGAGTTGGGGTCGAGCAATTATGCTGTAATCGGAGACTGAGTCGAAAAAAATAACTTGACTCCAATAATTTTTTCTACATTTATCAAAAATGAATTTCAAGAACTCTTTTGGTCGAATTAATACTCTAAGGCAAACTTAAAAGTCCATGACAATCGAATTAGAGTTTCAACTTTAGCGTGAATTTGCAAGATGGGTCGATTTCTTAATATTCGATAAGAAATGTATAAATATTTTAAAATATTTGTTTTAGATACCACACATTCTTTATCTAGAATATGATCAATGACATTCCAAGAAGATAATGATCTCAAATTGCTCATATTCCCGAGCGAAAGCCTGCCCACTTCAGAACCTGATACACAAAGTTTCGAATTTTGACGATCTTGTATTTTATTATAATTGTAGAAGTTTTAAAAAAGAAGTTTTGTAGTTGTGTATTAAATTCGACAAATGTTCTTTTCAAGGAACACCTCAGAAAAAGGCCAACGTATAGGAAAAAATTGGAAACTTGTGTATATTTGGTCGTTAGAAATTATCCTCGGAGTCGACTCCGGAGTCGGAGTCGAAACAAAAATAGCTCGACTCCAAAACGTTGGTAGTCACACGTAAAAGGTTTGCCATAAAGTAAATTGAGTTTTTGTAAAATTGATTGTGGAGGAGCTCTATCCTTCCCGCTCTCTACCAAACACTCAATATATTTTACGGCAAATGGTATACGTCCAAGAGAAACGACATCATTTGTCAGATTAGGTGACACCCTGGTTATGTCTGTGACACTTGCCCCTAATTCTGAAAGGGGCGTCCTCATTGACCGTGCAAAACGTAGAGCTGTATCTCAAAAACTCAATCTACCTTACCGAAAAAAATGTACGTGTGACTACTGACAGAGCTCTGTGAAAAATTGGTTTAATGAATTCAATCGTGGTAGACGCTCGCTCAACGAAGAAAGTAGTAAGGGTGGTCCAAAAACTGCCGTTGTGACAGAAAACATTAAAGCCGTGAATAAACTGATAATGCAAGATCGCCATGCTAGAGGCATCCTTGGACATTTCATTAACCGGCTTACACGATTTTGAGGTGTTTCAATAGGAGTAGAAAAATGTTTGAGGAATTAGTTTGAGCGCGTGCGGAAGTATTTAAATCAATAAACAGTGATTTGAAACGAGTGACAATATTTGGTTAAATTTCTGCCTAGGTTTCTCGGATTTCATTGTATTACCTTTGTATTCACATGTATTTGTAAAACAAATCAAAAATAGAGGACATAGAGTACATATGATGAAAATAGAGGACAAATAGAGTACCTTGAAAAAATAGAGTACGGACACCTAAAATAGAGTACTGTCCTCTATAATAGAGTACGCTTGGTCACCGTACCTATAAGGGGTCTTCTATGTATAGAAGACCTCTAATGATGTTTCAATGTAAAGAAGATCTCTAAGGATTCCTCTATGTCTAGAAGACCTCTTAAGGGCTTTCTATGCATGAAAAACATCTAAGGAGTCGTCTAAATATAAAGGAACTATAAAAGGTCCTCTGTGTATAGAAGACCTCAAAGAGTCTTTTATCTAAAGTAGACCTCTAAAGGGTATTTCTTTGTAAAGAGGACCTTGAAAAGGTCTTCCAAAATGTCTTCTATGTATAAAAGACCTCTAAAGTATTTTGTATGTACGAAGGCCTCTAAAGGATCTTCTATATACAGAAGATCTCTAAGGATTCCTTTATATATAGAAGACCTCTAAAGGGCTTCCTGTGCATGGAAAAAATCTAAGGAGTCGTCTAAGTATAAAGGAACTATAGAAGGTCCTCTCTGTATAGAAGACCTTAAAGAGTCTTTTATCTAATGTAGACCTCTAAAGGGCATTCTAAGTAAAGAGGACCTTTAAAGGGTCTTCCATGTAAGGAAGGCCTCTAAAGAGTCTCCAAAAATGAGAGACCTCCAAACTGTCTTCTATGTATAAAAGACCTCTAAAGTATTTTATATGTATGGAAGGCCTCTAAAGGATCTTCTATGTAAAGGGTCTTCCATCCATAGAAATCCTCGAAAGGGTCTACCATGTATAGAAGAACTGTAAGGCGTCTATCTAAAAGATCCTCCATGTAAAAAGCTCCTGTTAAGGGTCTTCTAGGTGTAGAATACCTATAAATAGTTATTCTTGTAAAGAAGACCTCTAATTCGTACCTCGATAAATCGAAAATCTCGATAATTCGTATAAGCTGTCGGTCCCATTTCCTTCGCATTTTAACCTCGCTAATTCGAAATCCTCGATAATTGGTATACATTTTCAGTAACTTGGATTACGAATTATAGAGATTCTACTGTATACACGGAAGCAGTTTAGAAAATTCATCCTGAAATGCTACGAAATTGCTAAGTATAGAATACCTCCGAAGGGTATTGCGTGTAAAGTAGACTGCAAAGGGTCTTCCACGTATGGGAGAACTCTGAAGGATCTCCTTTCTATAGAAAACTACCTAAAGGTGTACCATGTATAAAAGAACTCTAAGGCGTATATCTAAAGGATCTTCTATGATAAGGTTCTTCTAGGTATAGAAGACCTATAAATGTTTGTCCTTATAAACAAGGCTTGTAAGGGGTGTCCTATATACAGAAGCAATTTGGAAAATTCATCCTGGAATTCTACGAAATTGCCAAGCACATCCCACCTTATAACATTATTTGGTAATGAGAGATTCACTAATTGACTGATCATTAGCATCCAGGTAAACGACTGATGATAGATACTTGAAATATCTCAAGGGAGTCTTTGATGGTGCAAAGGTGCTGCATAAAATTGGGTTTTATTAAATGTATCGTAGAAGGAAGAAATATGTACAAACACACCTCTAAAGGGTCCTCAGGAGGATCTTCAACTATAAATCAATCGTAAATAATCCCAAATTTCATTTGAAATTCCATTTACTACAATTTCAGCTTGTAAACGTATCTCAAATGCAACAAGTGGAATTTTGTAATGAAATACATATTCGAATTAGTTCTGAATTGTGGGGAGTCCATTGTGCACCCATACAACTGACTCCCCCACAAACCTCTTGATGGGATGTTCTTCATATTACCGCTTCTGTCTGGCGTTATTCTTACACAGAAACGAAACACAGAAAATATATACATATGCGCTAGACAGTCTTTTGACGCGACGTGATATGACATATTAATTGTGTTTTGTGTGGCAATAAAAAAATTAAATGAATCGAATATCAACAAATACAGCCAGCAGCATACATTGCGAACTATAAACTTCCATTCAATGTGGTTTCGTTTGATTTTTTTTTTTTGCTTTGTTTTTGAGGCAAAAATTACACATTGTCGTCAATGTAATTACGCGTAAATGTTAAGGTAAATAATTACATTTAATTATAAGCCACGTTTGGCTACTGAAACGGCGGCCGTTCGCAAATGTGTGAGGTGGTTACGGAACGCCAGAATGCAAACAACGGAGGCAATAATAAAATACGTATAATAGAACAGAACCATTACAAAAACAAATAATGGTAATTTTAATTTTACAGCTAAATAATAACAAAAAAACGTATTCACAAAAGTATATTGAACTCAGTTCACTGAGGAATTTGTAAACGAAATTCGGTCTATGAGAATGGTGGCCTAGGGACTGGTGTTGCAATAATTTGGGAATAATTAACAATTCAAATAATTTTATGATCAAGGAAGTCTTTCACATAATAAAACAATCATTGAAGATGGTTTCGGCTGTATTTTTTTGGTTACAACCTGGTTTCATTAAATACGGCCTATGAAGCATTTTGCCAAAGGTAAAGTAAGCTGCTAAATGGTTATTTATTTGTTATTTTTATAAATAATAAAATTTTTACATCCGTAGTTGTTTATATTAGAATAATTTCTTCTCTCTCTTATGAAAATTAACCCATCCACCATTCAATCTAGCTTCACCATATAGGGTATATGTACGTCAAAGCCAAATATCACACCTGTTATTCATTCAACTTCGTAAGCCATTGTTATCAAATAATAAATATTGTAAATTTATTTCAACCAGGAAAGGTTTGAGTATTGTACACCGCCTAACTAACTATGCCCACATAAAGTATTCAAGTGTCACATTTGTTTTTATTTATGCGAATATCTTCAACAACATCAACAGCGATGACATTTCTAGTGAAAACAAAATGACATTTCATTGTTAAGGAGACGACCGCGTCAGCGTATGTGTAACACACACATAAAGTTATACAATATAATTAAATTATTTAAACAAATAATAGCAAAACAATGGCATAAATTATTTACAATAGTATTGTAAATGGCATTCAATTAAAATTTGCATATGTCAAAGTACCTGCCGTTTTTGGGGAGGAAGCGAAAACGAAAATTGCCAACGAAACAAAGAAGGTGTAATGATGAAATTTACACACATGCTCTTCACACTCAGCCAATGTGACCTTCAGTATGGTTAATTATATTTACAATAATATGCATTGACTGGTTGGTTTATTCAAGTGCTTTAATTTTAGCACAACTGTATTAAAATTAGCTTTATATGGTAATATGCTTGAGTGGGTAAAATGCAAAAGAGATTAAGTAATCTATATATAAAATTTGTTGGTGATGAGTGACTGGCTGATCATAAACGTCCAAGCAAAACGGTTATAAATATAACGTTGAAATTTCTACTGTAGGCTCACTGTTGGTGCCAAGGTGCCAGATAAGGTTGGGTTGTTGAGGAAATTCATCCTCGAAGGGTACGAAATGGTCAAACGTATCTATATCTATAAAATTCATCGGTGACGGGTGACTATTCATTAACGATCTCTAAAAAGGTATAAAGATATGAACAAAAAATCTTTCGTAAGGGTCATTAGTCACCCTCGCACCCTTTATGACCCTTGTATAAAGTTACATAAAGTTAGGTTTTTGGGAAATTCTCCTGGAAATTATACGATATAATATCTATATATATAAAATGCTTGGGTGATTATATGATTGGCTTATTATCAACGCTAGGAAAATAAACGACTGAAGATAAATCTTGAAATTTTTTTCTGCGGTTCCCTCTTGGGACTATGGTGATAGATAAAGTTGACTTTTGGCAAATTCATCTTAAGAGATTTCAAAACAATATCTACATATATCAATGAAATTCTTAGATGGTGAGTGACTGATCATCAACACCATTTAAATAAACTACTGAAAGGAAAATTTGAATATTTCTAATGAGGCGAACGTGCTAGATAAAGTTGGTATTTGGCAAATTCATCTTACACAGAAAAAATTTTTAGCGATTTGATAAAAAAATTCATAGATTCAATCAAAAATGTATCGATTTTCCGGCGACAAAAAATTTTCATATTGACAAAATTTGATAAAATTATTTGATCATTTCTAATGAATTTGAATATTTCTAATGGGGGTCCCTCTTTTGGGGCGAACGTGCTAGATAAAGTTGGTATTTGGCAAATTCAAAGATTCAATCAAAAATTTATCGATTTTCCGGCGACAAAAAAATTTTCATATTGACAAAATTTGATAAAATTATTTGATCACAAAGTAAAAATACAACTGATAAAATATTTCACATATCCACATTATCAATATGTGAAATATTTTATCAATTTAATATAAAAAATCGATAAATATTTTAGTCAATATGTAAAATATTTTATCAGTTGTATTTTTACTTTCTGATCAAATAATTTTATCGAATTACGTCAATATGATAATTTTTTTATCGCCGGATTTTTTTCTGTGTAGAAAGACATGAACTAGCAAAACATGGTGATAAGTAACTCACTGACGGACTGACATCAACACCAATTAAAATCGGTTAAAATTAACTCTTGAAAATGGATCATAAAATGTCTCTTAAGGGTCAATGTAAGGGCGAGGGTGCTAGATAAAGTTGATTTTTTTTGGGAAACACATCCCGAGAGGATACAAAAGAATATCTATATATAAAATGCTTCGGTGGTGAGTGACTAACAGGTTGGATAATCATCAACACTAAACAAATAAACGGCTGAAGATAAATCTTGAATCTTTGTTCTGATAGTCTCTCTTGAGGCAATGATGATACATAAAGTTGACTTTTAGCAAATTCATCTTGGAAGGATATGAAATACCAAAACATATTTATGTCTAAGAGTGATGAGTGACTCACTGAATGACCATAATATGTCTGACATTCAGTGAGTCACTCATCGGTGACAATCGGCCAACAATAAGGACTTGAAAATTCTCATAAAATCTCTCACTTTTGCTGATTCGAAGGTAGATAAAGTAAGCATCTTGGTTAATTCTTTCTGGAAGGGTACACAATGGCCAAGCATATTTCTGTCTATACAATTCTTTGGTGATGAGTAACTCAATATACACCAACGCTCAGTAAAAAAAGGCTGAGGATAAGCTAATGACATTTCCCTTAAGGGTTATTCTAAGTGGTAGGGTGCTAGAAAATGTTGGGATAATGATATTGTTGGATGTCTATATTTATAAAATTCTATTAGGATGAGTGACTCTCTGACTGAATGATCGTCAATGCCCGGAACAAAGCTCAAGCTAGGCTCTTGAAATTTGTTATCGGGGTCAGTCTTGATGTGAAGGTGTTAAATATATACAAGATTTAGAAAAATTCGTCCTAGAATCGTACTAAGTGGTCAAACATAACTATCTATACATTTCATTGGCGATGTGTGACTGATCACCAACATCAGGGAAAAATTCTATTAAATTTAAGATTTTGCAAGCTTCAGATGAGGTTCACTGTTGGTGCAGTGGTGTTAAATACTGTAGAATATTTGAAAATTCAATCTCGAAGGGTACAAAATGGCGAAATATTTTCATATCTACACATTTTTTGGTGATGAGTGACTAACTGACTGTATGATCATCAATGCGGTGCAGAAAAGGATGAGGATAGAATTCTGAATGTTCTCATAGGGTTTACAGTTGCTGCAAAGGTGCTAGATTGATTTGGCGTTTAGGAAATTTATTCTGCAAGGGTACAAAATTACCAAACACATACATATTTATTTATACAAATATTTGATTATGAGTTACTCACTGAGTGACTGATTTTCAACGCCAAGGGGAAAAAGGTCGAAGTAAGGATCTTAAAATTCCACATGAGGATCACTGTACCAAGAGTATGAAAGTGCTACAGGAAGTTGGGTGCTTTCAAAAATTGTCATGGAAAGATGCGAAATGATCAAATTCTTCGGTGGTGAGTAAATCACTGACTGATTTATCATCAATTACCCGGCGAAACGGCTCAAGATAGGTTCTTAAGCTTTCCCATGAGTTTGATATGAATGTACTGTATATAGTAGAGCTTTAGGAAGAGTATAAAATGATCGAGGACACCATCTGTCTATAACATTTGTTCGTAATGAGTGACTCATTGATCGACTGATCATTTACATATGTCGAGAAGAGGCGGCTAAAGATGGGATCTTACAATTGTTATAAAGGTTACTGTAGTTATTTATGAAAGTTCAAGGTAATGTTGGGTTTTGGGAAATTCAACATGGAAGAGTACTAAAAGGCCAAACATACATATCTCTATCTATAAAATTCTTTGGTGATGAGTGACTGACTGACCACCAATGTTCTGAAGAAACTATCTTGAACTTTCTCAAATTCATCCCGGATTGGCATGAAATGCCCAAACGTTTTTACACCTATAAAATTCTTTGATGATGAGTGATTCAGTGATTGGCTGGTTTCTAATATCCAGAAAGAGGGGATGAAAATGAAATCTTGAAATTCTTCTAAATGTCACATTGGATGCGAAGTTGTTAGATAATATTGGTTTTTGAAAAAGAGAACCCACTCTACAGCTGATGAATGCCTGATGAGCCGCTACCGACAGCGAAACTGGTCACATAATGGTGGTTGTGTGGGTTCGAATTTTCGGCTTTCCTTTTTCATTGGTCATTCGGCTCGACTCCAACGAGAAATTAATTAAAATTAAAAGCTATCTTCGCCCTAATATGCTAAATTTTTAAATATTTCTATCAAAATCCCAGGATAAACGACTGAAGATATGTTCTTGGATTTCCGGAAACTCTTCATGGAAGGGAAGGGTAAGAAATGGCTAAAAACATTTCTTTCTATAAAATTCTTTAATGATAAGTGACTGACTCACTGATTGAGCATCAGAGCTAGAGTTGTGTAGTTCCGGAACGAACTAGTTCCAAGGAACTATTCCGGACAAGGAACTATTGGAACTATATCCGGCTCTTGCATTTATATAGTTCCTTTAGTTCATATAGTTTCAGTCGTGCATATAATTCCTTTCATTTGTATAGGTAGTTGATTTTCTTCCTTTAATTTCACACTCACTTCGATCTTTCTCGTTCGGTTCGTTCATCATTCAGATGCGGTCACTTTGTAAACTAAACGTAAATCACATCCTCGTTACATCGCTGCAATTTATTTATTTGTGAGTAAACTAATCCACCATAACATAAAAAGAAAAAGAAAGAGAAAAATTCGTTAAATTAATTCACTCTCGGAACTATTTGGACCGAAGGAAATAAAAAGAATGACGGAAGAGAAAGATTCATTGAACTATATCGGTCACGGAACTATTTGGAACGAAGGAAACAGAAATAACGATGAAAGAGAAAGATTCATTGAACTACATCGCTCTCGGAACCATTTGGAACTATGGAACTATATTAAGGAACTAGTTCCGTCGGGAAAAGGAACTAGAAAGATCGATCCGCTCCAGGAACTAGATTGCCCAACTCCAATCAGAGCCCTGTTAAAATGGCTAAAAATAGGTTCATCAGCCAAGCCAAAATTGGGTAGAGGCACAACAAAAACCGGGAAACATTTACAAAGCCCATTACAAAGTAATGTAAACAAGCTATCTTCTGCATTACCGGTAGGCTGAAAAATAATGTTATTTTTTTAAGTGTTAGAATGCAAAATCACTTATTTAACTCATTGCTAAGTAACGAGTAACGGTGGCACAGAGAGTGTGTGTCCGTCTACAAAACTGAGGGTGGTGAGTTCAACGCTCGCCGTGGGAATACAGGTTTTTTGTTAGCCAAGAGATGCTGATGTACATGTAAGCATTAAAACCTAATGTTTGAGAGCGTGGCCCAGAGTGTTTGGCTACAAATTAAAAGTTCCCATATCCAAATCCAGCAGAGAGCAAAATAAAATTTTGGTGAAATAGAAAATCAATTCACCTCAAATGTTCTAAAAAGTTAGTCCTAGTAAAGGCTGGCATTTCTTATATCAAAAATATGACCCCAAACACAAGGCTTATAAAGTTCGATCTTGGCTCCTGTGCAATTTGCCTGATATTATGGAATTACCTACAGGGGAAGTTCGATCTTATAAAGTTCCATCTTGGCTCCTGTGCAATTTGCCTCATATTATGGAATTACCTACTGGGGGAGATAATTCCATAATATGAGACAAATTACACAGGAGCCAAGTTCGAACTTTTTAAGTCTTGTGTTTGGGGTTAAATTCTGGGTATCAGAAATTTCTTTGTTAAAAAGTCAATTTTAAATGTTGTCCAATTTTGTGCTCTGTACTAGCTTTGTATACAATACTCAGGTCGTACACACCGTTCGTACGTGATTTGTAAATAAAACCGTGCATTATTGCAAATTCTGACATTCTGGTGTAATATGACTTCTGTTGTCAGTTTGTTTTTACAAAAAATGCAAAGAGAAAAACCCAACAACTGAAACTAAACAAAAAACTTCAACTCATGAGGTGTAGAAAATATGGATCACAGATGATGAGTCGCAAAATTAGCACATAGTCAGCACGTTTTTTTTTTTCCTTCTTTGCAAACTGAGTTGCGGTGTGCTAAAAAAACAGAAATGAAACAAAATCAACAACAATGTAATGCAATGATGATCTGAATGTAAAAATCCCGAACAGAAATAGAGATAAAAATGATTAATGGTTTTGGAATTTTTCTCTTCTTTTTTAGTTTAGATTTGTCACAAGGCAAACAAATGTAAATTGATAGAAGGTTTTGAAAGGACAATTTTTTGAAGTTAGAAGATTTTGAATTTTGTTGTTACAACAAATCTTAAGCCTGCTAATACTTGACATTTATGCAAACTATGTGAGAGGAATAAATTATTTGGCAACGTTTTTAAAACTAGTTCATATTATAAGGCATTTAGGGTTATAGCACGTTTACATCAAATTGTATTTCCAACAATTCGAGTTTTAGGTTCCCCAGGTAAATTATGTAGATATTACTATTTATTTGAAATTATTTGCTATTTTTATTAACTGATCATTTTCCATCTCCACCATATTGGAAATGGGTATGTGTGCATTTGAAATGTAATGCTGAGAAAAATCGCATTTGCATGACTAACAAGCATTTAGCCAATTCCTTGTTGTTGCTGTCATTCACATAATCAATGTTTGCTGTTTAATGCTCCATTGGCCATTCAGACGACGTTCGGTAATGGATGAATGTGTTCACCTCATCTTGTCTATTGAACATACATACATCTCTACATGTACATTGGTGATATTGCAATCACACACACACATTTATTTCTCTTTTAACGTAGTGCTAATTGAAAAATCCACATAAAATCAAAGAAAAAAGACAAACAACAAACAAAATCGTAAAAGAAAACCTTAGATGCCAATAAATGACTGCAAATTAGAAAAAAGAAATGGAGAGAAAAAATTGCATGTTGTCATATAGCAGTGTAATAGGTTTTCCTTTTTTCCGTCTAACTTTTTTCCATGGACATGTTGTATAGGAACACATTGTATGTATCACTGCTGTTCATCATGTAAGTGCATACATCCCACTTGACCATCATCTATGATTGTTGAGTCGTACTGTTGCTTGCTTCTGCCACATACAAAAACAACACATTACATTGTCTGTCGATAAGACGTCGTAGTGGTTGTCGGCACACTCACGCCATGCATCTGTCTGAGATGCAATTGATTGTCAATATTTTACACAGAACAACAAGACAAAATACTTTTAATTGTTTCTCATTCGAGTTAAAAAATTCGGAGTTTACCGAAGTTCCACACATCGATCATAATTCTACACAGAAAAAAAGTCACCACGAAAATATTTTCTATATGAATAAATTTGATTTGAATTTTTTCTATATAAAAAATTTCATATGAATTTATATTCTATATAAAAAAATTTCATATGAATTTATTTCTATATGAAAAAATTCATATCAATTTTTTTTATATGGAAAAATTTTGTATGAATTTTTTTCTTACAAAAAATGCATACAATTTTTTTTAAAAGGAAGGTACCTCCGATATTCATACGACATTATTCCGAAATCGTTCAGAAATCTGTAAAAATTCGCCTTTTGAAATATGAAAAAATTTTATACGATTTTTTTTTCTATATGAAAAAATTCATATAATTTTTTTCTATTTTTAAAAAGGAAGGTACATCCGATTTTCAATATGAAAAAATTTCACATGATTTTTTTCTATATGAAAAAACTTGATATGAATTTTTTCTATATGAAAAAATTTCATACGAATTTGTTTCTATATGAAACAATTTCATACGAATTTTTTCTGTACGAAAAAATTTGATAGGAATTTTTTTCTATGTGAAAAAATTTCATATGAATTCTTCTATATGAATTTTTTTCTATATGAAAAAATTTCATATGAATTTTTTTCTATATGAAAAAATTTCATATGAATTTTTTTCTATATGAAAAAATTTTATATGAATTTTTTTCTATATGAAAAAATTTCATATGATTTTTTTTCTATATGAAAAAATTTCATATGAATTTTTTTTCTATATGAAAAAATTTCATATGAATTTTTTTCTATATGAAAAAATTTCATATGAATTTTTTTTCTATATGAAAAAATGTCTTATGAATTTTTTTCTATATGAAAAAATTTCATACGAATTTTTTTCTATATGAAAAAATTTCATATGAATTTTTTTCTATATGAAAAAATGTCTTATGAATTTTTTTCTACATGAAAAAATTTCATATGAATCTTTTTCTATATGAAAAAATTTCATATGAATTTTTTTCTATATGAAAAAATTTCATATGAATTTTTTTCTATATGAAAAAATTTCATATGAATTTTTTTCTATATGAAAAAATTTCATATGAATTTTTTTCTATATGAAAAAATTTCATATGAATTTTTTTCTATATGAAAAAATTTCATATGAATTTTTTTCTATATGAAAAAATTTCATATGAATTTTTTTCTATATGAAAAAATTTCATATAAATTTTTTTCTATATGAAAAAATTTCATATGAATTTTCTTCTATATGCAAAAATTTCATATGAATATTTTTCTATATGAAAAATTTTTGT
>NW_027411977.1:43584391-43698795 GCF_047663935.1 Musca autumnalis | reverse complement strand
CATAACATTGTCCTGCAGTTGAAAAAGAGAAGAGAAAACAACAAAAAATAGACAACATCAAAAGTAATATTTGTCCATTGTGCCATTTCCAAGCAACCATCCAATACCCACAACAACCTCAACCTCATCTCCAGCAACATCATCATCATCATTCGTTCTACACAGTGTAGTGGCCATCTTCGGTGCTCTGAAGCGTAATGGGTGATTTACAAGCAACAATTGAATTTTCTGTGGAATTATATAAATTCTTCAATGTGGATTTATTTCAAAGGGGGTAAGTATAGTTTTTTAGATCTCTCGTTTCAACTACACAGATCCCCCACCTCTCCCTTTCACCTCTCCTATATCCTGCTCCTTCTCTTTGGTTTACAAATGCAGTTAACCAACCATACTAGCCCGTAAGCCAAGTACTTCTTCGCTTGCCAATATTAGATAGAAATGTAATATTTGTCCGTTTGTTTGCCAACACAGAACTGAACTATGTGACAGATGGCCATGGGATTTAAGAGATTTTCAGACAAATTTTTGTTTTGTGAAATTGCCGTTCACATGAATGAACTGGAGATTTATGCTAACAATTTATGTTCCGAATTTTTTGAAGAGTTTTATCTCCCAGATTATGGCAATATTTTTGGGAAATTTCACAAAAAGGATTGAAATAAAAATTTATTTTGTCAACAATAACACAAATGTGTCCTTAGTCCTTAATTGGAAACTGAACCATGCAATGTGCTACTGCAGACCAGTAGTGGAATTCTGTAACTCAGTTTTTGAGTTACCGCCAAAAATCGTTGTTTTTGAACGAAGAAGCTTGAAATTTTGCCAGAGCATGTATTTTAGCTTTATGTATCATCTTACGTCAAAGAACGAATTTCCATTTTCATGTCGGTTACGTCTTCGGGCATTTATGGTGACGATATACACTTGCATACGGGAAAAATGTGCCTCGTCTGTCTGAATGGCAGCTGCGCACGATAACACTCGAACCGATCAACCGATTCAAACAAAAATTTACCCTTCGTAATATTTTGCCCAAAATTAATTTAAGTTCGGAAATGAGCCACATCTACCAACTCCTTCGGGTATCTCCCCCACAAAAGTTCAAAATTTGTCTATAAAATGGTGTGAACGGTAACTCTCGAAGGGAGCAATCGATTTGGTCCAAACTTTGCACATCGTAAAATTTCTACCAGACATAAATGAGGTTTTAATATGGACTCTATAGTTTCACTCTTTCGAATACCTCCCACACAAAATTTCCGAGAAGTGCCGTGTATGACCCCCTCTCGAATACCTTTGATTTTTATACCCTCAGCATTTATGCTAACGAGGGTATATACACTTTCATATGGGCAAAATGTGCCTCATCAAAATAATGGTTTTAAACCCCAAGTATGTTTGGACGAAATACGTTTCAGACAATTTGGAGTCGATTGAGCAATGAATGTCCGTCCGTCTGTTTGGCTGGCTGGCTGAAGCGCACGATAACTCTCGATGGGATAAACCGATTCGGTTGAAATTTTGGCTTTCGTAATATTTTACCCAAACTTAGTTTAAGTTCGAAGATAGGCTATATCGGTCCACTCCTTCCGGTACCTCCCCCACAAAAGTTCGAAAATGTTCGGAAAATTTGTGCGCACCATAACTCTTGAAGGGGGTAACCGATTTGGTCCATACTTTGCCCATCGTGAAATGTGTACCAGACTTAAATAAGGATTCAATATAGACTCAATCTGTCCACTCCCACACAAAATTTCGGAAAAGTTCAGTTTAGGGCCATCTCTCGAATCGCTTTGATTTTGCTTTAGCAACTTGTATTCACTGCCCTCCATACGACGGTACAAGTTTCATCAGGAGCAAGTCCATACTTTCTGAGAAAATAGCCTGAAGGTTGCAAACAAACCCTATGACACCGTGTGAGGTGGTTGGAGCGCAAGATAACTCTACAACGGATCTGCCGACTAGGTCCAAAATTTGGCCTTAGTAATATGTTGTCCAGACATAGTTTAAGTTTGAAGATAAGCCATATCGGTCCACTCCTTCAGGTACCTCCCCCACAAAAGTTTAAAAATGTTCGGAAAAATTGTTCGTACTGTAACTCTTGAAGGGAGTGGCCGAATTGGCCTATACTTTACACATCCTAATATATCTACGAGATATAGATCAGGTTTAAATATGGACTATATTTGTCCACTCTATCCGGTACCTCCCACACAAAATTTCGGATAAGTTCACTTTAAGACCTGATATCGAATAACTTTGATTTTTGTTAAAGCAACTTGCATTCGCTGCCTCAATTACGAAGGTAAAAGTTTTTTTAGGGGCAAGTCCATACTTCTTGAGCAAACAGACGGAAGAGTGTAAAAACCACCTATGGCACCATATGTTGTGGCTGGAGATCCACTTCCATAACGGTCAATGTCGATCCATCCCTTTTTGATCTTCAATCCTAATCAACATTTTTGTCGGTTCAAACGCCCAAAATGTTTAAAACCGCCTAAATACATACGTATTTTGGGAACAAATTGTTTCAATATAAACAGGCTGAGGGTATATCTCTGTCGGCGAAGCCGACTGATACTTTTTTACTTGTTGTTGTAACAACTTGTATTCGCTACCCCCGTTACGACGGTACAAGTTGTTTCACTGGTAGATCTATACTTCCTGAGAAAATGACCCGAAATCTGTAAAAAAAAACCCGGTGGCACCATGGGTAGTGGCTGGAGTGCACGATAATTTTCGAACGGATCAAACGATTCTGTCCAAAAATTCATCGTCTTAATATTTTGTTCAAGCTTGTCGTTCCTTTTCTTACGCTACCTCCCCCACAAAAGTTCAAAACTTTTGGCTAAAATGGGGCGCACGATAACTCTCGAAAGCAGTAACCGAGTCGGCCCATACTTTGCACATTGTAATATCTCTACGAGACATGGACGAGGTTCGAATGTGATCTCTGTAGGTCCTCTGCTTTGGGTGCTCCCAGCACAAACCTTCGGAAAAGTGCAGTTTAAGACCTCCTCTGGAATACCTTTGATTTTTGTTGTAACAACTTGTATTAGCTGCCCAAATTACGACGGTACAGGTCAGGGACGTACGCAGGATTTCATTTCGGGGGGGGCCCAACTTCACCAAAAATCATGAAAATTAAAAATGTTATGTATCGTTACGTAAAGCTATTTTAAAGGGTTTTTTTATGATTTTATGTATGAGGGGCACTAAAAACCTTCTGGCCTAGGCAACAGGCAGTGTCGCCAGACGTCATTTTGGAACATAGATTAAGAAACAAAGTTGTGGTTTCAAACCTTTTCGCTTTCACAAAATTGGATGCTGCGCTCCAAAGTTATGGGGGGTTTTATTCCCTTATAAAGAACATATATTTAAAAATTCAATTTTTTCTGTAACAAGAAAATGTATATATAAAACGTTAACAGCATTTAATATCTATCCGTAGATGCCTAAATATTTACTAAATTTATTTCTATTTTCGCGGAGAATCAAGAAATACTGAAAAAATCTTGGAGTAAATTTAATTTATTCTAATTTAGAGTCCAAATAAAACTAGAAAAAATAAATTGAAAATACGTACAGATTCTAGACAACGCGTAGAAAAATGTGAGACCAAAATTTTAACGATAGGATTTATAACTGCTAAATTACAGCAACAACAAAAAAAGAAAACTTATTGTTGGAATATTATTTCAAAAATATATTTTTTGTTTAATACGAAAAATAGAAAAAACATTTTTGGGAGTTATTCTACTATTTCGCTAAATTTCGATGCAAGGACTGACGGACATCGCTGAAACTTCTTCAGGGTAAATGCGATGACAAACCCGAAAGTGTATTTGCTTACTTTGATAAACAATAGGATAATGAAATAGAAAGTAATATTGAAATTACAACCAAAGAAAAACAATAAAGTTAAAAAACGTATAATTCGCGAATTCGTTAAAATTAGTTAAGGCGCATGCGCTTTTCAGATACAGCGAGTGCATTTCTATCAATATGTAACGATTTTCCTCTTTTCATTCAGCGGCAAAAGTGTGCCGTCAGCTGCATCTTACTGTTCAAAAAACCTTAATGTGGGTAAAAATTGCGTGATGTACATAAGATTATAAGGCGCATCCGATTTCAGTGACCGCCTATAAAAATACGTCATTATAACAAATTTTAAACAAATTCGTCAAGAAGCGCGGATGTGCTACCAAATTCTATTTTATACGAAATACGAATATTACTCCAGAATCTCGGTAATTTATGCCACAATGTTTTGGAAAATAATATAATCGCGTATAAAGTATTACATTTATATAAAAATAACCAAAGAAAATCGAGGTTTAATGCGCGGAATCATCAAAATATAATTTTGCAGAATTTCCTACTTTCAAGGTGTCTATAACCGCCGCTTTAGTGGATGGATTTGAAAGCGGGTGGGTTCGTTAGATCTTGCGCGTAAAAAAACTAAAATCACGCGGGGTTCAAGGGTACCTGAGTCACAGTTGTAGCCAAAAAATAGGTTTTTAAAGAAAATGTACGCACCAAAAATTCGACTTTGGAATCCTATTACTAGGGAACTGTATGAAGCACACTCATGAGATAAACATCAAACGACGTGGATTCACGAGTTCTTCAATCCAATAAATAGTTTGGGTATTTATCTGGTTGCGCCTTCCAATTATAAGAAATATTCAAAAAACCCATATGTCAAAACTTCAAAATGTCAGCATCGATTTTAGGGGGGTTGCAGTGTATATATCGAAAAGTCATACATTAGAACCATGTTGCCCAAGGGGTATTCTTCAATTCTTTCTTTGATCTCAGGTCTGAATTTTCCGTGGTTTGACCAGAAATCAAGAAAGAACACAAAAAAAACTTGTAAACTTCAACACATTTTTACCCATTTTTAGTACGAGTATTACCACCAACACAGCTTCCACATAAATAATTTGTTATGGTCCATTTTATGCGACCCCAGCTAAAACACTTCAATTAATATAAATATATTCATATTGTATAAAATATATTGACAGTTCGCGACTTATTAAATGGCGAACCTCAACTTCAACGATTGTAAAACATTTTTGAATATTACCATATATAACACACTAATTTCAGTGCCATTAAAAACGTTTTGTATCATTGTAAGAAAATAACATTCTTTAAGTGCATAAAAACACCAAAGCTTTACTATTTTACCAGAAGTGATAGAGTCAATGAAATCCAACTAAACATTCAGAAAGTTACATTAAAAAAATATCAGGAGCTGGGCTATAGCCTCATTGACTCCGAATCCAACTCGTAGTACTGTTTGAAACTTTGCAAAAACATTTTAGCTAAATCCTGAAAAAAAGGTTGAGTCGAAAAACTCCATCTTATACATCAATGGTTTCCAACAACCAATCACTTCTGTCAGCACAGCGGAGGCAAACTTATAAAAATTCATAGCTTTTGATTTCTGAAAAACATGAAAAAGTAACAGTCGGGTTTGCCTACAGAGATATACCCTCAGCATATGTGAGTTGAGACTTTTACGAGTATATATAGAATTTCGTCTCCTTTCTTAGACGTATAAACTTTCCGACAATAACTTCGAAATATTTGGGGTGTACAACTTCTCGATTGTTGGCGTTCTGATCAAAAATGTGACTTCGATGAAAGCGCAAAAGTTGGCCTAATTTTAATTTTGTCGGCGTAAGATTTACAGCTTTTGGACCAATACTGATATAACCATTGACTCACCCACAAAAAATACAATATCGCTGTAAACAAGCCCTCAAGTGAATCGATCCATATTCGAAAATACTCTAGGTCTCGAAAAAATCGAATTGGACTTTGCTCGCGATTTTAGGGAAACATTTTGAAGTCTGGCTGGGGAAGTGTCCAAAGAAAGTTTGAACAAAATATTGCGAGATCCAAATTTTGGACAAAATCTTTTGATCTGTTCGAGAGTTATAATGCGCTCGAGCCATACAGACTGACGGACGGACGAACTGGGATAAATCGACTCCAAATTGTAACACGGGTTACATTTTTATCATTAGCCTAACAGCTGAGGGTACAATATCACGGTGGTCTTGAACCAACGTTAAACCGGGAAGTTCTTGCGGATTCTGAAACAACAATATTCATAGACGAGAAAAATCCAAAAACAAAAAATCGCTGGAGGGATTTTTAAATAAATCGCGGTCAAAGTACACATTTTTAGGTTTTCGCGACTTTGCTTGGAAACTGCAAGTCCTATCGAAATGGGGCTAAGGAAAATGGTGTAGCTTTGAAAATTGGCTCCTCGGTTGTACCATTTTTGAGATATATAAGTTTAAGTTGGGAAATTGCTGGCATGACATTGTTTTATAAGGAGACGATACAGTCAGTGAATTGTCCCAACTTGAATTTCTATATCTCAAAAATAGTAAAACGTTGGAAATATCATAAAAGAACAAGAATTTTCACTGCTACAACATTTTCTTTATTTCCATTTGGATAGGGCTTGTGGTTTTCCAGCAAAATGGCCAAAACCTGAAAAACCCTAAAAATGCGTTTTTTTTTATTTTTTTCATCTATAAACCCAGGTGTAAGCTTTTTTCGTTTAAAGTTGATTCAAGAGCACCGTTATATACAATACAAATAACAGCAGATTTTAATACAATACCAAATAACCAAAGTTTGAGCATTAATTTCGTTTACGGTTGCTTTCAGCTACGAATTTGATAGGAAAAACTTCAGATGGGCATGCTATTTATAGCAGATATCATCACTTTATGATGCAGAACAATACATTTTTCTCCATTATTTTCTCTCACTATTTAGCAATAAGTTAATATAAAATAGGAATACAAAATTGTGATACAGGCAGTATATTAATTTGCTAATTGGTTTTCGAGATATACTCCACGGAAACCCCTTGATATGTCGTACATATTGTAAAATAGGCACTTCATTTTATGTACTTCTAATCCGCACAATAATGAATTTGTAATCTTTTGAATACGAATTCCAAAACACAGCCATGGCATAAGGGAGGAATTCAGTTTTACTGTAAGTTTCTTTCAAAGAGAGTTTTCAAACAAACAAAAAATGCAATATTTTTTCAGACAACTTGTTGATAAAGTACATTTTCAGTACAGAACCTTCAGAACAATATCAGATTTCATTTGAAATTTCAAATACAAAAATTATTTTAGAGAAAAAATCGTAATAATTTGTTAAAGTAGCTCAACAAATTTTGTCGGACCAAACCATTTCGGGGGGGGCCCGGCCCCCCGTGCCCCCCCCCCCCTGCGTACGTCCCTGGTACAGGTATTTTCAGGAGCAAGTCCATACTTCCTGAGAAAATGGACCGAAAGCTGTAAAACCACTATGGCATCATGTTTAGTGGCTGGAGCGCACGATAGCTTTCGAACGGATCAACCGATTCAGTCCAAAATTTCATAGTCGTAATATTTTGTTCAAGCTTAGTTTATGTTCGAAGATGAGCGATGTCGGTCCACTCCTTACAGTACCTCCCCCACAAAAGTTCAAAATGTTTCGCTAAAATAGGGGCGCTCGATAACTCTCGAAAGCAGTAACAGAGTTGGTCCATACTTTATCGTAATATTTTGTCCAAATTAAGTTTAACTTCGAAAATGGTCCATGGAAATTTATACCAACTGAAATGACTAGGGGGGGTGATATCTATCTATTAAATATATCCACTTCCAAAATGATACCTCTTTCGCAACGCTTTTGAGTTTTAATTAAAATCCATATTCTTGTCGGCAAGTTCATACTTGCACAAAAGGCCACAAAATTAACAAAACCCTCCTAATATGTATTTTTTAGGGAAAAGGCTTTTCGATCTGTCCGCAGAGGAAACTTTCAACTCACATAAGCTGAGGGTATATCTCTGTCGGCAAAGCCAACTGATACTTTTTTACTTGTTTATAACCTCCACCATAATATGGAGGGTATAAATAACTTTGTCATACCGTTTGTGACACATCGAAATATTCGTCGAGACCCTATAAAAGGTATATGTACATATATTCACCGAGGGATTTTTTAGAATAATAATTTAAGCGGAAGCTGGGGTCGTATTAATGTAAAAAAATAGAAAAACATCTTCGTTGAGGGTATAATATTTACCACCTGAAATTTGCAGGTAAATAACAACGTTTTTATATAGCCCCCATAAAACAGAACTTCCCAATTTTCGGAATTTTGAAGGTTGAGATTTTTGTAAATAATAATCGACGCTTGGCAGCAGTCGTTCTTTGCTGCAATGGTTTGGGGGTGGTCTGCGCATACGTCATTCACAACTGCATCAGTGTGAATGCATCCTTGGACAGCACGATAAGCTCGTTGATCTAGAGGAGCATTGGGTACCAACACATAAGCAGATATAATGGTATATGCCCTTTAGGCCAGGGCGATTTGTGTAGAAGGAGGAAAACCTTAATGGGCCCTTCGCGTTCTTATTTCTGGGACTGAACTGAGCAAAAAAGTCCACTGGACCATATGTCTACGATAAAAATCGAGCCTCCCGATTTTGACTTGAAATTTTATTATTGACGTTTTTTGGGATATTTTGGCATATAACAGCCAAACCATTGAGATTTTCGATCCAACACAAAGAAAACAATTGTAGCCAAGGCAGTAGTTAAGAACTCTCTAACATATCGCAAAAACATTGGAATGCTCCTTCAGACAGTTTTGGCCTTGAAAAGGTGCAAACTTTTCGGAAAATGTCGATAAATGGCACTGTGCTACAAAAGTTGACCGGAAAAATATTCAAGCGTTCTGATGCAAAATTCTATCGTGTTGGGATCCATGGACAACGATTTTAGTTCGTTTTGGTTACTTCGTTTTATTTTTTATAACGGTAAAATAGTGAAATTCTGGGTTTCTTGCATTTTCAAATTTAAACGGGCATATTTTTTTTACAAACGGATTTCTATTGATCCTTCTTCATTTTTAAGGGGTGAATAATATCTTTAGAACAACTTATTATTTTTTTAATCGGTTAACAAACGGTTTATATGCTTAAATGTCCAAAAAACGTGGATAAAAAACTTAAAGACAAAATCCGGAGGCTCGATTTTCCCCGTAGACCTAGGGTCTAGTGGACTTTTTTGCCCAGTTCAATTCCAGGAATAAGAAACGCGAAGGGCCCACTAAGGTGTTCAAATCGCCCGTAAACAGCTAAGCAACTCACGTACACAATCGGAGTAATGCTGTCAGCTGTTCGTGGGCAAGGGAAATTATGTTGGCTTATCAGCTGGGTGCCACCGTGGTGCAATGGTATGCACGCCCGCCTTGCACGCTGAAGGTCGTGGGTTCGATTCCCCGGCCAGGCAACATCAAACATTTTTCAACGGTGGCAAAATAACCCTCAGTAATGTTGGCGAGTATTTCAGCCTTGAAATATTTCTCCACAAGTGGTGTCTTAAGGCACGCCGTTAGACAGTAGTTCCCATATCATTGAGCTAATATGAATCGGGGTGCACTCATTGATATGAGAGATGTCTCCCTTGTCCCTTATGGGATGTTGTGGAACAATGTTTGTTTGTTTGATCAGCTGTAGTGCGATTCTTTAACTCATTTTTTTGAGTTACCGACAAATGTCGTAAAATTAAATCGCAAAATTATGAATGAAAAGTTAAAATAAAAGTTGACAACACTGTTACTATCGGTAGAACTTAACGACTACTTTCCTTTGGTCGCTAACTTACCGAAAAATATCGTTAATTACCGAATTTATAACCATTTAAATTTTACCGATTTTTGTCGGTAACTCAAAAAATGTGTTAGAGAATCGCACTACTGGTGCCCATTATAGATCTAGAAGTTCCCATTTTTACCTTACGATCTCTCTCTCTCTCCCTATCGCCATATTATTAAAAACATAAAAATAACATAAAAACCCGAGTTGGTGGAAGCTTGTAGTAAAATCTTTGCCTCCTCATAAAAATGGTACAATGGTGTCATGAGGAGACACCCTGTTGCAGTTCTCAGAGGGTAATCTGGTAGGTTTAAATATTCGTACACGGAGTAGCGCATAGATTACCATCGGCATGACAATTGATTTATAAGAGGTCAATAAAGTTTTCTGCCAGCACCCGACGAATTCCGACTTCTGATATTATCGAAAATAGCAATGGCTTCCGCGGACATCTTAAACTTGCTATCGAATGCTAGACCCAGTATCATAGTCGTCAGCATAGGCTATTATACACTAATATTTATTTTACGTCACAACGGTGTGGGTTTTAAAAACTGTAGAGATTAAATAGTTCCGGAGATATCCATCTCTGGACTTGGATTCCGAGAGTTTTTTACGGCGTAGCACACTACCCTCCTCACTATAAACGTGAACTTTTTGATACTAGCAAATCTGAAGTAAATCTTCATCAATGGTCGCACAGGAAGCAATATTTATACCCTCAGCCTTTAGGCTAAAGAGGGTATTTACACTTTGATACGACCAAAAATGTGTCTCATCGAAATAATGGTTTTAGACCCCAAGTATGTTTGTACGATATCCGTTTCAGATAATTTTGAGTAGATCTAGCAATGTCCGTCAGTCTGTCTGTCTGCCTATCCGTCTGTCTGGCTGGCTGGTGCGCACGATAACTCTCGAACGGATCAATCGATTCGGTTCAAATTTCGGGTATCAAAATATTTTGATCAGATTCGATTTAAGTTCGAAGATGGGCCATATATGTCCACTCCTTCAGGTACCTCCCCCCCAAACTCTTGTAGGGAATAACCGATTTGGTCCATACTTTGCACATCGTGTAATTTCTACCAAACTTAGATGAGGTTCCAATATGGACTCAATCGGTCCACTCCTTCGGGTACCTCCCACACAAAATTTCGGAAAAGTTCAGTTTAGGACCTGGCCTCGAATCGCTTTGTTTTTTGTTTACGCAAGTTGTATTCACTGTATTCCTCTATACGACGCTGTAAGTTTCATTAGGGGCAAGTCCATACTTCCTGAGAAAATAGCCTGAAAGTTACAAAAAACCCTATGACACCGTGTGTAGTGATTGGAGCGCAAAATAACTCTCGAACGGATCTGCCGAACTTAGTTCAAGTTCAAAGATGGATTATATCGGTCCATTCCTTCCGGTACCTCCCCCACAAAAGTTCGAAAATGTTCGGAAAATTTGTGCGTACGATAACTCTTGATTGGAGTAACCCATTTGGTCCATACTTTGCACATTATGAAATTTCTACCAGACTTAGATGAGGTTCCAATATGGACTCAATCGGTAAACTCCTTCGAGTACCTCCCACACAAAATTTCGGAAAAGTTCAGTTTAGGACCTGCTCTCGAATCGTCTTGGTTTTTGTTGTAACATCTTGTATTCACTGTCCCCTATACGAAGGTACAAGTTTCCTCAGGGGCAAGTCCATACTTCCTGAAAAAATAGTCTGAAAGTTGAAAAACAAACCATAAGCCATATCTGTCCACTCCTTCGGGTACCTACCCCACAAAAGTTCAAAAATGTTCGGAAAAATTGGGCCACGTTAACTCTTGATGGGAGTGACCGATTTGGTCCATACTTTACACATTCTCATAATATCTACCAGATATAGATCAGGTTCGAATATGGACTATATTTGGCCACTCCTTCGGGTACCTCCCACACAAAATTTTGGATAAGTTCACTTTAAGACCTGCTATTGAATTACTGTGTTGAAGCAACTTACATTCGCTGCCTCAATTACGATGGTAAAAGTTGTTTCAGGGGCAAGTCCATACTTCTTGAGAAAACAGGCCGAAGGGTGAAAAACCCCCTATGGCACCCCCATGGTCTATGTCGGTCCATTCCTTTAAGTACCTTTTCCGCAAAATTTTTGATTTTTAATCGTAATCAACATTTTTGTCGGTTCATACGACCAAAATTTTGAAACCCCCTAAATACATAAGTTTTTTTTTTGTGAAAAAAGTGTTTCAATTTGCACAGGCTGAGGGTATATCTCTGTCGGCAGAGCCGACTGATACTTTTTTACTTGTTTTTTTCTTTTTTTCATACATCGGTCATTGTAATCTTTCAAACGTGTTAACCATAGGTGTCTTTAGAATTACAGTTTTACATGTACGAGCGAGTGCATGCATATTTTTCTACTGAATAGCCAGACAGATGTACATCGAACATTGTAAACGTAAAAACATGTCAACCGTGTTCGTCCTAGGGATCATTGGTACATGTAGGAGTGAGCTTAAGAACAATAAACAGAAAATTGTATAATTGGTTGTCTTCAGAAATTGCTTGCATTTCATAATGGTGCACTTTTCTTTTTTTGCTTTTCTTGTTTGCTTTCAAGTTCCTACAGTGAAGAAAAATAACCCATAGAAACCAATGAGTCCTGGATGATGGTTGCATATTGCCCTCTATAGTACGTATTTTTTCGTACCCCTAAAAAGCAATTACAAGCCAACCTTGGTCAATAAAATCATTCAGAAACTAAAACTTTTGTGAGATTTATTCTATTTGCACATACATACATACTTGTACATACCTGGAACTTTTTTCATATCAAACTTTTAAGTTTTTTCTTTTTTTTTCATTTTCAAATAAGTTTTCATGACTCTGTTGCTGGTTTTGCTGTGTGGGTTGGATGGGAAAAATTCAATTACCTTATAGTCATCACCTTGCATCGCATCAGAGCCACGAACTAATGAGGAGAGAAATATTTATAGAGAATGTGATTTTTAATTACAGGACTAAATTGCTGTTACCTTTTTTGACCTTTCGACATCGAACCGATGAACACTGAAAAGCATCAATTAAGCGACAGTCAAGCGACAAGTCTATCAACCGTGCGGCACACACAGGGCCAACACAAAAAAAGGTTAAAGTTGAAAAGTTTTGTTTGGCTCCCAATAGCAAAGTTAAATGGGCGGGTAATGGGTAAAATGTTTTTGTTGTTGTGATGTAATGGCATGTCGTAGGAGTGAGAGGAGCTTTTAATGAAATCTCCAAAGACAAGGATGTTAGTTAATTAAAGTAGAGTAAATATTCATATTTAATACCATCCTGCGGAGGGGAGCCTTGCAAATGGGATGTTTAAACTCTTTTATGAAAATGATTGATATTTAAACAAGTTAAATTATTAACACTTTAAAATAATATATCATTCTATGTTCAGGATCTAGAAATTAACACTAAAGAACATACACCGTAGTTGCAATGCGATAAAATGTAGGTGCCACATCTTTGAGCTAAAATGATACGAGTTGCACTCATTGATATGAGAGAAGTCTTTTTATCACTTGTGGGATGTTAAAGAAAACAAGTAAAAAAGTATCAGTCGGTTTTGCCGACAAATATATATCCTCAGCCTATGTGAAATTAAACTTTCATTTACGGATAGATCGAATGTATTTCGGGTATTTTCAGAATTTTTGGCCCTCTTTGGAAATTTGTACTTGCCGACAAAAATGTGGATTAGGATAAAGTTCAAATATATTGCCGAGGAGGTACTTAAAGGAATGGATCGATATAGTCCATTATGGATCTAATTTTGGGAGTCATATATTTTCGATAGTCATTTCAGTGGGTCATCGTATAACTTTTGGGCCAGTATGCCAGGAAGCATGGACTTGTCCACGGATAAAATAATATCGCTGTAAACAGGACCACAACGAACTGCATCGGTATACAAAGGATCTTCGATCTGTTCGAACTAAACTGCACTTAGACAAACATTTTGATTTTTTGTTGGGGAGGTACACTAAGGTCTCTTCCTTAGGGGTCTCCCTATTTTGGGTTATTTAAGAAGTTAAACAAAATTTGGACAACATATTAGGGGATGGTTGCCCCACTCAAGAGATATCGTTCTTACCATTTTAGTGACATTTTTTTAAATATTGGGGGAGATACCGAAAGTTGTAGACCGTTATTGCCCATCTTCGAACAGAAACTAAGTTTGGACAAAATATTACGAAGGCAAAATTTTGAAGCACATCCGTTGATCAGTTCGAGAGTTATCATGCTCTCCAGCCACTATATGTATATAAAGTCATAGGGTTTTTTACACCTTTAGAGCTGTTTTTTCAAGAAGTATGGACATGCACCTAAAAAAACCGTTTACCGTCTTAATTGAGGCAGCGAATGCAAGTTGATTAAACAAAAATCAATGATTCGAGAGCAGGACTTAAAGCGAACTTATTCGAAATTGTGTGTGGGAGGTACCCGAAGGAGTGGACAAATCTAGACCATATTCGAACCTGATATACATCTGGTATATACATTAGGATGTGTAAAGTATGGGTCAAATGGGTCACTTCCTTCAAGAGTTATCGTGCGCACAATTTTTCCGAACATTTTTGAACTTCTGTTGAGGGAGGTACCTGAAGGAGTGGACCGATATGTCTTATCTTCGAACTTAAACTAAGTTTGGACAAAATATTACGAATGCCAAATTTTGGACCGAATCGTCAGATCCTTTCGAGAGTTATCTTCCGCTCCGGCCATTACACACGGTGTCATAGGTTTTTTTTTTTGCACATTTCAGACTATTTTCTCAGGATGTATGGACTTGTCCCTAACGAAATTTATACCGTTATATAGAGGGCATTGAATACAAGTTGCTACTACAAACATCAAAGCGATTCGAGAGCAGGTTCTAAACTGAACTAAATTTTGTGTGGGAGGTACCCGAAGCAGTGTACCGATTGAGTCCATATTGGGACCTCATTTAAGTCTGCTAGAAATTTTACGATGTACAAAGTGTGGACCAAATCAGTTGCTTCCTTCAGGAGTTATCGTGCGCACAAATTTTCCGAACATTTTAGAAATATTAGGAAGGCCCAATGTTGGACCAAATCGGTTTATCCGTTTGACAGACAGACAAATTGTTTGAAACCGATTTCGTACTTACTTAGGGTCTAAAACCATAATTTCGATGAGGTACATTTTGCCCATATGAAAGGGTATATACCAAGGTCGCCCATCTGTATACTGCGGGCGCCCACTGAGTTGTTTTGCACGGTGTACGTGAGCAAAAACGAACGATAAACATAATTTGGTTGTTGTTTTTTCACCTATACAAAATCATTTGCTTTAGTTTGATGGAATCTCTTGGGCGGCGCTGGTATATACCCTCGCTAGCATAAATTCTGAGGGTATAAAAAGAACAAGTAACCCTTAGCATGTGTGAATTGAAACACTGCTTTCCAAAAAAAAACTTACGTATTTAGAGGGTTTCAGGATTTTGGGCGTATTAACTTGACAACAAAAATATTGGATTAAAGCTCAAAAGTTTTGCGGGAGAGATAACTAAAGGAATGGACCGGCATAGTTCATTTCGAAAATGTGTATTTTTTTGGGACCAACCAATTCAGTTGGTCTCCATATTATTTAGACCTTTGGACCATTATATCAGGAAACATGGACTTGCCCACGAAAAACATATTATCGCTGTAAACAGGGACCTTCGGTAAAAATTTCCAAAGGATCCTCAAATACTCACTTAGAAGATCCATGAACCGCACTTAAACAGAAATGTTGTAACGACAAGTTCCCTAGCGGGGAAATTTTTAATTGGAAAGACCGAGAGAGTGATAACACGGGTTTCTTTTAGGTTTTTAATCAACACTGTGTTTTATTATTTCCTTTTCTTTTAAGGAGTACACAAGTATAAATGATTAAGGATATACAAAGGTTTAGAGTGACCTGGCTAAGTTCACCTATCCGCTCATCGTGGACAGTCCAGTCCCGACGGAAAACCCGAGTTGATTCCAGATATGGGCTGTGTGGGAGACCTGGATAACTTCTCCGTCTATACCGAGCCTCGTATGGAGATCTTCTATTCTATAGAAGTATCCTATTCTATTGAAGTCTCCAATGGAGATCTTCTATTCTATAGAAGCCTCCTATGCAGATTTTCTATTCTATAGAATCCTCCTATGGAGGTCTTCTAATGTATAGAAGCCTCCTTGGAGGTCTTCTAATGTATAGAAGCCTCCTTGGAGGTCTTCTAATGTATAGAAGCCTCCTTGGAGGTCTTCTATTCTACAGAAGCTCCCAATGGAGGTCTTCTATTCTATAGAAGGCTCTTATGGAGGTCGTCTATCCTATAGAAGTCTCCAATGAAGGTCTTCTATTCTGTAGAAGCCTCCAATGGAGGTCTTCCATTCTGTAGAAACCTCCAATGGAGGTCTTCCATTCTGTAGAAGCCTCCTATTGGCGATCTTCTATTCAGTAGTAGCATCCTATGAGGGTCTTCTATTCTATAGAAGGATCCGTAGGACGTTTTGTAGTAAAAAAGCCTCCTATTCTATTGAAGCCTGCTATGGCGCTATTCTATTCCTTAGAAGGCTCCTATGGACATCTCTTATTCTATAGAAGTCTCCTATGGAGGTCTTCTATTTTATAGAAGCCTCCTCTGGAGGTCTTCTATTCTATAGAAGTCTCCTATGGAGGTCCGTCCGGGTCCTCCTCCAGACAAGTTATCGTGAAAATATGGGCTAAATGGTAGACCTGGAAAAGGCTCCGCGGGAGACCTGGATAAGTTCTCCGAACTGATTGGCTAACTGGACGAGTGTACGCGAAAGAGAGGACTCAAGAGTTACAGATACCTCAAGAAATTCTGGCAAAGATACGCGAAGAGGAGTTCCACGAGTTACGAACACTTCAAGAGCAACGAACGCTTCGAGGAATCTGCCAAGGTTACGCGAAGACCCAAGAGTTGCGGACACTTCTAAGAGTCTGGACAAGGATACACGAAGGGGTTCCAAGAGTTGCGAACACTTCAAGGAATCTGGCCAAGGTTACGCGAAGACCCAAGAGTTGCGGACACTTCAAGGAATCTAGGCAAGAATACGCGATGGAGTTCCAAGAGTTGCGAACACTTCAAGGAATCTGGACAAGAATACGCGAGGGAGTACCAAGAGTTGCGAACACTTCAAGGAATCTGGGCAAGAATACGCGAGGGAGTTCCAAGAGTTGCGAACACTTCAAGGAATCTGGGCAAGAATTCGGGAAGGAGTTCCAAGAGTTGCGAACACTTCAAGGAATCTTGGCAAAAATACGCGAGGGAGTTCCAAGAGTTGCGAACACTTGAAGGAACCTGGGCAAGAATACGCGAAGGAGTTCCAAGAGTTGCGAACACTTCAAGGAATCTAGGCAAGAATACGCGAGGGAGTTCCAAGAGTTGCGAACACTTCAAGGAATCTGGACAAGAATACGCGAGGGAGTTCCAAGAGTTGCGAACACTTCAAGGAGTCTGGGCAAGAATACGCGAGGGAGTTCCAATAGTTGCGAACACTTCAAGGAATCTGGGCAAGAATACGCGAAGGAGTTCCAAGAGTTGCGAACACTTCAAGGAATCTGGACAAGAATACGCGAGGGAGTTCCAAGAGTTGCGAACACTTCAAGGAATCTGGACAAGAATACGCGAGGGAGTTCCAAGAGTTGCGAACACTTCAAGGAATCTGGACAAGAATACGCGAGGGAGTTCCAAGAGTTGCGAACACTTCAAGGACTCTGGGCAAGAATACGCGAGGGAGTTCCA
Source organism: Musca autumnalis (assembly GCF_047663935.1). Lineage (NCBI taxonomy): Eukaryota > Metazoa > Arthropoda > Insecta > Diptera > Muscidae > Musca > Musca autumnalis. Next base: position 43,681,293 of record NW_027411977.1, on the reverse strand, counting down.
AGAGTTGCGAACACTTCAAGGAATCTGAGCAAGAATTCGGGAAGGAGTTCCAAGAGTTGCGAACACTTCAAGGAATCTTGGCAAGAATACGCGAGGGAGTTCCAAGAGTTGCGAACACTTGAAGGAATCTGGGCAAGAGTATGCGAAGGAGTTCCAAGAGTTGCGAACACTTCAAGGAATCTGGACAAGAATACGTGAGGGAGTTCCAATAGTTGCGAACACTTCAAGGAATCTGGGCAAGGAATCAAGTATCACCACTCTGACTCACCTGGTTCTCTGCAGCTGTTTAACTTCACTCGGTGGAATTCGCGCACTTGTTACCTTGACTTCCTGCGAACTCTGACTGACCCGCTTTCAATTTCCTCTGGTCCTTTTATAGGAAAACAGTTGGTACCTATTACCCATTAAACAAATATAATTCAGGCATTTCTTGGTAGAGGTTACCGTGATGATAGGTGTCACCTATTACCAGTGATGATAGGTATCACCTATTACCAGACCGATCGAGGCTTTGAGTCGATCGGTCAGTGAACTTAACGGTTAACACTTGAACTACTTTAGTAAACAAATATGAGGGGTGGTTAAGTCAGTTTGGAAATAAACATAACATAGACAGAGGGTGTAGACGAAAACGAGCGTAGCTACTTTCGTCGTTACAATGTGGAACAGTGGACCAATAGGGCCCACTTTTGAACATAAACTAAGTTTGGACACAAAATTTCGAGATCCAAAGTTTGGAACAAATCGGTTGCTCTGCTTTTTTTGGGCAATCACGCCACCAAATCATTTGACCTATTTTGTTGGTTATTTAGATATGCCTAAACTTAAATCCCATCAATATTATGGAAATCAGAGATGAGATTTATCCACTCCGAGCACAATAGTGCACGATGCACAGGGTTGCCGCTTCAATACAAAAGTGGACCAAAATAGAAGGAGTTGACCTAGGTTATCAATTGTTGCGCATGTACTTATAAGGGCATAGGAATGATAAAGTCAAATTTTACTCCATATCGGTTCAGATTTGGATAAAGCCGCCATATATATCTTTTACCGCTTTGGATATGACTCAGCCAATTTTAATCGAAAAGCCTTTAAATTTAATGTGGCATATTTTCTTAAGTTCCTGATCAGTTTTACGGATTTTCACAAAAATCGGTTCAAATTTGGATATATCCACCATATATATCTTTCCCCGATTTTGCTATAACTCGGTAAATTTTAATCGAATTGACTTCAAATTTAATATGTGATATTTTCTTAGGCCCCTGATCAGTTTTATTAATAGCCCACACATCAAGTCCCCATCGAAAACTTTTTTGTATTAACAAAATTTTCGGAAATAGTTGTTTTAAATGTCGTCTAATTTTCATATGATAAAGCTATAACTTAATTGCACATATCGACAAAATATTTTCATATTCGGCGTATCTGATGTGTTTACTGTAAGAAAGAAAAAATAACATATATAAAAGTTAACGTCACATTTTTCAATTTTTGTCCACTGCGGCAACACTGTGCAACGGTGGCTGCACAGTGTCTCCAGTGTTCATATAAAACAATATTTACCAAGCTGAGGAACCTACTCCACTGAAAACAAAAACAAATCAGCACTGTTACTTGGTAACTATTGTCTGCTAAAAACCTCAAACCAGAACCGCAAATACAAAAAAAAACCTTTTCAACATTTTTAATTACTCTTTTAGGTGTGTAATTTATTTTCCAGGGCACCCCTAAGTCCAACAACCATAACGAACCACCTCCACTCTTTCCCCTTTTTCCCATTTGTCATAATTGAACATTTTAATATTTAAAAGATGTTTGCCTAAATGCCGCAATTAACCTTTGACTTTTTTGTTTGATTTTCTCTTTTTTCTTCTTCCTCTTCTTTCTACCTTCATTAAACATTCAATTGCCGAACGTTGACAATATTATCGTCCTCATCATTGTCGTCGTCATCGTGGTCGTCAACATCATGGGCTACGCTAAAATACCTGGCAACAACGACACCTCATTAAATAGTTTGTATCAGGTACGATGCTCCTTGCGTGTCTCGCCCCGCCTACCGGTGCAAATCGAAACCACAATACCAGAGACCACAGCTAATGGCCAACCAGCCGTACAGCCCATTGCCATTGGAAACGGTGCGAGTGTTAATGGTGGTGGCGGCAGTAGCGGGGATGCTAATAATGTGACCGGTGTGGGTGCTGTCAATGGGACAGAGGCTGTGGAACAGACGGATAACAATCAACAACAGCAGCAGCAACAACAACAGCCATCCGATATACCACCACTGCCCAATAATGTTCACAATTTAGCCTCGGCCAGCATAATTAATGGGGCAGGAGCCTCACGTGTTTTCCAAATACTCTATCGCAACGAGGAAGTTACACTACGTGACGTGATCTACTTTCGGACACATTTATTAGGTGAGTATGACTCTTTCACATCATGCTAAAGCTATTGACAATTTAAGTACCCACCTATCGACCAACAACTACCTATGTACCTCCATTGTGTGACGTGCTGCACATGTTTTGTTTTGCACTGAAATGCTGAAGTCTGTTTAATGGCCACTCTCTCTATGACAGGAACATGAGAATCATGAAGTTCTCATGATCCGGTTATAGTTTGTAAACTTCTTCGAACGGAATGTTATACAGGTCCGTTGTGTCCTTTTTTTGTTTTTGAAATGGACTGCTGGTTCATTGTTTGCCTGTCATGTCTGCCAATAATGGACGTTGATGGGATGATGATGTTATTTGGGAATGATTCCAGTTAAAACACACAAAAACACGAATTTTGATGGTGAGTGGGAGGGAAGAGGGTGTCAATGTAGTTAGTTAACTTGTCATTATTGATGGGTAAAATGAAATGTGTGGAAAAAAACTGGGTCATAGGAGGCAGTTGTATAATGAAGTTCTACAGGAGTTCAGAAATGCAAGTTGAACATTGGTTAACAAGTTTTAAGTGGAATTCTAATGCCTTCTGCATATAGAAGACCTCGTAGAGATCTGCATATGGAATACATTTAAAATGTCTTCCGTCTATAGAAGGCTATTTAAAGGTCTTCTGTCTATAGAATGTTTTTCAAGGTTGATCTGTCTATAAAATACCTATGAAAAGTTGCCTGTCTATAGAAGACCTTTTAAGGGTCTTCTTTCTATAGAAGACAACTAACAAGTCTTCTGTGTATAGAATACATCTAACAGATTATCTGCCTATGAAAGACCTTTACCAGGTCTTCTGTCTGTAGAAGACTCTAAGAGGTGATTTTTTATAATATACCTCTGACAAATCGTATGTCTACAGAAGACCTTTGACTGGTGTATGTGGAAGACCTCTGACAGCTCTTCTGAATATAGACGACTCTAATAGGTATATAATAGGTCTAACGAAGACCTCAGACAGGTCCTTTGTCTGTAAGAGACCTCTAACAGGTATGTCTATAGAAGCACTCTAACAGGTCTTCTCTCATTAGAAGACCTCTAATAGGTCTTCTATCTAAAGAAGACATCTGGCATGTCTTCTGCCTACATAAGGCCTCTGACAGGTCTTCTGTTCATAGAATACATCTGACACTTCTTCTGTCTAAAGAAGACCTATTACAGGTCTTCTATCTAAAAAAGACCTCTGACAGGTCTCCTGGCAACAAAAGACCTATGACAGGTCTTCTATCTACAAAAGACATATGACAGGTCCTCTTTCTATAGGAGACCTCTAATAGGTATTCTGTCTACAGGTCTTCTATCTAACTTGTCTTCTGTCTACAAAAGTCTTCTGGCAGGTCTTCGGTCCATAGAAGACCTCTGAAAGGTCTTCTATCTAAAGAAGTCCTCTGACAGGTCTTATATCTAAAGAAGACTTCTGACAGATCTCCTATCTAAAGAAGACCTCTGACAGGTCTTCTGTCAACAAAAGACCTCTGACTGGTTTTCCCTTCATAAAAGACGTCTGACAGGTCTTTTGTCTATAGAAGACATCTGACAGGTTCTTTATTTAAAGAAGACCTCTGAGAGGTCTTCTATTAAAAGAAGTCCTCTGACAGGTCTTCTATCTAAAGAAGACTTCTGACAGATCACCTATCTACAAAAGTCTATAAAAGACCTCCGACAAATTTTCTATCTAAATAAGCTATCCGACAGCTCTTCTATCTAAAGAAGTAATCTGACAGGTCATCTATCCAAAAAAGACTTCTGACAGGTTTTCTATCTAAAGAAGACCTCTGACAGGTCTTCTATCTAACGAAGACTTCTGACAGATATCGTATCTAAAGAAGTCCTCTGACATGTCTTCTGTCTACAAAAGACCTCTGACTGGTTTTCCCTTCATAAAAGACGTCTGACAGGTCTTTTGTCTATAGAAGACATCTGACAGGTTCTTTATTTAAAGAAGACCTCTGAGAGGTCTTCTATTAAAAGAAGTCCTCTGACAGGTCTTCTATCTAAAGAAGACTTCTGACAGATCACCTATCTACAAAAGTCTATAAAAGACCTCCGACAAATTTTCTATCTAAATAAGCTATCCGACAGCTCTTCTATCTAAAGAAGTAATCTGACAGGTCATCTATCCAAAAAAGACTTCTGACAGGTTTTCTATCTAAAGAAGACCTCTGACAGGTCTTCTATCTAACGAAGACTTCTGACAGATATCGTATCTAAAGAAGTCCTCTGACATGTCTTCTGTCTACAAAAGACCTCTGACTGGTTTTCTCTTCATAGAAGACGTCTGACAGGTCTTCTGTCTATAGAAGACATCTGACAGGTTCTTTATCTAAAGAAGAACTCTGACAGGTCTTCTATCTAAAGAAGTCCTCTGACAGGTCTTCTATCTAAAGAAGATTTCTGACTGGTTTTCTCTTCATAGAAAACGTCTGACAGGTCTTCTATCTAAAGAAGACTTCTGACAGATATCCTATCTAAAGAAGACTTCTGACATGTCTTCTGTCTACAAAAGACCTCTGACTGGTTTTCTCTTCATGGAAGTCGTCTGACAGGTATTCTGTCTATAGAAGACATCTGAAAGGTTCTTTATCTAAAGAAGTCCTCTGACAGGTCTTCTATCTAAAGAAGACTTCTGACGGATATCCTATCTAAAGAAGACTTCTGACATGTCTTCTGTCTACAAAAGACCTCTGACTGGTTTTCTCTTCATGGAAGTCGTCTGACAGGTATTCTGTCTATAGAAGACATCTGAAAGGTTCTTTATCTAAAGAAGTCCTCTGACAGGTCTTCTATCTAAAGAAGACTTCTGACAGATATCCTATCTAAAGAAGACTTGTGACATGTCTTCTGTCTACAAAAGACCTCTGACTGGTTTTCTCTTCATGGAAGTCGTCTGACAGGTCTTCTGTCTATAGAAGACCTACGACAGGTTTTCTATATAAGTAAGACATCTGACAGGTCTTCTATCCAAAAAAGACCTCTGATAGGTTTTCTATCTAAAGAAGACCTCTGACAAGTTTTCTATCTAAAGAAGACCTCTCACAGGTCTTCTATCTAAAGAAGACTTCTGACAGATCTCCTATCTAAAAAAGACTTCTGACATGTCTTCTGTCTACAAAAGACCTCTGACTGGTTTTCTCTTCATAGAAGGCGTCTGACAGGTCTTCTGTGTATAGAAGGCATCTGACAAGCTCTATATCTAAAGAAGACCTCTGACAGGTCTAAAGAAGCCCTCAAACAGGTCTTCTATCTAAAGAAGACTTCTGGCATATCTCCTATCTACAAAAGACTTCTGACAGATCCCCTATCTACAAAAGACTTCTGTAGTGGAATTCTGTAACTCATTTTTTGAGTTACCGACAAAAATCGGTAACATTAAAACGCAAAATTATGAATGAAAAGTATCAATGAAAGTTGACCGCACTGTTTCTATCGGTAGAATTTAGCAACAGCTTTATTTTGGTTGTTAACTTACCGAAAAATTTCATTAATTACCGAAATTATAAGCATTTTAATTTTACCGATATTTGTCGGTAAGTCGAAAAATGAGTTACAGAATTCCACTGCTGACAGGTTTATAGAAGACCTCCGTCAGGTTTTCTATCTAAATTAGACATCTGATAGATCTTCTATCTAAATAAGACATCTGACAGGTCTTCTATCCAAAAAAGACCTCTGACAGGTTTTCTATCTAAAGAAGACCTCTGACAGGTATTCTGTCTAAAGAAGCCCTCTGACAGGTCTTCTATCTAAAGAAGACTTCTGCCATATCTCCTATCTACAAAAGACTTCTGACAGATCCCCTATGTACAAAAGACTTCTGACAGGTCTTCTGTCTATAGAAGACCTCCGACAGGTTTTCTATCTAAATAAGACATCTGACAGGTCTTCTATCCAAAAAAAAGAACTCTCACAGGTTTTCTATCTAAAGAAGACCTCTGATAGGTCTTCTATCTAAAGAAGACCTCTCACAGGTCTTCTATCTAAAGAAGACTTCTGACAGATCTCCTATCTAAAGAAGACCTCTGACATGTCTTCTGTCTACAAAAGACCTCTGACTGGTTTTCTCTTCATAGAAGACGTCTGACAAGTCTTCTGTCTATAGAAGACGTCTGACAATTCTTCTGACTAAAGAAGACCTCTGACAGGTCTTCTATCCATGTCTTCTGTCTACAAAAGACCTCTGACTGGTTTTCTCTTCATAGAAGACGTCTGACAAGTCTTCTGTCTATAGAAGACGTCTGACAATTCTTCTGACTAAAGAAGACCTCTGACAGGTCTTCTATCCAAAAAAGACCTCTAACAAATCTTCTATCTAAAGAAGACCTCTGACAGGTCTTCTATCCAAAAAAGACCTCTGACAAGTCTTCTATCTACAGAAGACCTCTGACAGTTTTTCTATCTAAAGAAGACATCTGACTGGTCTTCTATCTAAAGAAGACTTCTGACAGATCTCCTATCTAAAGAGGACCTCTGACATGTATTCTGTCTACAAAAGACCTCTGACTGGGTTTCTCTTCATAGAAGACGTCTGACGGGTCTTCTGTCTATAGAAGACATCTGACAGGTTCTTTATCTAAAGAAGACCTCTGACAGGTCTTCTGTCTAAAGAAGTCCTCTGACAGGTCTTCTATCTAAAGAAGACTTCTGGCATATCTCCTATCTACAAAAGACTTCTGACAGATCCCCTATCTACAAAAGACTTCTGACAGGTCTTATGTCTATAGAAGACCTCCAACAGGTTTTCTTTCTAAATAAGACATCTGACAGGTCTTCTATCTAAAGAAGTTATCTGACAGGTCTTCTATCCAAAAAATACCTCTGACAGGTTTTCTATCTAACGAAGATCTCTGATAGGTCTTCTTCCGTCTACAAAAGACCTCTGACTGGTTTTCTCTTTATAGAAGACGCCTGACAGTTCTTCTGTCTATAGAAGACATCTGACAGGTTCTTTATCTAAAGAAGAACTTTGACAGGTCTTCTATCTAAAGAAGTCCTCTGAGAGGCCTTCTATCTAAAGAAGACTTCTGGCAGATATCCTATCTACAAAAGACTTCCAAAGAAGACCTCTGAAAGGTTCACTATCTAAAGAAGACTTCTGACAGATCTCCTATTTAAAGAAGACCCCTTGCTAGTCTTCTGTCTACAAAAATACTCTGAAAGGCCTTTTATCTACAAAAGCCCTCTGACAGGTCTTCTGCCCATAAAGACATCTGACAGACTTCTGACAGGTCTTCTGATCATAGTAGACCTCTGACAGATCTCTTATCTAAAGAAGACATTTGACATGTCTTCTGCCTACAATAGTCCTCTGACAGGTCTTCTGTCCATAGTAGACCTCTGACAAATCTCCTATCTAGAGAAGACCTCTAAGAGGCCTTCTGTTTACAAAAGACCTCAGACAGGTCTTTTGTCTAAAAAAGACCTCTGACAGGCCTTGTGTCTATATAACACCTCTGGCAGGTCTTCTGTCTATAAAAGACATCTGGCAGGTCTCCTATCTAACGAAGACATCTGCCAAGTCTTCTGGCTACAAAAGACCTGTGAGAGGTCTTCTTTCCATAGAAGACCTCTGACATGTCTTCTGTTCATAGAAGACCTCTAATAGGTATTCTGCCTACAGGTCTTCTATCTAAAGAAGACCTCTGACTTCAAAAGTCCTCTGGCAGGTCTTCGGCCAATTGGAAAAATCTGACATGTCTTCTTCATAGAAGACCTCTGAAAGGTCTTCTGTTCATAGAAGACCTCTGAAAGGTCTTCTGTTCATAGACGACCTCTTTAAGATTTCTTCATTCTATAGAGGAACCTTAAAAAACCTTCTGCCTACAAACTACCTTTGACAAGACTTGTGTCTAGGCTTCAGGATTTCTTTTTACAGAAGACTAACGACCTTTAGAAGCCTGTGTAGAATATTCCGTCTATAGAAGACCTTTAGAGGTCTTGTGTCTGTAGAAATGGTATTTTGTCTATAGAAGACCTTTGAAGAGCTTCTATCAACAGAAGACCTCTGATATGTTTTCTGTCTATAGAAGACTTCTATTAGGTATTCTGTGTATAGAAGACCTTTGCAGTATTTTCTATCTGTATAAGATCTTCTATCTATAGGAAACCAAAGACCTTTGAACGGTCTATAGAAGACCTTAAAGGGTCTTCTGTCTGTGGAAGGCCTTCGACTTTTCAAGAGTATTTGTCTATAAAAGACCTTTAAAGGGGTTTCTGTCTATAATAGACCTTTGAAGGCTCTTCTGTTTATAGATGAAAGAAGACCATTAAACATACTTCTGTATTGAAGACCTCTAGCAGACATTCTGTCTATAGAGGAGGACCTTTGATGTGTCTTATGTTTATGGAAGACCTTTAAAAGGTCTTTCAATCCTCTCCCCCTAATATATACCTAATTTTTCCTTCTTGTCCACATTCTGTTTCATTCTTTTTCGTGTGATTTGTTTCCCCACCCCCACTCCAACGACATTTCTAACATTGCAATAAACAACATTTATGGTCCATCCCCCCGCTCTGGGGATGTAATAAAAACACTCCTTCTGTTGTTGCCGAAAATACATTTTCAAGTTGAAAACTCCAATAAAATGACAAAGTGAAACATTTTAACTTTTCCAATGCTTTCGGGAAAAGGAATTTTATGATGCAATCGGTAACTTTTCTTTCGATATATTTGAGAAAATGTCTTCGACAACATTATTGTTGTATTGAATATTTGCTAATATAAAGTTTTCGTGTTTTTATTCATGGAAGGGCATAAATTGACATGCTCGGCAGTGATATGGGAGAAAGAGCAATAAAAGTGGCAGAAAAGGGGAGTTGAGGCTAATAAATGAATTCAATTGTAAAGATGTTGAATATAATTCTTAAGAGGGGATGTTAGATTCAAGTTTAAGAAGTTTTTGCTGCAAATAAAGGAATGTTTAATTTTATTTATTTCCAATTGAAACATTTGCTGATAAGGCAATTAGAATGGAATCTTTAGATTAATATCAAGGAGAAGGTTATTTCGATTTTCTTCTTACCATTTTTTTATATTTCACTTAATATTATTACTTATTTATTGAATTAGTAAATTTTCAATTGTTTTAGAATGGTCACCTATGGCTTGTTTAGATACCCAAAAAACTAAAACAAATTAAGTAAATCTGTCATGCAATCTTCGCATTAAACCATGACGACTACACAAATGACCATTTAAAAATAGTTTTCTAAACACCAAAACGGTCACCACACTCCCCCTCACACTCAGTCTAACCTATAGATTCAAACTCCCTGCGTTGTTTTTGCCGAATTTTGTTTCAAATTAATAGCTGAAATGCTAACCGACCCTTTTGCATTTACAACAAACAAATTTATATCAAAAACAAGAGTTTACTCCGACTTTTCCTTCCTCCATCCTCTGCCAATTTAAAGAGTTTAGGACAAATTGCCAACATTTTATTACATTTTTTTCTCTCCGATTTGTTTCGGATAAATTACACACCATCGCGTCGTCATCGTGGTTGTCGTCATCAACAACCAACTGAGCAACGCGATAACAGACAAATAGACGACCAGCCTAGGCTGCCTGGTTGGCACACAGGCACTCATCTAGTTGCCAGCCAGCCTAGTGGAGAAATTGTTTCCGTCGCGCCTTCTAATGTTGCCGCTTTTTGTGTACTGCCGCATTGCTTACATTTTTTGGCTGGCTGATTGTCTGCACTGTGTTCGGTGTTGTTGTTGTTATTGTTACAACATATCAATTGTTCGCCATCCACCGTCCGTGCAATGTTTTGTGCAGCATATTTTTGTTGCGGTGGCTAGTTGCAACATAGAATAACTTCAGATAAAAATATGCATGCACACATACAAAGACATAGTAGGGGCAATGAGTAATTACATTAGGATGGAACACAGTTTTTAGGGGATACTTAAATTATTCCCAAAATTATGAAATTCATTTGATGAAAACATAATTAATGGCTGAGCAAAAGTTCTAGCATGAAAATACAAATTGCATAATAAAACGTTTCGCAAAAGAGCCTCGGAAGCGTTTTGCTCATTGTAACGTCCCAGGAAACCAATCGGAACAAAATTTGGACGCTTCGTCCGATGTCGGATCCGAAATCGTAACGATATCTTAACGAAAGTTGTATGAAGTGGTTGACATAATTTCGGAACGAAATGTCGATTTCGGCCCGATTTCGGAACTAAATCTGAAGAAAATCCTGGGAAATTCGAAAGGGAAATTTAATTCCGACATTCGCACAACTATTTCGCATTCGAAAAATCGTTCAGAAATCGGAACGAAATCTAAACGATTTTGCTTCGAAATTGTTCAGGCGTGTCGGACATCCGACATTTGGGTTGCTGGGGTGTTTCGATGTATTTTCTCACACAAAGATTTGTTTGCCTACCCAGAAGGCTTTACCAATAACCAAATACCCTCCGCGTATGACTGCGAAAATGCGAACCAGGAACGCCAAAAGTATTGGTATCAGAAAAAGTATGTCTAATTATTTCACTTAAAGATTCAACCAGAGCAGTTGTAACGGTTGCTTGGTGGGTAAGTTAGCGTAGGTCAGGACCTCTCACAGAAATTCATATAGGCATTTTTAGCAACTCGTTTGAGATTTATTTGAAGCTGATCTTATAACAAATAGCGTCTACTCAAAAATACAAGATAATGTTCCAGAATTTCATCCCATCCGAGGCTCCGCAGAAGACCTGGCTAAGTACTCTAGTAACTCTGGTTTTAAAAAGAGACCAGAATAGGTACTGTTGTCTCGTGAAATTATTTCTTTCCATAGCTCTGGGGGTAATCTGCATAAATGGCCCCTCCCCTCCCTCTCGTAGCAGACCTGTTTTAGTACTACCTTCTTGTCTCTTCGACTAAGTTGGGATCAATTCTAGGAGATAGTAAAACTAAATTCTAACAAGTAAGAAAAGCGTTAAGTTCGGTCGGGCCGAACTTTTTATACCCTCCACCACAAATTTCAGCCATTTCGGTGGATTAATGTGGCCACAACCTTCAAAATACCAAAATTCGGAAGGTACCGTTCTATGGGGGCTATATGATGGCGTGGACCTATACCTACAAATTTCTGGGGGAAAGTTTTATACGCCTCAAGAAGACTAAATACCAAATTTCAGCCATATCGGTGTAATAATGAGGCTAAAATGTTCAAAATATCGAAAAATCGGGATATATTGTATTATGGGGGCTATATCAACACGTGGACCTATATAAACATTTTATGGTAGAAATGTTTCTTAGCCTCTGGAAACACAAAATACAAAGTTACAACCGATTATTTGGTCAAATGGGTCTAATACATTCAAAATATATTAAAATGACGCGTACTTTAAAAGGGGTCTTATGTGGGGACTATACCAAAACGTGGACCTATATAACCCAACTTTGGTAGGAATGTTTTCTGGCCTCTGAAGACACAAAATACCAAATTACAACCAATTCTGTGGTCAAATGGGTCTAATACATTCAAAATATATTAAAATGACGCGTACTTTATATGGGGCATTATATGGGGGCTATACCAAAACGTGGACCTATATAACCCAACTTTGGTAGAAATATTTTTTGGCCTCTGGAGACACAAAGTACCAAATTACAACCAATTCGGTGGTAAAATGGGCCAAATATCTTAAAAATTCCTTAAAACGACTACGCGTCACGCGTCATTTTGTATGGGGGCTATACGAAAGCGTGGACCTACATAGCCCGCTTTCAATACCAAAAGTCCTACGTAAATATAACATATTTTCCCAAAATTTCATCAACCTACGTCAATCCGTTCGGACACTAGAGTGATTTCCACAGACGGACAGACAGACGGACAGACGGACGGACATGGCTATATCGATGTAGAATTGTACGCTGATCAAGAATATATATACTTTGTGGGGTCTACAATGATTATTTCGAGTAGTTACAAACGTAGTGACAAACTTAATATACCCCCATCCTATGGTGGAGGGTATAAAAACGGACCACTTGAGGTTTGGGCGTAAGGGAGTCAATAGGTACGGACACCTCAGAGGGTTCAACTTGGTGGGCTGATCATCACCGAATGGTTATACAAGGGGGAACCCCAGGGTTACGAAAATCTTTTAGGGTTAAAAACGACGGACCCATGTGCTTCGCACACTTTAAAGGAAAAAACGCGACGGACGAATGATCACAGATGGGCGGTCATATAAGGTTTAAAAGAGGAATGGACTTAAGGACAACGAACACTACTTATGAACCAAAGTTTATGATAATATCTTGGGGTTAAACACGACAGACCCAAGAGCTACGGAAACTCAGAGCGATTAACCCGACGGGCGGATGATCTCCGCAGACTTAAGCAAGGAATGAACCCCAGGTTTACGAAAACCTTTTAGGCTTATACGTGAGGATCTATGCCTAAGCTGTGGAAATTAGGGGTTACGAACTCCTCATAGGATTAAACTCTAGGACCCGAATATAATGGTCACCTTAAAGAGTTAAACACAAAGACATAGGAGTAAGGTGTACGACGCCAGGAATTACAGACACCTCATAGAAGTAAACGCGAGTATCCAAGGTTTACCTAAAGCTCCGAGAGTTAAACACGAGGGGAGAGGTATTGGCTGTGGGGCACACGCGAGGGAAGAGGTATTAGCTGTGGGGCACATAAATGAATGGACTTATATAAACCGATCTCGAGCGGTCCTTAAACGTAATTAAAAGACATTTATGGACTTAACTGGGAGTTAATTCGCCACGACCATCCGTCTGGCTGCCTGGTGCGCAAAACAACTCTCTAACGGATTAACCGATTTGGTTTAGATTTTATCATTTATTATTTTATTTATTTTATTTTGTCCAAACTTAGTTTAAGTTCGAAGATAGGCCATATCGGTCCACTCCTTCCGGTACCTTCTCTACAAAAATGTACGCTAAAATGGTGTGCACGATAACTCCCTCGTGTACCTCCCATACAAAATTTGGAAAATGTACAGTTCAACAGCTCGTCTCGGATCCTTTTGAAATTTTTTGCACCAAGTTCTTCTTGCGGGCCCAGTTAAGACGGCGCAAAATTTTTTCTGGGGATAGTCCATATTTCCTGATATAAAGGTCAAAAGCTCCAAAAAAGCCTGCCGGAACCAACTACACTGGGCTACATATGTTCGTATTTGTTTCGTTGTTCTGTGTTGAGAGCAGCATATCCCGGAATGCCTGCTCCGAATTCTTTCGGTCCGTGCCGGGACGGAGGAAATCCCAGGAACAATATATTTGTGCTCGGTTTGTCACTTCCGCATCTTCACCCACATCCAGCCTTCGGTGAGATGCAATAGATGTCAGGAGTCGTCGTCTGATTATGAGACTCACCCGCAGTCCCCTTGACAACAACCGCACATGCAGCCTTTAACACCAGCCGTTGTTGTCCCAATACCGGAAAATGCATCCTTTTTGCAATTTAATTGCAATGGACTCCGAGGTAAGATCGAGGAAATAGTAGATTTCATGAGTCGGAGAAATATCAAGGTCGCTGCGGTGCAAGAAACCAAGCTCAACAACAACTGTAGCTTACAACGTTGCGATGGTTACAACGTGCTAAGGAAGGATCGCACCAGAAGTGGAGGTTGGGGATAAGCTTTCCTATTGCACCAGTCTGTCCAATACAGACCTATCTCGCTTGAGAAATAGCCGCCGAGAAATAGCTGTATCTCAGATTATGTGCCTGACATTAGCCCGCTTTTGAAAGGTCATAATCGTCCGGTCCTGGGGCATTTTAATGCGCATCATGAGATGTGGCATTCGGCCCTCGGAAACGACAAGTGGGGTACAGCGCAGGCTGAGCAGATTGACAGCTCTACTTTTTGCACGGTCAATGAGGACGCCCATACCACAGTAAAAAGGAGAGTGTCACATTTCGCCAGACATAACCATCGTGTCACCTGGTCTGACATATGACGTTACCTGGCAACCCGTCATTTCCCTTGGATCAGACCATCTCCCCATAATTGTCTCCATTAGCAGACCACCCGATTTCATTACCTCTGAATGCCGCACATTCGTCAATCATAAGAAAGCTGATTGGCCGGGTTTCAGAGAGTTCACCAATCACCGCTTCGGAGAACTGCCCAACCCTTCTGATGTTCGGGTAGCGGAAAGAACGTTCCGAGACATCACCACTGCTGCAGCCGCTCGTCATATCCCTGCTGGTCGAATACCCTAAGTAAGACCAATTTTCCCAGCCTAGGCGACGGGATAAGCAAATGAGCGTGATGAGCTTCGTCGAACCATCCCCAATGACCCCAGAGTCAGGGAGCTGACACTGGAAGTTAACAGGCTGGTCGACGAGCATAAGCTGAACAAGTGGTTAAATCATCTGAAGAGTTGCCACATTGGAGCCGATATAGGTAAATTGTGGGCAACGGTTAAGTCACTCTAGAAACCTCAGTCACGTTTGAACACGTTGCGTTGACTGACCCGAAGAGGTGCGCAAGTTATTTCAATCGACAGTTTGTCGAGCACCCCTAGAGTGACAGGGCAAAGTTAAGAGTATTACGTCGCATCAGATCTCTTCCCGCCGAGGAGGAACCGCCACAGTTTACAATGGATGATGTTGCCGATGCCATCAGGAGCGCTAAATCATCCAAAGCGTTGGGCCCTGATGGAATCTCCATGGTAATGCTGAAGCAGCTGGATGAGCCAAGAGTGGAGTATCTCACTAAAGTTCTCCACTTGTCGCTATCCACCCGGCAAAGATGCCAGCAAAAGTGAATCGTACAGGCCGATTTCGCTTTTGTCGCCCGTAGCAAAGACTCTTGGGGCTTAGTCCTCCCCAGTATCAGAAATAGCTATCAAGTTGCCGATCATCAGCATGGTTTCCGTAAGCAGCAAAGCACGACAACTGCGCTGCACGCCATTACCACACATATTTGTCAAGGACTCAACCAGAGCAAGTCGGGCGATAGGACAGGGTTAATGGCGCTCGACTTATCAAAAGCCTGTATGTCTGTCAAGCACTTCAAACTGTTTGAGGACATTGAAAAGGCAACTCTCCGGCCAAGTTTGAAACGTCGGATAATCAATCATATGTCAGTACGTGGAATTCAGGAACAAGTAGTCCAAGCCCCGTAGAGTTAAGTGGGGAGTTCCCCAGGATGGGGTGATATCTCCGGAACTGTTTAACCTCTATCTCTACTGTATTCCCCCCCCCCCCCCCCCATTCCAGACGAAATCGTAAAGTATGCGGATAATCATACGATCTTGGCGTCAGGTAGCTTTCCTGATGTAATTTCTGAAGGGCTGAACTCCTATGACTGATCGTACATGCGAGAAATATGCAAATATCTGCCGCTAAATCTACGCCCACTATATTTACCACATGGACTGCCCATGAACACTGAGTTGAATGTCATGGTCGATATTAGCAAAATTCCGACAACCCACTACTCCAAGATTCTAGGGGTCACATTCGACAGCATGTACACGTCGTCCGCGCATGCCAAAGCTATATGAGACAAGCTGAGATGTTGGAACAAGGAAATCATGTCGGTACAGCCGGCAGCACATAGGGTGCTGAGAAAGGAATGTCGTTGACCACATATAACTCGATACGTTGTTCTGTGATATATTATGCGGCGCTGGTGTGATCTGTGAATATAGGTGCAACGCGATGGAAAATATTCAAACTTGTCAGAATGCCGACCTGAGAACCGCCTCAGGGTGCCTCATCATGTCTTCAGTGGACCATCTACATGAGGATACAAAGATCCTTCCAATAAGGCAACACTATGGCATGCTCGCGTGGCAATACTTGTTTGGGTGTTACCGTGAAAACCATTTAAATCTCCGTATGGTGGATAGGACCCCCATACGCAATCATGTCAAAACGGATCTGCATTATCTAGAAAGAGAGGCGCAACGTTACAAGATAGAACCCCTAATTCAGAAAGAGTTTCAAGCAGGTTTGAATTCAAACAGATGTAGTCGCATGTGCCATAAACAACTATCGTGTGAATGCGGTCATAGGAGAACTTCCTGCATTTATTGCATCAGCTGTCATGACAAACGAAGGTAGTTTTGGTTCAACTACGCTCGGGACAGTACAACCGTCTAAATTTCTATAGGTCAAGGATTGATGCCACTCTGCAAAACAACTGTCCAGAATGCGGCACAAGCCCGCACAATATACTGCACCTTTTCAACTGCCTACTAACCCTACTCAACTAACTTTAGTAGCTTTGTGGTTATAACCCGTCGAAGCAGTCTCATTTCTAGAACTGGAAATAGACCCAGAATCAGATTAAGCAGAAAAACGAACTTACAAACATATCACGTGTTGTTACAAGAACACCAAACACTTGATTTTTCCTTTTGTCGGGATTTTGACGTTTCTCAGCTGGAGGGTTAAAGTTCTTTTTACATGATCTGATACAAATTATTTTTCTTTCTGCTTTCTGATTATTAATTGCGAATACACAATAAATTAATTATATGCTTTCAATTTAGTTTTAAGCGGCATCGTTTTGATTTCTTCGATTCTAAAATGAACACATCATCTACAAAAGACTCCATCCACTTTTTGCTACAAAGCATCCTAATATCCATATCCAGAGATATTTGAAACATTTACCTCAAATTTCATTACTAAAATGTATATCTATGTGTGTATGTGTAGATTTTAGTTTTGTTATGGTATTGTTTATTGTTTTGGCTGCCACACACATGCATTAACATACACACACACACTTACACCAAGAAGGCGTCATAGTCGTTTGGCATTACCGAGGTTTTACACAAATGCCTAAGTGAAACTTTTAGTACTTTTTTGCCACTTTAGGCTTCGCTTCCCTTTTTGCTCATTGTTTTGTTGCAATTTTTTCTATTTTGGGCGATAAAACAAAAACTAAAGTGCCCAATAGATAAATAGAGAGTACTTTTGTTAGTGGCAGTTCAACTTAAACATAAAAAAAGAAAAATAAAGTTGTTGTTATTTTTTCTGTTAGTTTATGAAGTGAAGTGAATGCTTAAGTTAAGGAAAAACAATTTATGAGTTTATTGAGTGGAAAACATTGGCAAAAGAATTTTAATTGTGTTTAGAAATGTATTGGAAAAAAATATTGTAATGTATTTTTGTCACTAAATTAAGAGGAGGGCAATTGAGTGCATAACTAATGGTTGGTCACATGGAACTTTGAAGAAATTTTTAGCTTACAAAAAAAAACAAATAAAAAATCCAGTCGAATTTGCCGACAGCATGGGTTATGAATGTATAAGTAAATTTATAACAGGAGTAGTGGATAAATTTTGTCATAAACAGATCCCTAATTTAAAAATAAATAGCATTTTCACAAATTTGTTGGCCTTTGTGGGCCAGGTAACAGACCCAATCTATACAGCCCGCACTAACAAAAAAACATAATCCCTCCTAAGTTTTAAGAATACCACTTCGGCGTGCTTTTTAGAGTATTCGGCCCATTATCGATAGAAGTATGGCGACCAAAATTATAGAAAAAATAGATAACATGCAGACAACAAAAAGCTACTAAAAACTTTAGCGCGAGAGTTGTATGAAGTAGTGACCCTACATGTTGGTACATACTGGGGTTCCTATCTAAGAAAGAATTGACTTCTCCTCGCAAAAAAGTGGTCTTAAATTTTATTGAAGCGCAAAAATGTTAAAGCTGATGAGGTACCTGAAGGAATGGATCGGTCCAGTCCATATTTGAATTTTAGTTATGGTGCCCACCAGTAATTTTCGTTTAGATTTCTTAGATCTCTTGGACCATTATGTCTGGAAGCATGGACTTAAAAATAAAAATAAAATGATGTCGTTATAAATAGGAACACAATGATTAACTTCGGTAATAATTCAAAACTATGCTCAGAACAGCCATTATACGGCACCTAAACGAAAATTTTAAACTTTCGTGATGGAGATACTTAAAGTTGTTGTCCGATATAGATCACATCGGGTACTCAATTTGAAATTTATCGTAAGTTATATAAGGAAATATGGACTTCCCTCCGAAAAAAAAAAACTATACTCATTCTACGTTCGCAGGGAAGATCTGTTAAGATGTTGGTTGGTCTCAAAAAGCTATTTTAAGATTTTCGATGGTTGTACATAATCTTTAAAAGCGTTTAATAGCTTTGTGTGACCTCAAAAAGCTTTTTACAGACTTTGAGAGGTCTCAAACACATTTCTAAGGGTTTGTGTTGAGGTGGTGCATTCTGTGGTCTCCGAAAGTCCATCAACATCACTGTTTTGGTTATTTTGAAACAGGTTTCAACGAGTTCCGTTGTTTCAAAAAGATTTGATGTGTTTTCAAAAAGCTGTTTAAGGCTGTGTGTCCTGTCAAAAACTGTTGAAGGTTTTGTAAGGCCCCAAAAAAATTTAAGTGGTTTCAAAAAGCTTTTAGAGACTTTGAGTGGTATAATATGGCTTCGCGTGGTCTGAAACAACCCTTCAACATTCCTAAAACAAGTAAAAAAGTATCAGTCGGCTTTGCCGACAGAGATATACCCTCAGCCTGTGCAAAATGAAACCCTTTTTTCACAAAAAACTTATGTATTTAGGGGGTTTCAAAATTTTGGTCGTATGAACCGACAAAAATGTTGATTAGGATTAAAGTTAAAAAATTTTGTGGAAAAGGTACATAAAGGAATGGACCGACATAGACCATGGGGGTGCCATTGGGGGTTTTTACACCCTTCGGGCTGTTTTCTCAAGTATGGACTTGCCCCTGAAACAACTTTTACCATTGTAATTGAGGCAGCGAATGTAAGTTGCTTCAACAAAAATCAAAGTGATTCAATAGCAGGTCGTAAAGTGAACTTATCCAAAATGTTGTGTGGGAGGTACGGGATGGAGTGGACAAATATAGTCTATATTCGAACCTGATCTATATCTGGTAGATATTATGAGAATGTGTAAAGTATGGACCAAATCGGTCACTCCCATCAAGAGTTATCATGCGCACAATTTTTCCGAATATTTTTGAACTTTTGTGGGGTAAGTACCTGAAGGAGTGGACCGATATGGCTTATCTACGAACTTAAACTAAGTTTGGAAACAATATTACGAAGGCAAAATTTTGGCCGGAATCGGCATATCCGTTCGAGGATTATCTTGCGGTCCATAAACATGGTGTCATAGGGTTTGTTTTTCAACTTTCAGGCTATTTTATGGACTTGCCACTGAGGAAACGTGTACCTTCGTATAGGGGACAGTGAATACAAGATGTTACAACAAAAACCAAGGCGATTCGAGAGCAGGTCCTAAACTGAACATTTCCGAAATTTTGTGTGAGAGGTACTCGAAGGAGTTTACCGATTGAGTCCATATTGGAACCTCATCTAAGTCTGGTAGAAATTTCATAATGTGCAAAGCATGGACCAAATCGGTTACTTCCTTCAAGAGTTATCGTACGCACAAATTTTCCGAACATTTTCGAACTTTTGTGGGGGAGGTACCGGAAGGTGTGGACCGATATAATCTATCTTTGCACTTGAACTAAGTTTGGACAAAATATTACGAAAGCCAAATTTTGGACCGAATCGGCATATCCGTTCCAGAGTTATCTTGCGCTCCAACCACTACACACTGTGTCATAGAGTTTTTTGTAATTTTTTTCAGGCTATTTTCTCAGGAAGTATGGACTTGCCCCTAATGAAACTTACAGTGTCGTATAGAGGACATCGAATACAACTTGCGTAAACAAAAATCAAAGCGATTCGAGACCAGTTCCTAAACTGAACTTTTCCGAAATTTTGTGTGGGAGGTACCCGAAGGGGTGGACCGATTGAGTCCATATTGGAACCTCATCTAAGTTTGGTAGAAATTACACGATGTGCAAAGTATGGACCAAATCGGTTATTTCCTTCGAGAGTTATCGTGCGCACAAGTTTTGCGACAATTTTTGAACATTTGTGGGGTACCTGAAGGAGTGGACCTATATATCGAATCTGGACAAAACATTTCGATACCCAAAATTTGAACCGAATCGATCGATCCGTTCGAGAGTTATCGTGCGCACCAGCCACACAGACAGACAGACGGACGGACATTGCTAGATCTACTCAAAGTTGTCTGAAACGGATATCGTGCAAACATACTTGGGGTCTAAAACCATTATTTCGACGAGGCACATTTTTGGTCGTATCAAAGTGTAAATATCCTCTTTAGCCCAAAGGCTGAGGGTATAATAACAATGCTGGGTCATCTGTATGAAAAGTCTGGAAATGTTTTTATACCCTCAGAATTTATCCTAACGAGGTTACACGTTTCATTAGAGGCAAGTCCATACTTTCTGAAAAAATAGCCTGAATCTGCAAAAAAAAAAATCCGTAAGACTCTGTCGATTCGGTAGAAAATTTGGCCTACAAATATCCATTCCAAAGATAGTTTAAGTTTGAAGATAAGACATATCGCTTCACTCCTTCAGGTACCGCCCCCACAAAAGTTCAAATTTTGTCTGTAAAATGGCGTACTCTCGAGTCACACTGATTTTTCTTAAATCAACTTGCATTCGCTGCCCCCATTACGACGCTAAAAGTTTTTTTCAGGAGCAACTCCATACTTCTTGAGAAAACAGCCCGAAAAGTGCAAAAAACTATGGCACTATATGTAGTGGCTGGAGAGCACGATAACTCTCGAACTGATCAACAGATTTGATCCAAAGTTTGGCCTTCGTCAAATATAGTCCAAACTTAGATTCAGTTCGAAGATGAGCAATACCGGTTTACAACTTCCCGTACTACCCCCAATATTCTCTTGAATTCTCTTGAACTGTTCAAATAAGTTTGTCCAAACTTTGGATTTCCTAATATTTTGTCCAAATTTAGTTTAACTTCTAAAACTGTAGGGAACATTCCTTACAAAAGTTCAACATTTGTGCCCGTAATGGACTATATCGGTCCATTCCTTCAAGTATCTTCTCCGCAACACTTTTGAATTTTAATCCTAATTTACATTTTTGTTGGCAAGTTCAAATGTCCAAAAGATGCTGAAAATACCCTAAATACAGTTCATCGATCCGTAGATGAAAGTTTCAATTCATATTGGATGTGGGTATATCTGTCGGCAAAGCCGACTGATAAATTTTTACTTGTTAAGTGTTTGGTTGTATCAAAAAGCATTCAAAGCATTGTGTGATCTCCAAAAACTTTAGAGGGATGTGAGTTATCTGACTTTGTGCGGTCACAAATTTTTTTTAGAGCTTTGAGTGTTTACTAAAATCATTCAAAAAATCGACGTTTATTGTCATATTTGGAAGCTCTCAAAATATTTAAAAAATCCATGTTTATTGCCTTCATTGGAAGCTCTCACAAAATCTTTAAAAGATCCACGTTTATTATCGTCTTTGGAAGCTCTCAAAAAGCTTAAAAATTCCATGATTATTGCCCACTTTGGAAGATCTTAAAAATCTTAAAAAACCCACGTTTATGGTCTTCTATGGAAGCTCTCAAAAATCTTTAAGAAATTCAAGTTTATAGTATTCTTTAGAAGCTGTCAAAAATCTTTAAAAAATCCACCTATATGTCCTCTTTGGAGGCTCTCAAAAATCTTTAAAAAAAAACACATTTACTGTCATATTTCAAGGCCAGGAAAAAAAGTAAAAAAAAATTCAAGCTTGTTGTGTCTTCTGTGAAAGCTCTCAACATCTTTAAAAATTCAACATTATTGTCTTTTTGGAGCTCTTTAAAATCTTTAAAATATCCACGTTTATTGTTCTGTGGGGGCGGGGCCACCGTGGTGCAATGGTTAGCACGTCCGCCTTGCACTCAGAAGGTCTGCGGTTCGAATCCCAGGCCAAGCAACATCATTAAAATTTCAACGGCAAAATTCCCCCTCAGTAATGTTGGCGACATTTCCTGAGTATTTCAGCCATGAAAAACTTCTCTACAAGTGGTGTCGTAGGACACGCCGTTCGAACTCGGCGATAAAAAGTAAGTCCCATATCATTGAGCCAATATGAATCGGCGTGCACTCATTGATATGAGAGAAGTCTCCCTTGTCCCTTCCGGGATGTTATGGGAACATATGTATGTATGTATGTGTGGAAGCTTTAAAAAAAAATCTTTTAAAAATCCACTTTGTTTGTCCCCATAGAAGCTATGAAGCTATCTTTATAAAATCCATTTTGTTTGTCTTTAAAAATCTACGCTTACTGTCCTCTTCAGAAGCTCTGAAAAATCTTTTGAAAATCCACGTTTATGGTCCTCTTTGAAAGCTTTGAAAAATATTTTAAAAATCTCTGTGTATTAACATCTTTGGAAGCTCACAAACAATTTTTATAAAATCCAAGTTTACTGTCCTCATTGGAAGCTCACAAAAATCCTTAAAAAATCCAAAATTATTTTCCTCTTTGAAAGCTCTCAAAAATCTTTAAAAAAAATTACGTTTATTGTCTACTTTGGAAGCTCTCAAAAATATTTAAAAAATACACGTTTATTGTCTTATTTGGAAGCTCTCAAAAGTCTTTAAAACAATTCACATTTATTGTCCTCTTTGGAAGCTCTCAAAAATATTTAAAAAATACACGTTTATTGTCTTCTTTGGAAGCTCTCAAATATCTTTAAAAAATCTACATTTACTGTCCTCTTTAGAAGCTTTGAAAAATCTTTTAAAAATCCACTCTATTGTATATCTATCGGCAAAGTCGACTGATACATTTTTACTTGTTGAGGGTTTGGTTGTCTCAAAAGCGTTTCAAAGCATTGTGTGATCTCAAAAAGCTTTAGAGGGATTTGAGTTATCTGACTTTGTGGGGTCACAATTTTTTTTTTAAGCTTTGAGTGTTTACTAAATCCTTCAAACTACAAGTTTGCGCTCTCTTCAACTATTAAAAAAAAATTATTTAAAAAATCCACACTTATTGCCTTCTTTGGAAGCTCTCACAAAATTGTAAAAAAAATGTTTAAAAATTCCACGATTATTGTCTACTTTGAGGCTTTGAAAAATTATAATTATATAATCTTTTAAAATCCACATTTTTGTCCACTTTGAAAAATCTTTAAAAATTCAAGTTTACTGTCCACTTTGGAAGCTCTAAAATATTTAAAAATCCACTTCCATTGTTCACTATGGAAATTCTTAGAAATTTTCAAAAATTAAAAAAAAAATGAAAATCTACAACAATTGTCCGCTTTGGAAGCTCCAAAAAATCTTAAAAAAATTGAAACTCTCAAAAATCTTTAAAAAATCCACTTTGGAAGCTATTAAAAGTCAATAAAAAGTCCTTTTCATGGCACAATTTTCAAGCTCCTCCTCATTAAAAAAATCCATGTTTATTTTCCTCTTTGGAACCACTAAAAATCCACGGGCATTGTCCCCTTTGGAAGCACTCAATAATTTTTAAAAAATCACCGCTTATTGTCCAGTTTAGAAGCTCTGTAAAATCTTTAAGAAAATTCACGCTTATTGTCCACTTTGGAAGCTCTGTAAAATCTTTAAGAAAATTCACGCTTATTGTCCACTTTGGAAGCTCTGAAAAATATTTAAAAAATCCACGTCGTCTTTAGAAGCTCTGAAAAATATTTAAAAAATCCACGTCGTCTTTAGAAGCTCTGAAAAATATTTAAAAAATCCACGTCGTCTTTAGAAGCTCTGAAAAATATTTAAAAAATCCACGTCGTCTTTAGAAGCTCTGAAAAATATTTAAAAAATCCACGTCGTCTTTAGAAGCTCTGAAAAATATTTAAAAAATCCACGTCGTCTTTAGAAGCTCTGAAAAATATTTAAAAAATCTACGTCGTCTTTAGAAGCTCTGAAAAATATTTAAAAAATCCACGTCGTCTTTAGAAGCTCTGAAAAATATTTAAAAAATCCACGTCGTCTTTAGAAGCTCTGAAAAATATTTTAAAAATCCACGTCGTCTTTAGAAGCTCTGAAAAATATTTAAAAAATCTACGTCGTCTTTAGAAGCTCTGAAAAATATTTAAAAAATCCACGTCGTCTTTAGAAGCTCTGAAAAATATTTAAAAAATCCACGTCGTCTTTAGAAGCTCTGAAAAATATTTAAAAAATCCACGTCGTCTTTAGAAGCTCTGAAAAATATTTAAAAAATCCACGTCGTCTTTAGAAGCTCTGAAAAATATTTAAAAATCCACGTCGTCTTTAGAAGCTCTGAAAAATATTTAAAAAATCCACGTCGTCTTTAGAAGCTCTGAAAAATATTTAAAAAATCCACGTCGTCTTTAGAAGCTCTAAAAAATATTTAAAAAATCCACGTCGTCTTTAGAAGCTCTGAAAAATATTTAAAAAATCCACGTCGTCTTTAGAAGCTCTGAAAAATATTTAAAAAATCCACGTCGTCTTTAGAAGCTCTGAAAAATATTTAAAAAATCCACGTCGTCTTTAGAAGCTCTAAAAAATATTTAAAAAATCCACGTCGTCTTTAGAAGCTCTGAAAAATATTTTAAAAATCCACGTCGTCTTTAGAAGCTCTGAAAAATATTTAAAAAATCCACATCGTCTTTAGAAGCTCTGAAAAATATTTAAAAAAATCCACGTCGTCTTTAGAAGCTCTGAAAAATATTTAAAAAATCCACATCGTCTTTAGAAGCTCTGAAAAATATTTAAAAAATCCACGTCGTCTTTAGAAGCTCTGAAGAATATTTAAAAAATCCACGTCGTCTTTAGAAGCTCTGAAAAATATTTAAAAAATTCCACGTCGTCTTTAGAAGCTCTAAAAAATATTTAAAAAATTCCACGTCGTCTTTAGAAGCTCTGAAAAATATTTAAAAAATCCACGACGTCTTTAGAAGCTCTAAAAAATATTTAAAAAATCCACGTCGTCTTTAGAAGCTCTAAAAAATATTTAAAAAATCCACGTCGTCTTTAGAAGCTCTGAAAAATATTTAAAAAATCCACGTCGTCTTTAGAAGCTCTGAAAAATATTTTTAAAATCCACATCGTCTTTAGAAGCTCTGAAAAATATTTAAAAAATCCACGTCGTCTTTAGAAGCTCTGAAAAATATTTAAAAAATCCACGTCGTCTTTAGAAGCTCTGAAAAATATTTAAAAAATCCACGTCGTCTTTAGAAGCTCTGAAAAATATTTAAAAAATCCACGTCGTCTTTAGAAGCTCTGAAAAATATTTAAAAAATCCACGTCGTCTTTAGAAGCTCTGAAAAATCGTTAAAAAGTCCATGTCGTCCTTAGAAGCTCTGAAAAATATTTAAAAAATTCACGTCGTCTTTAGAAGCTCTGAAAAATCTTTAAAAAATCCATGTCGTCCTTAGAAGCTCTGAAAAATATTTTAAAAAATCCACGTCCGTTTAAAAATCCACGTTTATTGTCCTTTTTGGAAGCTCTCAAAAACCTTTAGAAAAATCATGTTTATTGTCCTCTTTGGAAACTCTGAAAAATCTTTAAAAAAAATGCACATTTATTGCTGGAAATATTTCCACTGGGATTTTTCCATCACTTTCTTGGCATTCAGGTTTCCTTTCAATGTTGTTGCATCCTTTGAGAATACAAATAACGCAAAAATACCCATTACAATCAAGACGTACATGAATATTTTTTGTTCCTTCGTCATCTTTGGAAGGTATTAAACTATTTCTTTGTTGAAGTACAAATAGAAAATATTTTCACAGATGGTGTAAATAATAGCTTAAAATATGAATGTCTTAAGTAGTTTTGCATAAAGATTTGTAAAATAAGAAATAGATGCATGTACATTTGTTTAGTTTACCAAATTGCTATACTTTTGCATTTTTGCACTTTAAGCATTTTTTCTTGTTGTCCCAATATTTATTCTTTCCTTCACCCATAAAGAAATTGCAATTGTCAACAACAATTCGTATTTTATGACAAAACTTGTCTTCAATCAAAGCAACAGCATTCATTCGTTGTTGTTTGTTTTCTTCTTTTGAGTTGAGTTTTGGATAATCCTTTGAAAAGAAAACAAAAAATAAACACAAAACTAGTTGGGAATTACTACAAAGCAAAAAAGGAAAAAATAATACATCTCTTAACAAAAATAGTTTATTTACAACTAGGATATGATACTTTGAGAAGAATATAAAAATGAAACAGAATGGTTGAATAATCTTTGACAATAAAACACAAAATGAGTTGTTAAAAATATGTATGTATGTAAATTTCATTTCTTTCCTTTATTGTAATTTTAATAATGGAGAAAATCCCTCTATTAATTACATGTCATGTTGCAAACGAAAATGAGCTTTATTCTCATTTTTAAAGGTAGTTTCTTGCTATCCTTTCATTATCCATAGCTTCTGGACATCACATTAAATCGTAATGAATTGTTTCAGCTGTTACAAAATAAACATCACGACACGCTGCAATCACATCGGATGACAAAAAATAGTTTCTTTTTTTCGCAGTTTAACTGCCTTTAAACATGAAATATATTTTTTTTTATAAAAACAGACTCTGATTTCAAAGAAAATCTCATTTTACAAACAACAAAAACGATACAGAAAACGTAATGGGGCCATTATGTTTGCTTCATCACCAACCAGCAAATGCCACCACCAACTGCAAACCATCCATGGTAGGATCAGTGGATGGCGTTACCTTGAAACACATTTATTCCATTGTTGTTACAATTTTTTTCTGGCAAACAACAACATCTGAACGAATTGCTTCGATTTGGTATTGATTTTTTGTGCACTTGGGAATATAATGCGGAAAAAATTGAAATATGTACATATTTTTTCGTTGACACTCAATATGGGAGATTAAAGAAGTATAAAATATATGTACACTGAGAAAAACATAGAATTGAATGTTCCATTCTAAAAAGTAAAAATTTTTTGGGGAAATTTTACAAGGAAATTTCACAACAAAGAAGCGTGGATTTTTAAAAATTATTTTTGAGGAAATTTCACAACAAAGAAGCGTGGATTTTTAAAAATTATGTTTTGAGGAAATTTCACAACAAAGAAGCGTGGATTTTAAAAAATTATTTTTTGAGGAAATTTCACAACAAAGAATCGTGGATTTTTAAGAATATTTTTTGAGGAACCTTCACAACAAAGAAGCGTGGATATTTAAAAATTATTTTTTGGGGAAATTTCACAAGAAAGAAGCGTGGATTTTAAAAAATTATTTTTTGAGGAAATTTCACAACAAAGAAGCGTGGATTTTTAAGAATATTTTTTCAACAACTTTTACAACAAAGAAACTTGAATTTTTAGGATTATTTTTACAACAAATAAACGTGGATTTTTAAACATATTTTTTCAACAACTTTCACAACAAAGAATCGTGGATTTTTAAGAATATTTTTTCAACAACTTTTACAACAAAGAAACTTGAATTTTTAGGATTATTTTTACAACAAATAAACGTGGATTTTTAAACATATTTTTTCAACAACTTTCACAACAAAGAAGCGTGGATTTTTAAGAATATTTTTTCAACAACTTTTACAACAAAGAAACTTGAATTTTAAGATTATTTTTACAACAAATAAACGTGGATTTTTAAGAATATTTTTTCAACAACTTTCACAACAAAGAAGCGTGGATTTTTAAGAATATTTTTTCAACAACTTTCACAACAAAGAAGCGTGGATTTTTAAGAATATTTTTTCAACAAAGAAGCGTGGATTTTTAAGAAAATTTTTTCAACAACTTTCACAACAAAGTAGCGCGGATTTTTAAGGATATTTTTTCAACAACTTTCACAACAAAGAAGCTTGGATTTTTAAGAATATTTTTTCAACAACTTTCACAACAAAGAAGCGTGGATTTTTAAGAATATTTTTTCAACAACTTTTACAACAAAGAAACTTGAATTTTTAGGATTATTTTTACAACAAATAAACGTGGATTTTTAAGAATATTTTTTCAACAACTTTCGCAACAAAGAAGCGTGGATTTTTAAGAATATTTTTTCAACAACTTTTACAACAAAGAAACTTGAATTTTTAGGATTATTTTTACAACAAATAAACGTGGATTTTTAAACATATTTTTTCAACAACTTTCACAACAAAGAAGCGTGGATTTTTAAGAATATTTTTTCAACAACTTTCACAACAAAGAAGCGTGGATTTTTAAGAATATTTTTTCAACAACTTTCACAACAAAGAAGCGCGGATTTTTAAGGATATTTTTTCAACAACTTTCACAACAAAGAAGCTTGGATTTTTAAGAATATTTTTTCAACAACTTTCACAACAAAGAAGCGTGGATTTTTAAGAATATTTTTTCAACAACTTTTACAACAAAGAAACTTGAATTTTTAGGATTATTTTTACAACAAATAAACGTGGATTTTTAAGAATATTTTTTCAACAACTTTCGCAACAAAGAAGCGTGGATTTTTAAGAATATTTTTTCAACAACTTTTACAACAAAGAAACTTGAATTTTTAGGATTATTTTTACAACATATAAACGTGGATTTTTAAACATATTTTTTCAACAACTTTCACAACAAAGAAGCGTGGATTTTTAAGAATATTTTTTCAACAACTTTTACAACAAAGAAACTTGAATTTTAAGATTATTTTTACAACAAATAAACGTGGATTTTTAAGAATATTTTTTCAACAACTTTCACAACAAAGAAGCGTGGATTTTTAAGAATATATTTCAACAACTTTCACAACAAAGAAGCTTGGATTTTTAGGAATATTTTTTCAACAACTTTCACAACAAAGAAGCGTGGATTTTTAAGAATATTTTTTCAACAACTTTCACAACAAAGAAGCGTGGATTTTTAAGAATATTTTTTCAACAACTTTCACAACAAAGAAGCGTGGATTTTTAAGAATATTTTTTCAACAACTTTCACAACAAAGAAGAGTGGATTTTTAAGAATATTTTTTCAACAACTTTCACAACAAAGAAGCGTGGATTTTTAAGAATATTTTTTCAACAACTTTCACAACAAAGAAGCGTGGATTTTTAAGAATATTTTTTCAACAACTTTCACAACAAAGAAGCGTGGATTTTTAAGAATATTTTTTCAACAACTTTCACAACAAAGAAGCGAGGATTTTTAAGAATATTTTTCAACAACTTTCACAAAAAAGAAGCGTGGATTTTTAAGAATATTTTTTCAACAACTTTCACAAAAAAGAAGCGTGGATTTTTAAGAATATTTTTTCAACAACTTTCACAACAAAGAAGCGTGGATTTTTAAGAATATTTTTCAACAACTTTCACAACAAAGAAGAGTGGATTTTTAAGAATATTTTTTGAACAACTTTCACACCAAAGAAGCGTGGATTTTTAAGAATATTTTTTTAACAACTTTCGCAACAAAGAAGTGTGGATTTTTAAGAATATCTTTTCAACAACTTTCACAACAAAGAAGCGTGGATTTTTAAGAATATTTTTTCAACAACTTTCACAACAAAGAAGCGTGGATTTTTAAGAATATTTTTTCAACAACTTTCACAACAAAGAAGCGTGGATTTTTAAGAATATTTTTCAACAACTTTCACAACAAAGAAGAGTGGATTTTTAAGAATATCTTTTCAACAACTTTCACCACAAAAAAAAGTGGATTTTTAAGAATATCTTTTCAACAACTTTCACAACAAAGAAGCGTGGATTTTTAAGAATATTTTTTTAAACAACTTTCACAACAAAGAAGCGTGGATTTTTAAGAATATCTTTTCAACAACTTTCACAACAAAGAAGCGTGGATTTTTAAGAATATCTTTTCAACAACTTTCACAACAAAGAAGCGTGGATTTTTAAGAATATTTTTTCAACAACTTTCACAACTAAGAAGCGTGGATTTTTAAGAATATTTTTTCAACAAATTTCACAACAAAGAAGCGTGGATTTTTAAGAATATTTTTTCAACAACTTTCACAACAAAGAAGCGTGGATTTTTAAGAATATTTTTTCAACAACTTTCACAACAAAGAAGCGTGGATTTTTAAGAATATTTTTTCAACAACTTTCACAACAAAGAAGTGTGGATTTTTAAGAATATTTTTTCAACAACTTTCACAACAAAGAAGCGTGGATTTTTAAGAATATTTTTTCAACAACTTTCACAACAAAGAAGCGTGGATTTTTAAGAATATTTTTTCAACAACTTTCACAACAAAGAAGCGTGGATTTTTAAGAATATTTTTTCAACAACTTTCACAACAAAGAAGCGTGGATTTTTAAGAATATTTTTTTAAACAACTTTCACAACAAAGAAGCGTGGATTTTTAAGAATATCTTTTCAACAACTTTCACAACAAAGAAGCGTGGATTTTTAAGAATATCTTTTCAACAACTTTCACAACAAAGAAGCGTGGATTTTTAAGAATATTTTTTCAACAACTTTCACAACAAAGAAGCGTGGATTTTTAAGAATATTTTTTCAACAAATTTCACAACAAAGAAGCGTGGATTTTTAAGAATATTTTTTCAACAACTTTCACAACAAAGAAGCGTGGATTTTTAAGAATATCTTTTCAACAACTTTCACAACAAAGAAGCGTGGATTTTTAAGAATATTTTTTCAACAACTTTCACAACGAAGAAGCGTGGATTTTTAAGAATATTTTTTCAACAACTTTCACAACAAAGAAGCGTGGATTGTTAAGAATATTTTTTCAACAACTTTCACAACAAAGAAGCGTGGATTTTTAAGAATATTTTTTCAACAACTTTCACAACAAAGAAGCGTGGATTTTTAAGAATATGTTTTCAACAACTTTCACAACAACGAAGAGTGGATTTTTAAGAATATTTTTTCAACAACTTTCACAACAAAGAAGAGTGGATTTTTAAGAATATTTTTTCAACAACTTTCACAACAAAGAAGAGTGGATTTTTAAGAATATTTTTGAGGAACCTTCACAACAAAGAAGCGTGGATTTTTAAGAATATTTTTCAACAACTATCACAACAAAGAAGAGTGGATTTTTAAGAATATTTTATCAACAACTTTCACAACAAAGAAGCGTGGATTTTTAAGAATATTTTTTCAACAACTTTCACAACAAAGAAGCGTGGATTTTTAAGAATATTTTTTCAACAACTTTCACAACAAAGAAGCGTGGATTTTTAAGAATATTTTTTCAACAACTTTCACAACAAAGAAGCGTGGATTTTTAAGAATATTTTTTCAACAACTTTCACAACAAAGAAGCGTGGATTTTTAAGAATATTTTTTCAACAACTTTCACAACAAAGAAGCGTGGATTTTTAAGAATATTTTTTCAACAACTTTCACAACAAAGAAGCGTGGATTTTTAAGAATATTTTTTCAACAACTTTCACAACAAAGAAGCGTGGATTTTTAAGAATATTTTTTCAACAACTTTCACAACAAAGAAGCGTGGATTTTTAAGAATATTTTTTCAACAACTTTCACAACAAAGAAGCGTGGATTTTTAAGAATATTTTTTCAACAACTTTCACAACAAAGAAGCGTGGATTTTTAAGAATATTTTTTCAACAACTTTCACAACAAAGAAGCGTGGATTTTTAAGAATATTTTTTCAACAACTTTCACAACAAAGAAGCGTGGATTTTTAAGAATATTTTTTCAACAACTTTCACAACAAAGAAGCGTGGATTTTTAAGAATATTTTTTCAACAACTTTCACAACAAAGAAGCGTGGATTTTTAAGAATATTTTTTCAACAACTTTCACAACAAAGAAGCGTGGATTTTTAAGAATATTTTTTCAACAACTTTCACAACAAAGAAGCGTGGATTTTTAAGAATATTTTTTCAACAACTTTCACAACAAAGAAGCGTGGATTTTTAAGAATATTTTTTCAACAACTTTCACAACAAAGAAGCGTGGATTTTTAAGAATATTTTTTCAACAACTTTCACAACAAAGAAGCGTGGATTTTTAAGAATATTTTTTCAACAACTTTCACAACAAAGAAGCGTGGATTTTTAAGAATATTTTTTCAACAACTTTCACAACAAAGAAGCGTGGATTTTTAAGAATATTTTTTCAACAACTTTCACAACAAAGAAGCGTGGATTTTTAAGAATATTTTTTCAACAACTTTCACAACAAAGAAGCGTGGATTTTTAAGAATATTTTTTCAACAACTTTCACAACAAAGAAGCGTGGATTTTTAAGAATATTTTTTCAACAACTTTCACAACAAAGAATCGTGGATTTTTAAGAATATTTTTTCAACAACTTTCACAACAAGGAAGCGTGGATTTTTAAGAATATTTTTTCAACAACTTTCACAACAAAGAAGCGTGGATTTTTAAGAATATTTTTTCAACAACTTTCACAACAAAGAAGCGTGGATTTTTAAGAATATTTTTTCAACAACTTTCACAACAAAGAAGCGTAGATTTTTAAGAATATTTTTTCAACAACTTTCACAACAAAGAAGCGTAGATTTTTAAGAATATTTTTTCAACAACTTTCACAACAAAGAAGCGAGGATTTTTAAGAATATTTTTCAACAACTTTCACAACAAAGAAGCGTGGATTTTTAAGAATACTTTTTCAACAACTTTCACAAAAAAGAAGCGTGGATTTTTAAGAATATTTTTTCAACAACTTTCACAACAAAGAAGCGTGGATTTTTAAGAATATTTTTTCAACAACTTTCACAACAAAGAAGCGTGGATTTTTAAGAATATTTTTCAACAACTTTCACAACAAAGAAGAGTGGATTTTTAAGAATATTTTTTGAACAACTTTCACACCAAAGAAGCGTGGATTTTTAAGAATATTTTTTTAACAACTTTCGCAACAAAGAAGTGTGGATTTTTAAGAATATCTTTTCAACAACTTTCACAACAAAGAAGCGTGGATTTTTAAGAATATTTTTTCAACAACTTTCACAACAAAGAAGCGTGGATTTTTAAGAATATTTTTTCAACAACTTTCACAACAAAGAAGCGTGGATTTTTAAGAATATTTTTCAACAACTTTCACAACAAAGAAGAGTGGATTTTTAAGAATATCTTTTCAACAACTTTCACCACAAAAAAAAGTGGATTTTTAAGAATATCTTTTCAACAACTTTCACAACAAAGAAGCGTGGATTTTTAAGAATATTTTTTTAAACAACTTTCACAACAAAGAAGCGTGGATTTTTAAGAATATCTTTTCAACAACTTTCACAACAAAGAAGCGTGGATTTTTAAGAATATCTTTTCAACAACTTTCACAACAAAGAAGCGTGGATTTTTAAGAATATTTTTTCAACAACTTTCACAACTAAGAAGCGTGGATTTTTAAGAATATTTTTTCAACAAATTTCACAACAAAGAAGCGTGGATTTTTAAGAATATTTTTTCAACAACTTTCACAACAAAGAAGCGTGGATTTTTAAGAATATTTTTTCAACAACTTTCACAAGAAAGAAGCGTGGATTTTTAAGAATATTTTTTCAACAACTTTCACAACAAAGAAGTGTGGATTTTTAAGAATATTTTTTCAACAACTTTCACAACAAAGAAGCGTGGATTTTTAAGAATATTTTTTCAACAACTTTCACAACAAAGAAGCGTGGATTTTTAAGAATATTTTTTCAACAACTTTCACAACAAAGAAGCGTGGATTTTTAAGAATATTTTTTCAACAACTTTCACAACAAAGAAGCGTGGATTTTTAAGAATATTTTTTTAAACAACTTTCACAACAAAGAAGCGTGGATTTTTAAGAATATCTTTTCAACAACTTTCACAACAAAGAAGCGTGGATTTTTAAGAATATCTTTTCAACAACTTTCACAACAAAGAAGCGTGGATTTTTAAGAATATTTTTTCAACAACTTTCACAACAAAGAAGCGTGGATTTTTAAGAATATTTTTTCAACAACTTTCACAACAAAGAAGAGTGGATTTTTAAGAATATTTTTGAGGAACCTTCACAACAAAGAAGCGTGGATTTTTAAGAATATTTTTCAACAACTATCACAACAAAGAAGAGTGGATTTTTAAGAATATTTTATCAACAACTTTCACAACAAAGAAGCGTGGATTTTTAAGAATATTTTTTCAACAACTTTCACAACAAAGAAGCGTGGATTTTTAAGAATATTTTTTCAACAACTTTCACAACAAAGAAGCGTGGATTTTTAAGAATATTTTTTCAACAACTTTCACAACAAAGAAGCGTGGATTTTTAAGAATATTTTTTCAACAACTTTCACAACAAAGAAGCGTGGATTTTTAAGAATATTTTTTCAACAACTTTCACAACAAAGAAGCGTGGATTTTTAAGAATATTTTTTCAACAACTTTCACAACAAAGAAGCGTGGATTTTTAAGAATATTTTTTCAACAACTTTCACAACAAAGAAGCGTGGATTTTTAAGAATATTTTTTCAACAACTTTCACAACAACGAAGAGTGGATTTTTAAGAATATTTTTTCAACAACTTTCACAACAAAGAAGAGTGGATTTTTAAGAATATTTTTTCAACAACTTTCACAACAAAGAAGAGTGGATTTTTAAGAATATTTTTGAGGAACCTTCACAACAAAGAAGCGTGGATTTTTAAGAATATTTTTCAACAACTATCACAACAAAGAAGAGTGGATTTTTAAGAATATTTTATCAACAACTTTCACAACAAAGAAGCGTGGATTTTTAAGAATATTTTTTCAACAACTTTCACAACAAAGAAGCGTGGATTTTTAAGAATATTTTTTCAACAACTTTCACAACAAAGAAGCGTGGATTTTTAAGAATATTTTTTCAACAACTTTCACAACAAAGAAGCGTGGATTTTTAAGAATATTTTTTCAACAACATTCACAACAAAGAAGCGTGGATTTTTAAGAATATTTTTTCAACAACTTTCACAACAAAGAAGCGTGGATTTTTAAGAATATTTTTTCAACAACTTTCACAACAAAGAAGCGTGGATTTTTAAGAATATTTTTTCAACAACTTTCACAACAAAGAAGCGTGGATTTTTAAGAATATTTTTTCAACAACTTTCACAACAAAGAAGCGTGGATTTTTAAGAATATTTTTTCAACAACTTTCACAACAAAGAAGCGTGGATTTTTAAGAATATTTTTTCAACAACTTTCACAACAAAGAAGCGTGGATTTTTAAGAATATTTTTTCAACAACTTTCACAACAAAGAAGCGTGGATTTTTAAGAATATTTTTTCAACAACTTTCACAACAACGAAGAGTGGATTTTTAAGAATATTTTTTCAACAACTTTCACAACAAAGAAGAGTGGATTTTTAAGAATATTTTTTCAACAACTTTCACAACAAAGAAGAGTGGATTTTTAAGAATATTTTTGAGGAACCTTCACAACAAAGAAGCGTGGATTTTTAAGAATATTTTTCAACAACTATCACAACAAAGAAGAGTGGATTTTTAAGAATATTTTATCAACAACTTTCACAACAAAGAAGCGTGGATTTTTAAGAATATTTTTTCAACAACTTTCACAACAAAGAAGCGTGGATTTTTAAGAATATTTTTTCAACAACTTTCACAACAAAGAAGCGTGGATTTTTAAGAATATTTTTTCAACAACTTTCACAACAAAGAAGCGTGGATTTTTAAGAATATTTTTTCAACAACTTTCACAACAAAGAAGCGTGGATTTTTAAGAATATTTTTTCAACAACTTTCACAACAAAGAAGCGTGGATTTTTAAGAATATTTTTTCAACAACTTTCACAACAAAGAAGCGTGGATTTTTAAGAATATTTTTTCAACAACTTTCACAACAAAGAAGCGTGGATTTTTAAGAATATTTTTTCAACAACTTTCACAACAAAGAAGCGTGGATTTTTAAGAATATTTTTTCAACAACTTTCACAACAAAGAAGCGTGGATTTTTAAGAATATTTTTTCAACAACTTTCACAACAAAGAAGCGTGGATTTTTAAGAATATTTTTTCAACAACTTTCACAACAAAGAAGCGTGGATTTTTAAGAATATTTTTTCAACAACTTTCACAACAAAGAAGCGTGGATTTTTAAGAATATTTTTTCAACAACTTTCACAACAAAGAAGCGTGGATTTTTAAGAATATTTTTTCAACAACTTTCACAACAAAGAAGCGTGGATTTTTAAGAATATTTTTTCAACAACTTTCACAACAAAGAAGCGTGGATTTTTAAGAATATTTTTTCAACAACTTTCACAACAAAGAAGCGTGGATTTTTAAGAATATTTTTTCAACAACTTTCACAACAAAGAAGCGTGGATTTTTAAGAATATTTTTTCAACAACTTTCACAACAAAGAAGCGTGGATTTTTAAGAATATTTTTTCAACAACTTTCACAACAAAGAAGCGTGGATTTTTAAGAATATTTTTTCAACAACTTTCACAACAAAGAAGCGTGGATTTTTAAGAATATTTTTTCAACAACTTTCACAACAAAGAAGCGTGGATTTTTAAGAATATTTTTTCAACAACTTTCACAACAAAGAAGCGTGGATTTTTAAGAATATTTTTTCAACAACTTTCACAACAAAGAAGCGTGGATTTTTAAGAATATTTTTTCAACAACTTTCACAACAAAGAATCGTGGATTTTTAAGAATATTTTTTCAACAACTTTCACAACAAGGAAGCGTGGATTTTTAAGAATATTTTTTCAACAACTTTCACAACAAAGAAGCGTGGATTTTTAAGAATATTTTTTCAACAACTTTCACAACAAAGAAGCGTAGATTTTTAAGAATATTTTTTCAACAACTTTCACAACAAAGAAGCGTAGATTTTTAAGAATATTTTTTCAACAACTTTCACAACAAAGAAGCGAGGATTTTTAAGAATATTTTTCAACAACTTTCACAACAAAGAAGCGTGGATTTTTAAGAATACTTTTTCAACAACTTTCACAAAAAAGAAGCGTGGATTTTTAAGAATATTTTTTCAACAACTTTCACAACAAAGAAGCGTGGATTTTTAAGAATATTTTTTCAACAACTTTCACAACAAAGAAGCGTGGATTTTTAAGAATATTTTTCAACAACTTTCACAACAAAGAAGAGTGGATTTTTAAGAATATTTTTTGAACAACTTTCACACCAAAGAAGCGTGGATTTTTAAGAATATTTTTTTAACAACTTTCGCAACAAAGAAGTGTGGATTTTTAAGAATATCTTTTCAACAACTTTCACAACAAAGAAGCGTGGATTTTTAAGAATATTTTTTCAACAACTTTCACAACAAAGAAGCGTGGATTTTTAAGAATATTTTTTCAACAACTTTCACAACAAAGAAGCGTGGATTTTTAAGAATATTTTTCAACAACTTTCACAACAAAGAAGAGTGGATTTTTAAGAATATCTTTTCAACAACTTTCACCACAAAAAAAAGTGGATTTTTAAGAATATCTTTTCAACAACTTTCACAACAAAGAAGCGTGGATTTTTAAGAATATTTTTTTAAACAACTTTCACAACAAAGAAGCGTGGATTTTTAAGAATATCTTTTCAACAACTTTCACAACAAAGAAGCGTGGATTTTTAAGAATATCTTTTCAACAACTTTCACAACAAAGAAGCGTGGATTTTTAAGAATATTTTTTCAACAACTTTCACAACTAAGAAGCGTGGATTTTTAAGAATATTTTTTCAACAAATTTCACAAC
Organism: Musca autumnalis; assembly: GCF_047663935.1. Classification (NCBI taxonomy): domain Eukaryota; kingdom Metazoa; phylum Arthropoda; class Insecta; order Diptera; family Muscidae; genus Musca; species Musca autumnalis. The sequence goes on along the minus strand of NW_027411977.1, from coordinate 43,643,355 downwards.
AAAGAAGCGTGGATTTTTAAGAATATTTTTTCAACAACTTTCACAACAAAGAAGCGTGGATTTTTAAGAATATTTTTTCAACAACTTTCACAAGAAAGAAGCGTGGATTTTTAAGAATATTTTTTCAACAACTTTCACAACAAAGAAGTGTGGATTTTTAAGAATATTTTTTCAACAACTTTCACAACAAAGAAGCGTGGATTTTTAAGAATATTTTTTCAACAACTTTCACAACAAAGAAGCGTGGATTTTTAAGAATATTTTTTCAACAACTTTCACAACAAAGAAGCGTGGATTTTTAAGAATATTTTTTCAACAACTTTCACAACAAAGAAGCGTGGATTTTTAAGAATATTTTTTTAAACAACTTTCACAACAAAGAAGCGTGGATTTTTAAGAATATCTTTTCAACAACTTTCACAACAAAGAAGCGTGGATTTTTAAGAATATCTTTTCAACAACTTTCACAACAAAGAAGCGTGGATTTTTAAGAATATTTTTTCAACAACTTTCACAACAAAGAAGCGTGGATTTTTAAGAATATTTTTTCAACAAATTTCACAACAAAGAAGCGTGGATTTTTAAGAATATTTTTTCAACAACTTTCACAACAAAGAAGCGTGGATTTTTAAGAATATCTTTTCAACAACTTTCACAACAAAGAAGCGTGGATTTTTAAGAATATTTTTTCAACAACTTTCACAACGAAGAAGCGTGGATTTTTAAGAATATTTTTTCAACAACTTTCACAACAAAGAAGCGTGGATTTTTAAGAATATTTTTTCAACAACTTTCACAACAAAGAAGCGTGGATTTTTAAGAATATTTTTTCAACAACTTTCACAACAAAGAAGCGTGGATTTTTAAGAATATGTTTTCAACAACTTTCACAACAACGAAGAGTGGATTTTTAAGAATATTTTTTCAACAACTTTCACAACAAAGAAGAGTGGATTTTTAAGAATATTTTTTCAACAACTTTCACAACAAAGAAGAGTGGATTTTTAAGAATATTTTTGAGGAACCTTCACAACAAAGAAGCGTGGATTTTTAAGAATATTTTTCAACAACTATCACAACAAAGAAGAGTGGATTTTTAAGAATATTTTATCAACAACTTTCACAACAAAGAAGCGTGGATTTTTAAGAATATTTTTTCAACAACTTTCACAACAAAGAAGCGTGGATTTTTAAGAATATTTTTTCAACAACTTTCACAACAAAGAAGCGTGGATTTTTAAGAATATTTTTTCAACAACTTTCACAACAAAGAAGCGTGGATTTTTAAGAATATTTTTTCAACAACTTTCACAACAAAGAAGCGTGGATTTTTAAGAATATTTTTTCAACAACTTTCACAACAAAGAAGCGTGGATTTTTAAGAATATTTTTTCAACAACTTTCACAACAAAGAAGCGTGGATTTTTAAGAATATTTTTCAACAACTATCACAACAAAGAAGAGTGGATTTTTAAGAATATTTTATCAACAACTTTCACAACAAAGAAGCGTGGATTTTTAAGAATATTTTTTCAACAACTTTCACAACAAAGAAGCGTGGATTTTTAAGAATATTTTTTCAACAACTTTCACAACAAAGAAGCGTGGATTTTTAAGAATATTTTTTCAACAACTTTCACAACAAAGAAGCGTGGATTTTTAAGAATATTTTTTCAACAACTTTCACAACAAAGAAGCGTGGATTTTTAAGAATATTTTTTCAACAACTTTCACAACAAAGAAGCGTGGATTTTTAAGAATATTTTTTCAACAACTTTCACAACAAAGAAGCGTGGATTTTTAAGAATATTTTTTCAACAACTTTCACAACAAAGAAGCGTGGATTTTTAAGAATATTTTTTCAACAACTTTCACAACAAAGAAGCGTGGATTTTTAAGAATATTTTTTCAACAACTTTCACAACAAAGAAGCGTGGATTTTTAAGAATATTTTTTCAACAACTTTCACAACAAAGAAGCGTGGATTTTTAAGAATATTTTTTCAACAACTTTCACAACAAAGAAGCGTGGATTTTTAAGAATATTTTTTCAACAACTTTCACAACAAAGAAGCGTGGATTTTTAAGAATATTTTTTCAACAACTTTCACAACAAAGAAGCGTGGATTTTTAAGAATATTTTTTCAACAACTTTCACAACAAAGAAGCGTGGATTTTTAAGAATATTTTTTCAACAACTTTCACAACAAAGAAGCGTGGATTTTTAAGAATATTTTTTCAACAACTTTCACAACAAAGAAGCGTGGATTTTTAAGAATATTTTTTCAACAACTTTCACAACAAAGAAGCGTGGATTTTTAAGAATATTTTTTCAACAACTTTCACAACAAAGAAGCGTGGATTTTTAAGAATATTTTTTCAACAACTTTCACAACAAAGAAGCGTGGATTTTTAAGAATATTTTTTCAACAACTTTCACAACAAAGAAGCGTGGATTTTTAAGAATATTTTTTCAACAACTTTCACAACAAAGAAGCGTGGATTTTTAAGAATATTTTTTCAACAACTTTCACAACAAAGAATCGTGGATTTTTAAGAATATTTTTTCAACAACTTTCACAACAAAGAAGCGTGGATTTTTAAGAATATTTTTTCAACAACTTTCACAACAAAGAAGCGTGGATTTTTAAGAATATTTTTTCAAAAACTTTCACAACAAAGAAGCGTGGATTTTTAAGAATATTTTTTCAACAACTTTCACAACAAAGAAGCGTAGATTTTTAAGAATATTTTTTCAACAACTTTCACAACAAAGAAGCGAGGATTTTTAAGAATATTTTTCAACAACTTTCACAACAAAGAAGCGTGGATTTTTAAGAATACTTTTTCAACAACTTTCACAAAAAAGAAGCGTGGATTTTTAAGAATATTTTTTCAACAACTTTCACAACAAAGAAGCGTGGATTTTTAAGAATATTTTTTCAACAACTTTCACAACAAAGAAGCGTGGATTTTTAAGAATATTTTTCAACAACTTTCACAACAAAGAAGAGTGGATTTTTAAGAATATTTTTTGAACAACTTTCACACCAAAGAAGCGTGGATTTTTAAGAATATTTTTTTAACAACTTTCGCAACAAAGAAGTGTGGATTTTTAAGAATATCTTTTCAACAACTTTCACAACAAAGAAGCGTGGATTTTTAAGAATATTTTTTCAACAACTTTCACAACAAAGAAGCGTGGATTTTTAAGAATATTTTTTCAACAACTTTCACAACAAAGAAGCGTGGATTTTTAAGAATATCTTTTCAACAACTTTCACAACAAAGAAGCGTGGATTTTTAAGAATATCTTTTCAACAACTTTCACAACAAAGAAGCGTGGATTTTTAAGAATATTTTTTCAACAACTTTCACAACTAAGAAGCGTGGATTTTTAAGAATATTTTTTCAACAAATTTCACAACAAAGAAGCGTGGATTTTTAAGAATATTTTTTCAACAACTTTCACAACAAAGAAGCGTGGATTTTTAAGAATATTTTTTCAACAACTTTCACAAGAAAGAAGCGTGGATTTTTAAGAATATTTTTTCAACAACTTTCACAACAAAGAAGTGTGGATTTTTAAGAATATTTTTTCAACAACTTTCACAACAAAGAAGCGTGGATTTTTAAGAATATTTTTTCAACAACTTTCACAACAAAGAAGCGTGGATTTTTAAGAATATTTTTTCAACAACTTTCACAACAAAGAAGCGTGGATTTTTAAGAATATTTTTTCAACAACTTTCACAACAAAGAAGCGTGGATTTTTAAGAATATTTTTTTAAACAACTTTCACAACAAAGAAGCGTGGATTTTTAAGAATATCTTTTCAACAACTTTCACAACAAAGAAGCGTGGATTTTTAAGAATATCTTTTCAACAACTTTCACAACAAAGAAGCGTGGATTTTTAAGAATATTTTTTCAACAACTTTCACAACAAAGAAGCGTGGATTTTTAAGAATATTTTTTCAACAAATTTCACAACAAAGAAGCGTGGATTTTTAAGAATATTTTTTCAACAACTTTCACAACAAAGAAGCGTGGATTTTTAAGAATATCTTTTCAACAACTTTCACAACAAAGAAGCGTGGATTTTTAAGAATATTTTTTCAACAACTTTCACAACGAAGAAGCGTGGATTTTTAAGAATATTTTTTCAACAACTTTCACAACAAAGAAGCGTGGATTTTTAAGAATATTTTTTCAACAACTTTCACAACAAAGAAGCGTGGATTTTTAAGAATATTTTTTCAACAACTTTCACAACAAAGAAGCGTGGATTTTTAAGAATATTTTTTCAACAACTTTCACAACAAAGAAGCGTGGATTTTTAAGAATATGTTTTCAACAACTTTCACAACAACGAAGAGTGGATTTTTAAGAATATTTTTTCAACAACTTTCACAACAAAGAAGAGTGGATTTTTAAGAATATTTTTTCAACAACTTTCACAACAAAGAAGAGTGGATTTTTAAGAATATTTTTGAGGAACCTTCACAACAAAGAAGCGTGGATTTTTAAGAATATTTTTCAACAACTATCACAACAAAGAAGAGTGGATTTTTAAGAATATTTTATCAACAACTTTCACAACAAAGAAGCGTGGATTTTTAAGAATATTTTTTCAACAACTTTCACAACAAAGAAGCGTGGATTTTTAAGAATATTTTTTCAACAACTTTCACAACAAAGAAGCGTGGATTTTTAAGAATATTTTTTCAACAACTTTCACAACAAAGAAGCGTGGATTTTTAAGAATATTTTTTCAACAACTTTCACAACAAAGAAGCGTGGATTTTTAAGAATATTTTTTCAACAACTTTCACAACAAAGAAGCGTGGATTTTTAAGAATATTTTTTCAACAACTTTCACAACAAAGAAGCGTGGATTTTTAAGAATATTTTTTCAACAACTTTCACAACAAAGAAGCGTGGATTTTTAAGAATATTTTTTCAACAACTTTCACAACAAAGAAGCGTGGATTTTTAAGAATATTTTTTCAACAACTTTCACAACAAAGAAGCGTGGATTTTTAAGAATATTTTTTCAACAACTTTCACAACAAAGAAGCGTGGATTTTTAAGAATATTTTTTCAACAACTTTCACAACAAAGAAGCGTGGATTTTTAAGAATATTTTTTCAACAACTTTCACAACAAAGAAGCGTGGATTTTTAAGAATATTTTTTCAACAACTTTCACAACAAAGAAGCGTGGATTTTTAAGAATATTTTTTCAACAACTTTCACAACAAAGAAGCGTGGATTTTTAAGAATATTTTTTCAACAACTTTCACAACAAAGAAGCGTGGATTTTTAAGAATATTTTTTCAACGACTTTCACAACAAAGAAGCGTGGATTTTTAAGAATATTTTTTCAACAACTTTCACAACAAAGAAGCGTGGATTTTTAAGAATATTTTTTCAACAACTTTCACAACAAAGAAGCGTGGATTTTTAAGAATATTTTTTCAACAACTTTCACAACAAAGAAGCGTGGATTTTTAAGAATATTTTTTCAACAACTTTCACAACAAAGAATCGTGGATTTTTAAGAATATTTTTTCAACAACTTTCACAACAAAGAAGCGTGGATTTTTAAGAATATTTTTTCAACAACATTCACAACAAAGAAGCGTGGATTTTTAAGAATATTTTTTCAACAACTTTCACAACAAAGAAGCGTGGATTTTTAAGAATATTTTTTCAACAACTTTCACAACAAAGAAGCGTGGATTTTTAAGAATATTTTTTCAACAACTTTCACAACAAAGAAGCGTGGATTTTTAAGAATATTTTTTCAACAACTTTCACAACAAAGAAGCGTGGATTTTTAAGAATATTTTTTCAACAACTTTCACAACAAAGAAGCGTGGATTTTTAAGAATATTTTTTCAACAACTTTCACAACAAAGAAGCGTGGATTTTTAAGAATATTTTTTCAACAACTTTCACAACAAAGAAGCGTGGATTTTTAAGAATATTTTTTCAACAACTTTCACAACAAAGAAGCGTGGATTTTTAAGAATATTTTTTCAACAACTTTCACAACAAAGAAGCGTGGATTTTTAAGAATATTTTTTCAACAACTTTCACAACAAAGAAGCTTGGATTTTTAAGAATATTTTTTCAACAACTTTCACAACAAAGAAGCGTGGATTTTTAAGAATATTTTTTCAACAACTTTCACAACAAAGAAGCGTGGATTTTTAAGAATATTTTTTCAACAACTTTCACAACAAAGAAGCGTGGATTTTTAAGAATATTTTTTCAACAACTTTCACAACAAAGAAGCGTGGATTTTTAAGAATATTTTTTCAACAACTTTCACAACAAAGAAGCGTGGATTTTTAAGAATATTTTTTCAACAACTTTCACAACAAAGAAGCGTGGATTTTTAAGAATATTTTTTCAACAACTTTCACAACAAAGAAGCGTGGATTTTTAAGAATATTTTTTCAACAACTTTCACAACAAAGAAGCGTGGATTTTTAAGAATATTTTTTCAACAACTTTCACAACAAAGAAGCGTGGATTTTTAAGAATATTTTTTCAACAACTTTCACAACAAAGAAGCGTGGATTTTTAAGAATATTTTTTCAACAACTTTCACAACAAAGAAGCGTAGATTTTTAAGAATATTTTTTCAACAACTTTCACAACAAAGAAGCGTGGATTTTTAAGAATATTTTTTCAACAACTTTCACAACAAAGAAGCGTAGATTTTTAAGAATATTTTTTAATGAAGAAGCGTAGATTTTAAAGAATATTTTTTGATGGACCTGAACAAAAAAGAAGCGTAGATTTTAAAGAATATTTTCTGATGAACCTGAACAACATTAAGCGTAGATTTTAAAGAATATTTTCTGATGAACCTGAACAACATTAAGCGTAGATTTTAAAGAATATTTTCTGATGAACCTGAACAACATTAAGCGTAGATTTTAAAGAATATTTTCTGATGAACCTGAACAACATTAAGCGTAGATTTTAAAGAATATTTTCTGATGAACCTGAACAACATTAAGCGTAGATTTTAAAGAATATTTTCTGATGAACCTGAACAACATTAAGCGTAGATTTTAAAGAACATTTTTTGATGAAATTTCACAACAAAAAAACATCATTTAAACACTTGTGTTAAACCAATATTATTTAAAGTGTACGGTTTTTGATTTAACAGAAAAATGGAAGCACATGAGATGACGTCTGCCAGCGGTCGTTATTGTCCTCTATGGCTTTGTTCATATGCAGGTCAATGTAAAATCAATGTATTATCTAGCCGTTGTGTCCACCGTCCAAAAAATACACTCAACCCTCATGAACGCCATACCATTTTTAATGCTGTTTTTTTTCATATAGTTCTTCAATACTAAAAAATCGAAGAGTATCCAGCCACGCTGCTGCTGCTGAAAAAAAAATTGTCAAACAACTTCATGAAAAAGACAGATTTTTTGCTCATTCTCGTTTTGTCGTTGCCATGAACAACTAACGAAAACAAATGGAATGGCGAATAATGAGACCACTTCTGTTATTGACATGAACTGTGACAACATGAACTTGGAAGATGTGGAGGAAGACGAAGACAAAGACATAAGAATTTCAATTGATACGACTTGGAATACTTTGTCGCAGTGGTTGTCAGGTGCACGTTGACAAGACATTGCAGGTGGTTCAATGAATTTGATTTTTTTTTTTTTTTTTTTTTTTGGTTGAAGTAAAATTGGAAATAGGAGAAGAGTGTTGGAAACCAATAGATGAGGTCATTAAATTTAAGATATATTTTTTAGTAATTTATAATGTTGCTGTCGAAATTTAGTTCATCATTAATTTTCGTATAAACTTATTCCCTATTACACATATTGAATTTATGTAACAATTCTTTAAATTAAAACATCATAGACCTCCTCAAATGCAAAAATTGGCATGAATTGCTTAACATTTGCCTAAAATTTAGTTCAAATAATTATCGAAATCTGTGATATCTAATATTAATTAATTCTGACATGTTATTGTTGTTATACATACTTGTCGTTGGCATATTTGCATACATGAATATTTAAACATGTGTGGGTTTTTCTGTTTTTGCTTTTGTTTTGAGGGTTTTATTACAGAATTTTGGCTGCCGGCAAATTCTTAATTAATATAGAAATGTTTTTGGGCTCTTTCCAAATATTTCAATTGCAGAATTTGATTTAATTTAATAATAAATGTTTACAGTAATGAATTGCTACATTTTTGATTATTTGCCATGAGTCTAATAACACCGGGATTTTTTATAGTAGATATTTGTTATTTACTTTGTTTCAAAACATTGTAGAAACAGTGGGTTTCACAGGAAAGACATATTTTATAACAAACGTAAATTACATACATATTGTTGAAGCAACATTGATTAAGATATCACATAAATTGAATTATTGAATTTAAACCTAACTGAATTTTTTAAACATAAAATTTACCGCCAAAATGTGGCGACCCTTATCCACGAGAAACTGAAGCTTTTACTCAGTGGATAAGGAGTTTTTTCTCCTATCATTTCTTTCGTTTTTGTAAAAAAGAAAACTAAGTTGAGAGCACTCACTTGTATCAAAGCATCTCAACGGTAAGCAGTTCTTTAAATAAATATACGCAAAAAACCTTCTTTTGTTTCTTTTTTTATTTTCATGTATTGAACTGGGAAGTTTTCCACAATCCCAATTGAAGCTAATACAACCGCTAACTACAGTCCACTTTTCTATCCGCAGACGCATTAGCTCAATTGTACACATATGTTCCTACAAACATCCCAGAAGGGTCAAGGTAGACCTCTCTCAACCTCTTTTGAAATTTCTAAACCTCTCGGATGTTGGACTTAATTTGAATTAAAGTTGCTAAAAGAATTAACCTGATGTGGGAAGGTACTCGAAGCAATAGGCCGAGATAGCCTTTCTTGGAGCTTGGGAGTCACTCCTTTCGAAACTTATCGTGTCCAGATTTTAGTTGGGCAACGTCGATATTTTTGAGCCCTGATGGCCAAAAGATTGCTGCTTGCGCAATTAGCAGCAGACACAAGAGCACCACGTTAGTTTTACACACAAACTCTACTCACACAAGCTGCGTTAGCGCAAGCACCACAAATGTCTAGACTCACGTGCATAGGCTTTGATATCGCTTTTACTCTGCTTGACCTGAATATCTTGGAGCTTTCAGACCCTTAAGTCAAGAAACATGGACTAGTCCAAGAAAAACTATTGCGTTGTAATTAGAACCACAAACACTACAAGTTTCAAAATGACCCTCGAACAGCTCTTAAGCTGCACTTAAGCGACAATTACTAATTTTTGTCCATTATTCCATGTTTGGACTTGATTTCAGTTTGAGTGGAAAAATACGATGTGTCATAGTCGGGCCACTGTCAAGAACTCTTTCGTGTCACAAAGCTACTGGAGTTAGTTGAATATGTTTAGCAGGGCAGTCATGTTATCAATCTTCGTCCTGTAGTAATTTAGACAGCTGCACCATACCGAGTAGTCGAGCGAAAACTATTATAGTTTGTCGTGGCAGCTGACATTATTCAGCTGCGATAGATAGCTGCGATAGGAGTTACCCCGAGGACCGCATTCAGACTACAGTTCTTTATTCCATCTGCAATTGTATCTGTGTGAATTATATCGAAATCTCTTGTAACTTTGGACCTCTCTCTCTCTAGATCACGAAGATCCTTGCTGACATGCCTGGTTGGGAGAGTTCTATCCACCATACGGTGATTCGGATGACTCTCGCGAAAATACGCGAACAAGTACTGCAACGAGAGCATGCCATTGTGTAGCCATACTGGAATAATCTCCGTCTCCTCATGCAGATGGTCACATCAGGGGGCTCACTGTTGTTCCATAGCATTGCGCTTATGTTCAGGGACCACAATAGCGCCGCAAAGCTTACCAAAGGTCGACCTATCTCGTTATATATGATCAACAAAGTTTCTTTATCTGCTCCCCAAGTGCTGAAGGCTAGGGACTTGATGACCTTGCTCCTACATCTCAGTTTGCCGCAGATAGCTGCGACATTCGCAGACAACGTGAACAAGTTGTCGATTGTAACCCCTTGAGTCTTAGAGTAGTAAATGGTCGGAATTCTAGTAATATCGACCAGAACATTCAACTCTGTGATCATCTCCGCAGTTCATGTGGTGAACAGAGTGGCTGTAGAATTAGTGACGGATATTTGGAAGTGTTGGTCGATCTTACCCCTCAAATAGGAATTAGGGGAGGTATTTAACGCCAAGATCGTCAAGCCATCCACTAACGTTGCCATATCAATGGCATCTGAAGGGGGTAGAATACAGGAAAGGTACAGATTAAACAGTTCCGGAAATATCCCCCCACCGTAGCGCAATTGTAGTGCTATGCTACTTACGGAACCCATGCTGATGATGATGAGGGATAAAGCCTCAAGAGGCTTTGTTACGGCCGACAGTGCGGCCAGTGCGTTCCTGGTAACATTCCCAATATCATCTATTGAAAATTGTGGTTGTTTCTCCCCGGCAGGAAGAGGTCTAATGCTGCATAGTACTCTGCTCTTCGCCATGTCTCTCTCGGGGTGCTCAACAAGCTGTCGATTAAAATAATTCGGATCGGATCTTCCTTATTTCCAGGGTTATAGTGTGCCTTACCCTTTGATCACAATTCGCTTATTTCGGTTCCAATGTTGCAAATTTTCAAATGATTTAACCACTTGCTCCGCTTATGCTCCCCGACCAATCTATTAGCTTCAAGTGTCAGCTCTATGGGGTCACTAGGGTTGGCACGACGAATCTCGTCACGCCCATTACTAGTCCCGCTATCTCTGCTGACAAACTTGGTCTCACTTCGGGTATTCGACCAGCAGGTATATAGCGAACTGCTACAGCTGTGATAATGCCCCGAAACATCCTTTCCACCACCCGTAAATCAGATGGATTGGGCAGTTCTCTGAACCCTTACTAAACTATACCAGTTAATTTTTTCATGATTGGTGATTGCGCGGCGTTCAGTGGTCGGACTGACACAATTATGGGGATATGGTACCGATCCAACAGAAACGACCGCTTGCCTGGTGACGTCATTTGTTAGACCAGGTGACACGAGGGTTACATCTCACGAACTGTGATACACTCCGCTAATTCTGATAGAGCCGTCCTCATTGGCCGTACAAACTTGAGAGCAATAAATCTGATCAGGAAGTGCTATACGCATCTGGTCATTACCTAGGACCGAATGCCCCAACTCAGGAAGAGCTTTAAAGTCCCCCAAGATACGTCGATTATGACCTTCCAAAAGAGTACTAATGTTATGTATAAGATAACCAATTCTACCTTGGCAGTTTCACAACTGTCTGCTACCAACATATATTCCTTGTACCTACACGTCATTATAGCGAGGCTTAAGCGAGATACATATGTTTGTATTGCAAATATTGGGGCAACAGGTCTTTATGACAGCGATCAAAACGATAGTCGGACAATCGATAGTTTGCTAGTTTTAAAGCTAATCCCCTAACTCCATTTTTGGTTTGATCCATCCCCAGTACGTTGTAACCATGACAAACCTCTAAGCTGCAGTTGTTGTTGAGCTTGGTCTCCTGCACCACCACCACCATAATATTTGAGCTTACCTCGGAGACCATTGCAATTTTAATTGCAAATAAGATACATTTTCTTGGAATTGTAACAGCAGGTTTGAAATGCTGCGTGTGTGATTGCTGTTGGGGGACTGCGGACGAGTCTCGTATTCTGACGACGACTCGCTGGGGCTGTGTTCTTACGGCTTACAGCAACATAATCGCTATCTAGTCTCTCGCACGTATGAGTCCTGAGCAACCCCACTCTCGACATCTATTGCATCTCACTGACGTATGCGTCTAGTGGATGCGGATGTGACAACCCCAGCACATGCAACTTGGTACAGCGTTTTTCTCCGTCGCGGCACGGACCAAAGGAATCAAGAGCAGGAATTTCGGAATATGCTTCTTCTAACACAGGAAAAACGATACAATTGTACACTGAGGTGACACCGCTGACAGGAACATTGATGTAGTGGGGCTCCGGGTCAATCCGGTGTTGAAGAACCCTCTGCCGTTTGACTGAGTCATTTCGGTTGCAGCCGACAGCTTTTAGATCACTATTTTAGTCGAAGTTTGGAAGATATATTACAATATACAAAGTTTGACCAAATCAGTTACTCCTTTCGACTTCAAATTTTCTGAAACGGACTTTGGTCATAACATATGGGTTGTCTAAAATATTTATTTCAATAGGGCGCATTTTTAAGGCTGAGGGAGTAAATATCCTCTATAACTCTTAATTTGGGTTTGTGATGAAAAACCACTTCACAAAGAATTCTTATAACGAAACAGAAGGTTTTGTTATACCCTCGACCATAATATGGAGGATATAATTAAATTTGTCATCCTGTTTGTAACACATCGAAATATTCATCGGAGACCCTATAAAGTATATATACTAAATTCTAAGTCGACATAACCATGTCCGCCCGTCAAGAAGAGCTCGCAATTTTTAAGATAGAGCTTTGTAATTCGGAATAGAATTTTCCTTTACTCCTAGGATATTGTGAATGTACTGCAAATGGGCTATATCGGTACACGTTTTGATATAGTCCCCATAGAACGGTACCACCCGATTTTCGGTATTTTGAAGCTTTAAGCTTCATTATCGCACCACAATGGCTGAAATATGGTACTTAGTCTTTGTTGGGGGTATACAACTTTTCACCAAAATTTTGTCGGTATAGACCCACGCCTTCATATAGCCCCCATAGAACGATACCTCCCGAATTGCGGTATTTTAAAGGTTGTGGCCTTATTATTCCACCAAAATGGCTAAAATTTGGTATTCAGTCTTCACTTAGGGTATAAAACTTTCCATATGAAATTTGTCGGTATAGGTCCACGCCTTCATATAGCCCTCATAGAACGGTACATCTCAGTTTTCTGTATTTTGAAGGTTGTGGCCTTAATATTCCACCGAAATGGCTGAAATTAGGTATTTAGTCTACGTTGGAGGTGCAAAATATTCAACCAGAAATTTGTCGGTAAATGTACACGCCTTCATATAGCTCCCAAAGAACGGTACCTCCCGATTTTCGGTATTTTGAAAGTTTTGGCTTCAATATTCGGTGGGGGTCCAAAACACCTTCGTTCATAGAACGCTACCTCCCGAATTTCAGTATTTTGAATGGTAGTCGCATTGTTCCTCCGAAATTTCTGGAATTTGGTATTCACCCTTCTTCATAAACGAAAAGAAACTAATTGTTCAGTTTTACTGCAATACAACTCGTGGTGGAGGGTATACCAAGTTCGGCCAAGCGAAACTTAACGCCGTTCTTACTTGTTATACCCTCAGCATTTATGCTAACGAGGATATATACTACACTTTCATACGGGCAAAATGTACCTCATCGAAATAATGGTTTTAGACCCCAAGTGTGTTTGGACGAAATCCGTTTCAGACCATTTGGAGTTGATTGAGCCATGTCCGTACGTCTGTCTGGCTGGATCGCACGATAAATCTCGAATGGATCAACCGATTCGGTCCAAAATATTTCGTTATATTTTGTCCAAACTTCGTTTAAGTTCGAAGATGGGCTATATCGGCCCACTCCTTCCGGTACCTCCCTCACAAAAGTTCGAACATGTACGGAACATTTGTGCGCACCATAACACTTGAAGGGAGGAACCGATTTGATCCAAACTTTACATATCGTGAAGTTTTTACCGGGCTTAGATGAGGTTCCAATATGGACTTGGCAAAATTTGGCCTTCGTAATATTTTTTTCCAAACCTAGTTTAAGTTCGAAGATAAGCCATATCGGGCCACTCCTTCAGGTACCTCCCCCACAAAAGTTCAAACATGTTTGGACAAATTGTGCGCACGATAACTCTTGAAGGGAAGGAACGATTTGGCCCATACTTTACGCATCCTAATATATATACCAGATATAGATCAGGTTTGAATATGGAATATATTTGTCCATTCCTTCGGGTACCTCCCACATAAAATTTTGGATAAATTCACTTTAAGACCTGCTCTTGACTAACTTTGATTTCTGTTGAAGCAACTTGCAATCGCTGTCTCAATTACGATGGTAAAAGTTTTTTTCAGGGTCAAGTCCATACTTCTTGAGCAAACAGCCAGAAGGGTGTAAAAACCCCATAGGCACCATATGTAGTGGCTGGAGATCCACTTCCATAATGTTCAATGTCGATCCAATTCTTTTAGTATCTCCTTCGCAAAACTTTTGATCTTTAATCCTAATCAACATTTTTGTCGGTTCAAACGCCCAAAATGTTTAAAACCCCGTAAATACATTTTTTTGGGATACTTTTTTACTTGTTTTAAATATTTTTTTCTTTATATGAGAATAAAAACCGCTATAACTTTTGCGCGCATCGTCCAATTTTTTGAACGCGAACAGATTTGAAACCAGAATTTTTTTCTTAACCTCTTATTACTACTCGGAATAAACTTATCAGATGGTTAAATGTAACACGTTAGATTGTAACCATATTATGGAGTGTATAACTAAATTTGTCATTCCGTTTGTAACACATCGAAATATTCATCGGAGACCCTATAAAGTATATATATTCTTGATCAGGGTAAAATTCTACGTCGATACAACCATGTCCGTCTGTCAAGATACAACTCGCAATCTTTAAGATAGAGTTTTGTAATTCTATTACTCCTAGAATGTTCGGTATTGCAAATTGTCTATATCGGTCCACGTTTTGATATAGCCCCCATAGAACGGTACCACCCGATTTTCGGGTGTTCGGTATTGCAAATTGTCTATATCGGTCCACGTTTTGATATAGCCCCCATAGAACGGTGCCACCCGATTTTCGGTATTTTTAAGGTTTTAGCTTCATTATCACACCGAAATGGCTGAAATTTGGTACTTCGTCTTCGTTGGGTGTATAAAACTTTTCCCCAGAATTGTCTTGTTATAGGCCCACGCCTTCATATAGCCCCCATAGAACGGTACCTCCCAATTTGCAGTATTTTGAGGGTTATGGCCACAATAATCCACCAAAATGGTTAAAATTTGGTATTTAGTCTTCTTTTGGGGTACAAATCTTTCCAGATTAAATTTGCCACCATATAGCCCCCATAGAACGGTACCTCCCGATTTTCGGTATTTTGAAAGTTGTGGCCTCAATATTCGTCCGAAATGGTTGAATTTTCGTATTTAGTCTTCGTTGGTGGTATAAAAGTTTTCCCCAGAAATGTGTCGGTACATGTCCACGTCTTCATATTGCACCCATGGAAGTGTACCTCCCCGATTTTCTATATTTTGAAGGTTGTGGCTTCAATATTCCACCAAAATAGCTGAAATTTAGTCTTCAATGGGGGGTATTCAATTTTTCCCTTAAAATTTGTCGGTATAGCCCCCGATTTTCGGTATATTAAAGGTTATGGCCACAATAATCCATCGAAATGGCTGAAATTTGGTATTTAGTCATCATTTGGGGTATTCAAATTTCCCCTCTAAATATGTCAGTATAGGTCTACGCCATTATATAGCCCCCATAGAACGGTACATCGCAGTTTTCGGTATTTTGAGGGCTGTGGCCTTAATATTCCACCGAAATGGCTGAAATTAGGTATTTAGTCTACGCTGGAGGTGCAAAACATTCCACCTGAAATTTGTCGGTAAATTTACACGCCTTCATATAGCTCCCATAGAACGGGTCCTCCCGATTTTCGGTGTTTTGAAAGTTGTAGCCTCAATATTCGTCCCAAATGGCTGAAATTTGGTACTTAGACTTCGTTGGTGGTATAAAACTTTCCCCCAGAAATGTGTCGGTACATGTCCACGTCTTCACATTGCCGAATTTCGGTATTTTGAAAGTTAGCCACATTGTTTAGCCGAAATTTGGTATTTACTCTTCTTCATAAACGAAAGGAAACTAATTGTTCAGTTTTCCTTCAATACAACCCGTGGTGGAGGATAAAACAAGTTCGGCCAAGTCGAACTTAACGCCGTTCTTACTTGTTTTAGATTGAAGGCGTCCTTAGTTAATTAAAGCTGGATAACTGCTGCTCAGTCTGACTTACAACTCGTTCCATTGTTAAGCCCCTCCTTTACAGCATTTAATGTTATTTTAATTAAGCCACTTTTTTTGTTATTTGGTTTTCTTTCCATTGCTGTTTGTTTGTTTATTTTACCATTTAATTAGTGAACATTTTGTTTAAATTTCAAATTTCTCGTTAAAACAGTAGAGATGAAAATTTTCCATTCTTGGAAATTTGTCTGTCAAAATTTCTATGGTAGGATTTGTTGTTCTGGATGAATGACATTCTTTGCTGTATTCATCATAGTGAGGCTTGGTGCATATTTTTTATTTCATTTTACTTTTAATGAAAAATTCAAGTTTATTTTGCAGGAGAATAAGAAGAACAATTGAAGTGAAGCTAATAGAAAACTTAATTTAGTGTAAATAAGTTTTTTCATAGATTTTATAGGAGACGAGGACGTTGGAGGGTTCTTGTCGGTCAAGTAGACCATGAGGCACTTCAACGTCTGTACCGTGTACAGGCAGAGAGATGGTGGGGCACGAACTAGGAAATATGTAACAGACTTTTTTGACGTATACGACATACATATTCAGGTCAAAAACTTCGTAACCTTGGCAAAAAATAGGTTTTGGATATAGTACACAATTCGCCGTAAATCAAGTTTCTCAGTTTTTACTGGCACCCTGTAATGCGTTAGAAAATGTAGCTATATTTCTTTATGTCGCCATTACAGCAAATTTTTGAGACAATATGTCTTAAGGTACATCGAGAAGTTTTAGGTCCTTTTTTTCTTGTATTGAATTGCCTTTAGCACAACCTAGCTTTAAACACAAGTATAGGTTCCACAAAAGAATATATGAACGTTTTAGTCCAGTTTGTTACGCTTCCATTAGCAACATTAGCTATCAAGTGGTCGGTGCGCCGGCAAGAATTTCTTTCAGCACAAGCAAATTCTTTATTTCATTTCAAAACTTTGCACACCGAAAAAATTGTATCCTCTTCTACTAAAATTATTCATTAAAATTTCTATTGTAATTGTTTTCATATTTTCTCTCTTTTCATATTAACGGAAAAAAAAACACAACAACATCAACCAAAAAACAATGCTCCGACACACATACACTTGCCTGCGCCCACAGTTGACAGTCGTCATTTAAAAGAATCCATAGAACGTGCAGAATTTTCATTACAATTGGAATTGTGGTTTGCCGAACAGAATGCCACAGCATCCAATTTGGCATTGGCCTCGACGCGTACATTGCAGTTGAATTTTCATCCAGGACGTGGTCTACACTATCATCTGCCCGTATTGTTTGACTATTTCCATTTGGCTGCCGTTAGTGTGGGCATCCATGCCAGTTTGGTGGCATTACATCAACCGTATATCAAGTAAGTACCCAGGAGCAGATTCTAAAAATTCCATTATAACAGTATAAAGCAAAGCGTATAGTCTATGGTTAAGGTTGCCTAGGTGCATATGTATGGTTACTAACACTGTATTAGACATGAGTTATTGTGTGTGCGTTTCTATGAAAGAGAATTTAAGTATAAGCATAGTAAGTGAGAATAGACAGACCTTCATGTCTTATAATACACCTGATGATGATGATGCTACCTTACCTTACCTTCCTGCCTACCAACCAACCAACGAGTGACAATGATGGTGATAATGACTTTAGCCTTTAGTCTCAGCCAGACAATAGATGTTGTTAGCAACATTGCTTAGTTGCTTCCTTACATTACCACAACATTAAAGGTTAAGTATGTCGAGCACAGTGACTAAGAAACGAATCGAAAAAATATATTTCATCTAATAGTATTCAGACCATTCAATTCAGCAGAAAATCTTCCAAAGATAACTATTCAATTATCTTCCTTATAAGTTTAACAAATATACAATTGTTGCTCTCCTTCAAGGCGCACGATCCAATCCTCCCTACAATGTAAAAGTTGCATGCCCTTTCAAAAGAAGGACGACCCGATCTCATCAAAAGTGTCAAAAAATTCACAAGGGAGAATTAATTATGTCCGGAAGGGGTTTACCTAATCTACCCCTATAAAACTATGCGGTTTTTATACATTTTTATACCCTTAGCATTTATGCTAACGAGGGTATATATGCACTTTCATACGGGCAAAATGTGCCTCATCGAAATAATGGTTTTAGGCACCAAGTATGTTTGGACGAAATGTGTTTCAGACAATTTGGAGTTGATTTAGTCATGTCCGTCCGTCTGTCTGTCCGTCTGGCGGGCTGGCTAGTGCGCACGATAACTCTCGAACGGAGCAACCGATTCAGTTCAAAACTTGGCTTTCGTAATATTTTGCCCAAACTTAGTTTAAGTTCGAAGATGGGTTATATCGGTCCACTCCTTCCGGTACCTCCCCCACAAAAGTTCGAAAATCTTCGGAAAATTTGTGCGCTCGATAACTGTTGAAGGGAATAACCGATTTGGCCCACACTTTCTACATCGTGAAAGTTCTATCAGACGTAGATGATGTTTAAATATGGACTCAATAGGTCCACTTCATCGGGTACCTTCCATACAAAATTTCGGAAAAGTTCAGTTTAGGACCTGCTCTCGAATCGCTTTGATGCAACTTGTATTCGCTGTCCCTCATACGACGGTACAAGTTTCATAAGGAGCAAGTCCATACTTCCTGTGAAAATAGTCTGAAAGGTGCAAAAAAACCCCTATGACACCGTGTGTAGTGGTTGGAGCGCAAGATAAATCTCGAACGGATCTGCCAATTCGGTCTAAAATTTGGCCTTCGTAATATTTTGTCCAAACATAGTTTAAGTTCGAAGATAAACCATGTCGGTCCCTCCTTCAGGTACCTCCCTCACAAAAATTCAAAAATCTTCGGAAAAAATATGCGCACGATAACTCTTGAAGGGTGTGACTGATGTAATCCATACTCTGCACTTCCTAATATATCTACCGGATATAGATCAGATTCGAATATGGACCATATCTGTGCACTCCTTTGGGTACCTCCCACACAAAATTTCGGATAAGTTCACTTTAAGACCTGTTCTCGAATCACTTTGATTTTTGTTGAAGCTATTTGCATTCTCTACCTCCATTACGACGGTAAAAGTTTTCTTGGGAAAACATCCCGAAAGGTGTAAAAAGCCATATGTAACCATATATGGCTCTCGAACTGTTCTATCGATTTGGTGCAACATTTGGTCTTCGCCATATTTTATCCAAACTTAGTTTCATGGGGCAATACCGGTCCGCAACTTCCGGTACTTCTCCCCAATATTTAAAAAATGTCAATAACATGTTAGGACGATATCACTTGAATGGTGCAACCAATTTGGTCCAAACTTTGGATCTCCTAATATTTTGTCAAAATTTAGTTTAACTTCTAAAATGGCCCATATCGGTCCTCCCTAAGGGTACCTCCCCCACAAAAGTTCAACATTTGTGTTAATTCCTAATCCACATTTTTGTCGGCAAGTTCAAATGTTGAAAGAGGGTCACAAAAATCTGAAAAGACGCTAAATACATTATATCTGTCCGTAGATGAAAGTTTCAATTCACATTGGCTGAGGGTATACCTCTGTAGGCAAAGCCGAATGACCCTTTCTTACTTGTTTTAAATATAACTTTTTTATTGCCTGTACGGAGGACGATCCCATCAACAAATCCTTAAGAATCCATGGTCTTCTTCCACTAAAAATATTTAAAACAGACTTTGCCGACAGATAAATATTCACAGGAATTCTTCAGGAATGGTGAGCCTGAATGGCCCAGGAATGGTCAGACCTCAAACTCAAACAAACCCAAATATCATAGTCGTGGCGACGCAGGAAACCACCCGCAGCAATAACTGTAGTTTGCAGTATTGTGATGGTTACAATGTACTGAGGAAGAATCGCGTTAGAAATGGAGGTTGCTGTTGCACCAGTCTGTTCACTACATAGCTATCTCGCTAGAGCATGGCTCAAGGGTGCTTCTATAGACGCTTTCTGAAGGAAAGAGTGGTTCTATAGACCCATTCTGAAAGGAAGAGTGCTTCTATAGACCTTTTCTGACAGAATGGGTGATTCTATAGACCTTTTCTGACATTCTATAGACCTTTCTTAAGGGAAGGGTGCTTCCATAGAAAAGGTTCTTCTATAGACCCTCTCTGAAAGAAGAGGTTCTTCTATAGACACTTTCTGACAGAAATGGTGCTTCCATAGACCCTTTCTGACAGAAAGGGTGCTTCTATAGACCCCTTCTGAACGAAAGGGTGCTTCTATAGACCCTCTCTGAAAGAAAATTTTCTGACAGAACGGGTGATTCTATAAACCTTTTCTGACAGAAAGGGTGCTTCTAAAGACCTTTCTTAAGGGAAGGGTGCTTCTATAGACCCTTTCTGACAGAAAGGGTGTTTCTATAGACCTTTTCTGACAGAAAGGGTGCTTCTATAGACCTTTTCTGACAGAATGGGTGATTCTATAGACCTTTTCTGACAGAAAGGGTGCGTCTATAGACCTTTCTTAAGGGAAGGGTGCTTCCATAGACCCTTTCTAATAGAAAGGGTTCTTCTATAGATCCTTTCTGAGAGAAAGGGGGATCTTCTGTAGACCCTTTTTGACAGAAAGGGTGCTTCTATAGACCCTTTCTGATAGAAAGGGTGCTTCTGTAGATCGTTTCTGAAAGTAAGGGTGCTTCTATAGACCCTTTCTAAAAGAAAGGATGCTTCTATAGACCCTTTCTGAAAGAAAATGTGCTTCTATAGACCCTTTCTGAAAGAAAAGGTGCTTCTATAGACCCTTTCTGAAAGAAAAGGTGCTTCTATAGACCCTTTCTGAAAGAAAAGGTGCTTCTATAGACCCTTGCTGAAAGACATGGTGCTTCTATAGACCCTTTCTCAAAGAAAGGGTGCTTCTATAGATCCTTTCTAATAGAAAGGGTTCTTCTATAGATCCTTTCTAAAAGAAAGGGTTCTACTATAGACCCTTTTTGAAAGAAAGGGTGATTCTATAGACCCTTTGAAGGAAAGGGTGCTTCTATATATCCCTCCTGAACGAAATGGTGCTTCTATAGACCCATTTTGAAAGAAAGAGTGCCTCTATAGGCCATTTCTGATAGAAAGGGTGCTTCTATAGACCCTTTCTGAAAGAAATGGTGCTTCTATAGACCCTTTTTGAAGGAAAGGGTGCTTCTATAGATCCCTCCTGAACGAAATGGTGCTTATATAGACCCTTTTTGAAAGAAAGGGTGCCTCTATAGACCATTTCTGATAGAAAGGGTGCTTCTATAGACCCTTTCTGAAAGAAAGGCTGCTTCTATAGACCCTTTCTGAAAAAAGAGTGCTTCTATAGATCCTTTCTGAAAGAAAGAGTGCTTCTGTAGACCCTTTCTGAAAGAAAGGATACTTCTATAGACCCTTTCTGAAAGAAAGAGTGCTTCTGTAGACCCTTTCTGATAGAAAGGGTGCTTCTATAGACCCCTTCTGAACGAAAAGGTGCTTCTATAGACCCTTTCTGAAAGAAAATGTGCTTCTATAGCCCCTTTCTGAAAGAAATACGTATATAAATAACTGTACTGCAGGTTTTACACGGTGAAAGTTTTTGCGGATTCTGAAACTACAATATTCATAGATGAAAAAAATCAAAACAAAAAAAATCGACAAAGCCCTTTTTAAATAAATGGCGGTAAAAGTTCATACTTTTAGGAGTTTTTAGAGTTTTACGAATCCGCAAAAACTTTTCATGTGTAAACGGATAAGTTAGTCAAGGCGCACCGTGCATGACATTCTTGTATAAGGAGGCGATACTGTCAGTAC
Organism: Musca autumnalis; assembly: GCF_047663935.1. Classification (NCBI taxonomy): domain Eukaryota; kingdom Metazoa; phylum Arthropoda; class Insecta; order Diptera; family Muscidae; genus Musca; species Musca autumnalis. The sequence continues at coordinate 43,621,505 of NW_027411977.1, read as the reverse complement.
ATTGTCCCAATTTGAACTTCTATATCTTCAAAATGGTAAAACCTACGAATATATCATAGAGGTAAATCTTATAGAGAATGTTTACAGCTATAATATTTTTTGGCACCATTTCGATAGGACTTGCAATTTCCAAGCAAACTCGCGAAACCCTAAAAACCCTAAAAATGTGAACTTTGAGCTCGATTTATTTAAAAAGCTCTCCGTCGATTTTTTAATTATTTTTTCGTTGAAATCGAAATTTTGCCTATCAGGGCGAAGATAACTTTTAATAATTGTTTATAAAATTTTAGTAATTTTGTACATAATTGTATTAAAATTTTTATTTAATTATGAATATTATAAATATCGCAGTCTGTAAGGGAATTTGCCAATAGACTTAAAAAATAAAGAAGTAAATAAACATTTTAATAGACAAATTTTTCAAATAAATAAATATCAGCTTGACCCAGTCTGGGGTTTGAAAACCCGTCCTTGAAAAAACACATGAAAAAAGTGTTCGCCTACTAAAGGCGAAACATGTCACATAGAGGTGGTTGTATGGAATCGAATCTTAGGCTTTCCTTTTTCACTTGCAAAAATCAACGGTCACTAAGCTCGACTTCAACGAAAAATTAATTAAAGTTAATATTAAAAAGGTTCTTCGCCCTAATATGCAAAATTTTCATTTTCATTTTTCTCGTCTATGAGCATTGTAGTTTCAGAATGCGTTAAAATGTTCATTTAAAATTAGTTCAGGCACAACGTGGGCACCCAACAGAATCATTTAACTGACAGAATTTACTTTGAAGACTCCCATATAGACAGAAGCCTATTCTACATAAAAACCTATTTACCATTCTATATTATTTTTTTATGTTCAGTTAAATTGTGAAACCATGTGGGATTCTAAACAACGTATGCATGATAATATCATATTTTTAAACGTCTTAATTCCTCAATGTAACTTCTTTATGGGCGATGTCGATATGCTCTTCCAATTCTGCATTGAAAATGAAATAGTGAAGAAATAAAAATAATTAAGCTAAAATTAGCAAAGAAAATCCAATTTTGTCTTTCTTAAAATATTTCATTTCGTAAAGTGCTTACCACGTGTCTCTCAAATTTAACATTTTTTTATCCATTTATATAGTAATTACAAATTAATTTAATAATCTTCATTTTAAATTCCACAACATAACCAATTCGTTGTAACCACAAAATAAACAAATGGATTATAATTAAATTGTCTGTACGATGTGACAATTACATTTTTGTAAACTGTCACTTTGATAGATATATTCTTAGGGAAAATCTAAGAGAGTGAACATTTTCATTTCACACATCTAAACGACAAATATTTTCACCAGCAACAACAATGACGCCGGAAAAGTTTTCTTTTCTGAAAATGGTGAAATGAGATTTGCATTCCGAGACATTTAATATGAAATGATGATTCGTTCTGTGGTTAACACTTAAAATGGAAAACATAGGTTTTGGTATTTAACACCTATAAGCTTAAGAATATATATGGTGTGAATAATAATTAAGTTTGATGACTTCATAGAAGACCACAAAGTCTTCTCATTGAATAATGCATAGTTTTTTATAGAAGATCCCAAGGTCTTCACAATGAATATTACAAGGTCTCCTCATATATGACCACATGGTATTCTTATAGAAAACCTCAAGGTCGACTCATTGAAGAACATATTGTGTTCCCAATAAGGACCATAAGGTCTTCTCAATGAAGATCACAATTCCTTAACACTGAAGATTCAAGATTCACATATTCTCGTAGATGACCACATGGTCCCTTTCATAAGTGACAGCAAGGTATTTCTACAGAAGACCTCAATGTCTTCTTAAAGAAAACCACAAATTCTTTTCATAGAAGAAAATAAAGTCTACTCGTAGAACTTCTCATAGACGACAGAAAAATATTCTTATAGAAGAACGCATAGCCATCTCATAGATGACCAGAAAATCTTCTTATAGAAGACTAAAATCTTCACATAGACTTCCCATAGGAGGACAAGGACTTCCCATAGGAGACCTTATATAAGACTAGATGGTCTACTCATAGAAGACCAAAAGTCCTTCTTGTTGAAAAGCAGAAGGCATTCTTACAGAAGTACAGAAGGTATTCTTATAGAAGACCAGAAGAAGAACTGGAAGTCTTCTTATATGAAGATATTCTTATAGAGGCCAGAAGGTCTTCTTATAAAAGGCCAGAAGGTCGTCTTATAGAAGACCAGAAGGTCGTCTTATAGACGTCCAGAAGGTCTACAGCACCCTTTCAATCAGAAAGGGTCTATAGAAGCACCCTTTCAATCAGAAAGGGTCTATAGAAGCACCCTTTCAATCAGAAAGGGTCTATAGAAGCACCCTTTCAATCAGAAAGGGTCTATAGAAGCACCCTTTCAATCAGAAAGTGTCTATAGAAGCACCCTTTCAATCAGAAAGGGTCTATAGAAGCACCCTTTCAATCAGAAAGGGTCTATAGAAGCACCCTTTCAATCAGAAAGGTTCTATAGAAGCACCCTTTCAATCAGAAAGGGTCTATAGAAGCAGAAGGCTCTATAGAAGCGCCCTTTCAATCAGAAAGGGCCTATAGAAGCACCCTGGAAGTCTTCTTATATGAAGATATTCTTATAGAGGCCAGAAGGTCTTCTTATAAAAGGCCAGAAGGTCGTCTTATAGAAGACCAGAAGGTCGTCTTATAGACGTCCAGAAGGTCTACAGCACCCTTTCAATCAGAAAGGGTCTATAGAAGCACCCTTTCAATCAGAAAGGGTCTATAGAAGCACCCTTTCAATCAGAAAGGGTCTATAGAAGCACCCTTTCAATCAGAAAGGGTCTATAGAAGCACCCTTTCAATCAGAAAGGGTCTATAGAAGCACCCTTTCAATCAGAAAGGGTCTATAGAAGCACCCTTTCAATCAGAAAGGGTCTATAGAAGCACCCTTTCAATCAGAAAGGGTCTATAGAAGCACCCTTTCAATCAGAAAGTGTCTATAGAAGCACCCTTTCAATCAGAAAGTGTCTATAGAAGCACCCTTTCAATCAGAAAGGGTCTATAGAAGCACCCTTTCAATCAGAAAGGGTCTATAGAAGCACCCTTTCAATCAGAAAGGGTCTATAGAAGCAGAAGGCTCTATAGAAGCGCCCTTTCAATCAGAAAGGGCCTATAGAAGCACCCTTTCAATCAGAAAGGGCCAATAGAAGCACCCTTTCAATCAGAAAGGGTCTATAGAAGCACCCTTTCAATCAGAAAGGATCTATAGAAGCATCCTTTCAATCAGAAAGTGTATATAGAAGCAGCCTTTCTATGAGAAAGGGTCTATAGAAGCACCCTTCCGTTCAGAAAGGGTCTATAGTAGCACCCTTTCTATGAGAAAGGGTTTATAGAACCACACTTTCCTTCAGAAAGGGTATATAGAGGCACCTTTTCTTTCAAAAAGGGTCTATAGAAGTACCTTTCTTTTCGGAAAGGGTCTATAGAAGCAGCCTTTCTTTCAGAAAAGGTCTATAGAAGCACCATTTTCTTTCGGAAAGGGTCTATAGAAGCAGCCTTTCTTTCTGAAAAGGTCTATAGAAACACCTTTATTTAGAAAGGGTCTATAGAAGTACCCTTTGTGAAGGTCTTCTTATAAAAGGTTGTCTTATAGACCTTCTTATAGAAGACCAGAAGGTCGTCTATAGTCGACCTTCTAGTCGTCTATAATCGACCTTCTGGTAGTCTATAAGGCGATCTCCTGGATGTCTATAAGAACCTTCTGGTCGTCCATAAGACGACCTTCTGGTCGTCCATAAGACGACCTTCTGGTCGTCCATAAAAAAACCTTCTGGTCGTGTATAAGGAGGTCTATAAAACCTTCAGGACCTTCTGGTCGTCTATAAGACGTCTTAGGTCATCATATGGACGACCAGAAGGTCGCTTTATAGAAGACCAGAAGGTCGTCTATAAGAAGGTCTATAAGACGACCTCGTGGCCATCTGGTCGCCTATAATACGACCATCTGGTCGCCTATAATACGACCATCTGGTCGTCTATAATACGACCTTCTGGTCGTCCATATGATGACCTAAGACGTCTTATAGACGACCAGAAGGTCTTGAAGGTTTTATAGACCTCCTTATAGACGACCAGAAGGTTGTTTTATGGGCGACCAGAAGGTCGTCTTATAGACATCCAGAATGACCTGAAGGTGATTTTAGAGACCTTCTTATAGACGACCAGAAGGTCGTCTTATAGACGTCCAGATGGTCGTCTTATAGACGACCACAATGTCGTCTTATAGACGATCAGAAGGTCCTGAAGTTCTTTTTATATACCTCCTTATAGACGTCCATAAGCTCGTCTTACGGACGACCAGAAGGTCGTCGTACGGACGACCAGAAGGTCGTCTTACGGACGACCAGAAGGTCGTCTTACGGACGACCAGAAGTTCGTCTTATGGACGTCCATAAGTTCGCCTTATAGACGTCCAGATGATCGTCTTATAGACGTCCAGATGATCGTCTTATAGACGACCAGAAATTCTTCTTATTGACGACCAGAAGGTTTATAGGCGACCAGAAGGTCGTCTTATGGGCCACCAGAAGACAATCTCATGAGACTCTCATTAGATAATCTCATGAGGCTGTCATTAGTTTCACTCCTACGATTTCATTCGTTACCTTTGCAATCGAATAACCCATCATTTTTATCATCATGTGTTGAGGATTCATTCCAATAACCACCAAAATCAAACCAACAATGGCCAAAAATGAAATTTGATTTTGATTGTTCATTGATGAGATGCTGTTGTTTGTGGTGGTGTTATTCCCGCAACATTTGTTCCATAAACTCGTTCAGTTTGATTTGTGGTTTGCAAACACAGTGTTGTATTTCAAATGAAGGTTTTGTATTTTGTTGGTGGTTTGTTGTGCATAACCACAGGTATGCAAAAAAAAAAATAAACAAAACAAAATGTTTACAAAGGATAACGGGAACACATTGTATAATAAATTCATATAGGGGATTTTTTGCTTTTTCTGTTAACTTTAATGTCATAAAATGTTCATCCATTTATCACCATGATCATCATCATGAAGAACAACGTGTCATAATATAGTCGGTGTGAAATCTCATTATGCCAGCCAACAATGCATGCCATCAACGCTGTTGCAGCAGCTACCAACAACCACCAACAAAACTGAATTCTTTTTAACTACGCCCATTGTTGGTGCTTAGCTTACGACGAGTATGGTCCAATGCTTGCTTGTATGACAATTCTTTTACTTTACATCACACCCCATTCTCCTTTTGTATTTTTTATGGAAGTAAAAGCAAAAACTAATGACATTTTGTGAAAGGAATGCATTTTTGCTCATTGACATTTGTGCAATAATTTATTTAATGCAAAAACTGAAATTTTGCTTTAAAATTCGCTCTACTTCCGAAGGGAATATATGTTTCATTAGCGGAACTTGAAAATACCCATTTTTGCTTAAAATATGTGATTTATTTTTATAACATGAAGTGACTATCGGGTTAGAGGCAAATAATGAAGCAGCCCAAATTGTGATACGCTCTTAAGTGAAGTGTATTCCACGAGATTCGTTTTCCATCGACCAAAACAAATGACAGTTAGAAGAGGCAAAATCTGGCCCATAAAATGGGGAGAATAGCATTACAAATCCATTGGATTTCGGCCAAAACCCACACCACTTAGAAGACCATTGTCCGGATTGGAAATTATGTATTCTACTCGTTTTTCGTCGTTTGCTCTGTTTAAATGAAAATATTATGTTTGGTGATCCAATTTTAACAGCTTTTAAAACAAAAGAATACCCTATAATCCCACCAAAAACAGATAATTACAATGATTCTATGAATATTCGGCTTCAGAGTCGATTGAGTCGATATCTTAACTTCTCATCTAACTTTTTGAGCATGAGTCTATCGTAATTAATCCAATAAACATCGCCAATAACAATATGATGCAAAATGACGCATTATACCCTCAGTATTTAGACTAACGAGGGTATATACTAGGGTTATGACATTTTTACAACCTCGTATCCCTGTATCATATTTTGATGAGTTTTACCTATGATTAGATAAAAATTTAATTACAAGGTGATTAGATAAAAAAAGCTCACGCAGAAAGTCATTTGAAATTTTTTCTATATTAGCTTTTTTGACAAACTTTTAAAGACTCTATAAGCAGATATATAATTGAAAATAAGCTGTGGAGACACACGACTTAACTAAAATGGCATAACCTTTCGTTTACATATATATCATTTTATATCATATATAATTTTATTTCATATATCATATCATTTTATCTTATATATCATATGACCATTTTTGAAATATAGAAGTTCAGGTCACATTTTTAGGTTTTTTTGGTTAGGTTTTCGCTCTTTTGCTGAAATGGTACTAGAGAAAACCTTAAAGCTGTGAAAATTTTCTACAAGATTGGCTTCTGTAATTTTTTCCTAAGTTGGGAAATTACACTCATGGCGTTGTTTTATATGCATTGTCCCAATTTGAACTTCTATATCTCAAAAATAGTAAAACCTACGAAAATATCATACAGGTCAATCTTGTGAAGAACTTTCACCTAAAAAACCCTAAAACCTCGATTTACATTAAAAGCGCACCCGCGCAACACATTTGTGCTTTAATCCAAATCCAATTTAATAGCAAATGATAATTTATTCGGAATGTCCACAAATCAAAAAAGTCTCGATATTTTTATCGACAAGTTCATATGTACTTGTTTAATGTTTTTTTTAGATTGTTCAATCCCTTCTCAGCAAAAAAAATCATTACCAAATAATGGGGTTTTTATAGTAATTGTTGGTAATCGTAACTAGAAAACTCCCTACTAACCCATTATTTTAACAAGTCAGTCACACTGAATAACTAGTTATTCTATAACCACTAGAATAACTAGTCATTCTATGACCAATAGAAGTTGAACAAGTAAGAAAAGCGTTAAGTTCGGCCGGGCTGAACTTTTTATACCCTCCACCACGAACTGTATTGAAGTGAATAGGAACAATTAGTTTAATTTCGTTTATGAAGGTACTAAACTCTTCCTTTTATTGCAGGAGTTGTACATATTTCTCAACTGATAATACTCCCTTCAAAACAGCTTATATGGGGCGACAATTTTCTGAATTGAGCGAAATACATAAAATTGGGCAATACCGAGAAGACCTAAACCTATATATTCTGGATTTGGATAGTTAACAACATCGGGAGCACCGTTCTATGAAGGCTGTATAAAACGTTGACCTGTACCGATAAATTGCTGGAGGAAAGTTTCGTAACTCCAGCGAAGACCTCCCAAAATACCGAAAATTGGGGGCTCCTCGTATTTAAAAACATGAAACAATGCCGGAAAATTTCAGGTGGAAAGTTTAATACAACCAACGGAGACTAAATCTTAAATGTCATCCGTTTCGATAGGATATTGATGACACAACCTTCAAAATACCGAAACTCCGGAAGTGCGCTTCTATGGGGGTTATTTGAAGAAAAGGGTTTATACTGATAATTCTCTTCTGCAATATTTTATACACCCATGGCAGTTTAAATACTAAATTTCAATCATATCGGTGGTATATTGAGGCCACAACTTTCAAAATACCGTAAATCGGGAGGTACCGTTCTATGGGGGCTATATGTAGACATGGACCTGTACCGACAATTTCAGATGAAACATTTTGCAACCCCTGCTAACACTGAATACCAAATTTCACAAATTTCAGTGGGATATTGAGGTCACGACCTTCAAAATACCGAAAATCTGGAAGTACCGTTCTATGGGGGCTATATGAAGACGTGGACCTATACCGTCAAATTTCAGGTGGAAAGTTTTATACCCTCAACGAAGACCAAGTACCATCTTGCAGTCATTTCGGTGTTCTAATGAGGCTAAAACCTTCAATATACTGAAAATTGGGATATACCGTTCTATGGGGGGTACATCAAAACGTCGACGTTTACCGACAAATTTCTGAGGGAAATTTTTGTAGCCCAGAAAAAGACTAAATACCACATTTGGAGCTATACCGACCAATTTCAGGTGGAAAGTTTTATACCCACAACGAAGTCTATGTACCAAATGTTAGCCATTTCGGTGTTATAATGAGGCTAAAGCCTTCAAAATACCAAAAATTGGGATGTATCGTTCCATGGGGTGTACATCACGACATAGACCGATACCGATAAATTTCTGGGAGAAAGTTTTGCATACCAAAGTAGGACGAAATATCAAATTTCAGCCATTTTGGTAGGTAAAACCTCCAAAAATACTAATATGAGGACGTGGGCCTATACCGACAAATTGCAGGTAGAAAGTTGTACACCCTTAACGAATATTAACTACCGAATTTCAGTCATTTTGGTGGGATATTGGTCACAACCTTCAAAATACCGAAAATCAGGAGATGCCGTTCTATGGGGGCTATATTAAGGCGTAGACCTATACCGACGAATTTCTGAGGGAAAGTTTTATACCCCCAACGAATACTAAACCATTTCGGTGTGATAATGAGACTAAAAGCTTCAAAATAACGAAAATCGGAAGAAATCGTCCAATGGCGGAAACACAAAATACAAAGTTACAACCGATTCTGTGGACAAATGGGACTAATACATTCAAAATATCTTAAAGTGACGCGTACTATGTATGGGGCGTTATATGGGGGCTATAGCAAAACGTGGACCTATATAAGCAAACTTTGGTAGACAATTTTCTTAGCCTCTGGAGACACCAAATACCAATTTACAATCAATTCGGTGGGAAAATGGGCAACTATCTTAAAAATTCTTTAAAACGACGACGCGTCACGCGTCGCTTTGTATTGTATGCCCGCTTTCTATACCAAAAGTCCAACGTACATATAATATTTTTGTGTTTCCGGAGGAGGAAACCACTATTAGTGAGTACATATAATAGATTTTACCAAAATTTCATCCACCTACTTCAATCCGTTCGGATGCTAGAGTGATTTCCACAGACGGACGGATATGGCAATCACGATGTAGAATTGCACGCTGATCAAGAATATACAGTTTGTGGGGTCTACAGTGATTATTTCGAGTAGTTACAAACGGAATGACAAATTTAATATACCCCCCTATGGTGGAGGGTATAAAAATAACCTAAAATATGTGTTCTATATTTTTTTTTATTTTATTTGGCTCTCTGCTGAATTTGATCATGCAAACTTCTGATTTGTAGCCGAACACACTACGCACTGTGCTACGCGTACGAACATTAAGGTTTTACATGTGAACCACCAACTGTTCTTTATTTTGTTAACAAAAAACTTGCGTGCCGACGGTGAGCGTTGAACACACAACCGTCGGATTTGTAGTCCGACACATACGCTGTGCCACCATACTCATTACTTAGTATGCTGTAAAGTATGTAGTTTTGCCTTGTAAAACTTTTAAGAAACAAGTAAAAAAGTGTCAGTCGGCTTTGCCGACAGAGGTATACCCTCAGTCAATGTGAATTGAAACTTTCATCTACGGACAGATAGAATGTATTTAGCGTCTCTTCAGAATTTTGTGGCCCTTTTTTAACATTTGAATTTGCCGACAAAAATGTGGATTAGGGATTAACACAAATGTTGAACTTTTGTGGGGAGGTACCCTTAGGGAGGACCGATATGGGGCATTTTAGAAGTTAAACTGAATTTTGACAATATATTAGGAGATCCAAAGTTTGGACCAAATTGGTATTCAAGTGATATCGTCCTAACATTTTAGTGACATTTTTAAAATATTGGGGTTGGGGGGCCGGTATTGCCCCATGAAACTAAGTTTGGATAAAATATGACGAAGACCAAATGTTACACCAAATCGGTAGTTCGAGAGTCACATATGGTGACATAGGGCTTTTTACACCTTTCGGGATGTTTCCCAAGAAATATGGACCTGCTCCTGAAAAAACTTTTACCGTCGTAATGGAGGTAGCGAACGCAAATCGCTTCAACAAAAATCAAAGTGATTCGAGAGCAGGTCTTAAAGTGAACTTATCCGAAATTTTGTGTGGGAGGTACCGAAAATAGTGCACAAAAATAGTCCATATTCGAACCTGATCTATATCTGGTAGATATATCAGGATGTGCAGAGTATGGATTTCATCAGTCACTACTTGAAGAGTTATCGTGCGCATATTTTTTCCGAACATTTTCAAACTTTTGTGGGGGGGGGTACCTCAAGGAGTGGACCGACATGGTTTATCTTCGAACCTGATATATATGAAACTTGTACCGTCGTATGGGGGACAGCGAATACAAGTTGCTACAACAAAAATCAAAGCGATTCGAGAGCAGGTCCTAAACTGAACTTTTCCTAAATTTTGTGTGGGAGGTACTCGAAGGAGTGGACCGATTGAGTCCATATTTAAACTTCATCTTAGTCCAGTAGAACTTTCGCGATGTACAAAGTGTGGGCCAAATCGGTTACTCCTTTCAAGAGTTATCGTGCGCACAAATTTTCCGAACATTTTCGAACTTTTGTGGGGGAGGTACCGGAAGGAGTGGACCGATATAACCCATCTTCGAACTTAAATTAAGTTTGGGCAAAATATTAGGAACGCCAAATTTTGAACCGAATCGGTTGCTCCGTTCGAGAGTTATCGTGCGCACCAGCCAGTCAGACAGACAGACGGACGGACATGGCTAAATCAACTCCAAATTGTCTGAAACACATTTCGTCCAAACATACTTGGGGTCGAAAAGCATTATTTCTATGAGGCACATTTTGCCCGTATGAAAGTGTATATACCCTCGTTAGCATAAATGCTGAGGATATAATAACCCATTATAACAAACTGATGTCGATTGTAAAGGAAAACATAACGAGGATTGATGTAGACCGCCGGAGGAGCACTTTGTCTCATTGTGATCTTATCTGATAGTTGCATAACGTTTTAGAATGGAGACCACTCCTTGTGATCTTATCTGATGACAAACTGAGCGAATTTATTAAATTTTCTTCTAGTAAGGTACTGAATATGAAAAGCTCGTATTAGTCGCTAGTACAGAGTTATGTAATTTAGTAGTTTTTAATAACAATGAGTTGGTTTACAGAAGTAGTATATTAAAATATTTACATGGTTGCATTTAGTCAGTTAACATTAAAATTCAATGAATCAATCACAATGGGAAATTTGAATATTATAAACTCACAATGACAAAGATACAAAACTATTAAAACTGTTACTATTGAAATGTAGATGGCTTAAAATTGTAATTATTAAAAGATGGATTGCTTCACCATTATTTTTCAGCTTACTGGTAAGGGGAAAGTAGCTTGTTTACATTAATTTGTAATGGGTAACATAATGACTAACGGATCCAAATTTTTGCTGGCTTATGTCGATATCAACTGTTTACTGTGACTTCTTATTCGTCTGTATGTTTGTCTTTACACTCATCCATTATCCTTCTCGCTAGCCAATTCAAATATGTACTATACATACATATTTATAATAACACAAAAATTAAAAAAATTCAACATCAGATTATCTGAATGGAGAGCAATTGAAAATTTGCAATATTCATCCGACCATAAATAAAACTTATTTTATCAATAGTAGACGGGTTAGTCGTTTGGAATTAATTGGAATCAAACAGTCGTAAACATATCTACACGTGGATTACGATTAATTTCAGCAGAAGAGATATTTTTACTTTTTTATTATTATAATTGAATTTTCTCAGCAGGCATCGTGGAGAAGACAGAACAACAACAAAAATAATAACACTCAAATGGCTACTGTATATCAAGATTTTAAAAATAAAGTTGAAATCTTAATTAGTTTAACATTAAACATTTTCAAACATTCTTTAACTTTTCTAATTTATAAAGAACTCAATTGCAAATATTGTAGTGTCTTGTAGGTTTTGGAACAGGATATTTGTTATATATTTATTTCCATAATTTACATTCAATTCGTTTACTATAATATTTTTCCAATAACTAATTATTTGATATGAACTATTTAATATCTTTAGACTTTAGATAATTATTAAAAGATAAGCTTCATGCAATCACATTAGGTTAGTTTCCTGACCAAAAAACAACTTCAACAAATATGTAAAAGTTTTTTACACACTATTGGTAATTGCTAAAGTTGCCACCAATTGACTTAGTTGTCAACTGCTAAAGACGTGCTATCAACAGCAAAACTAGTTCGGCCAAGTGACTTAGTTTTAGTTTCTGTACTCCCACAGGTATTAATAAATCTTTGGCACTTACAACAGAGTTTCGCCGCAAACTATTCGTTAAAATGTGATTCCATCCCGCTGTTATGTTAAGCACTCACCATAGCAATTAAGAGTTACGTTTATCGTACATTTATTTAGTGAAAGATTTAAATGTTTAATGCTATTACTATAACACAATGGATGTTATGTGAGATATGTAACCGATCAAAGGAAACATAAAACAAATAAAAAGTATGAATTGTCTTGGTTAAGCTATACCCTCAGCCTGTGTCATTTGAAAAAGAAGGAACCCCAAATTGTATAGTACCACCGCACAGTGGTTCAGAATCGTTTTTCCTGGTCAAAATTCTGTAACTTTTGAACAGATAGAGATATTTTCCTAATTCTTTCTTTGTTAGACAGCCAACACAATCAGCTTTCCGATGATTTGTAAGCGGCCAAATTCAGAATTCAAGGTCAAAGTTAAACTTTAGAGTTTTTGTTTACTATTTTTCAAAATATGAGTGTTTTTGTATTTCTTATATCTTCCTACATACTAAAAAAATTTTTCGAAAACAATTTTTTCAAAAATTAAAAAAAAATTATTTTTTTCAAAAAATAAAAAAAATACTCTACTAAAACTTATATAACTCTCATAGAAACTCATATACTCCAAAAAATGTTCATTTGTGTAAAAAATCTGTAGTTCATATGAGAAATGGTATGAAGAATAGGGATACGTAAAATCGATTACGGTTAATTGATTAATCGGTTATTAGCCGTAAAATTTCTAAAAGTCGTAGTCGACTATTGAATGTGCGAAAACCGGATAACCGATTATTCTTAATCGACTTTCGGAAGACGGAGTCAACTATTAGTCGTAGTCTATTATTAGGTGTGTCTTTTTACTTACTAAATGTTCCTGAAACATTTTCTTCTGCAACTTTTCCTTTATACAAAACAAAATTATTACTAATTATCACGTAAAAAGACACAGCTATTATTCGTAGTCGACTATTAGTCGTTGACTATTGGGCGTGCTAAAACCGCGGACCATCACGGATCGCATCAACGAAAATGGTCGATTACATTCGATTATAATCGGGTTTCGGCGGTTACCGATTAATCGAAAGTCGACTTTTTGAACACTCTCAAATAATCGCCTAACCGAAAATCGAGTTTTAAGGTTTTCACAAAAACCGAACGATCGAAAAACCGATTATAGAATTTCACTGCGTATCCCAAATGAAAAAGCACACATTTTTACCCATGTAATTTCAATAAATACAAAAGTATATATGCGCTGGAAGAGGACACTCTCGGGGATCTTTCTGTGAAAACAGAACATTGTTCCATGTTGTTCCACAAAGGTCTAGTCCACTAAATTTGGAATTTCATAAAATTTAGTACCTGAGGAAAAATAAAATAGCTCATGCTGTGTAAACGCTACGGTAATTTGTTAAAAGGCCACATTCCTACCTACATAACAAAATAACAATGAACAAAATATCTGTTATAGTTTCCGAGAAATAGATACTTCTTTCTCCAGAAATTTGCAAAAATTACGCATGTGCGCCTTTAGGGGCACTCCACGCACGCATCTTCCAATATTTTGACCTAATTGTTCGGTTTCCTTAGGAATTAAATATCTGTGACAAAACAATTTTTTTTTTATTTTTGGCCAGGAAAATCGTTTCTTAACCATTGTCCGCCGTATATAAAACCTATTGATTTGTGTTTCTGCTAATTTTAGTTCATAGTGGCCGGGATGACAAAGTGATGCGTAAATTTATGATGATTTACTAATTCTATACAATAGTTGTTGTTGTAAAATTGATTCAAATAAAGTGTTTTGATTGGCCTTCTACAGAACATTTGTTCTATAAGCCGAACTAAGCAAAGATATCACTTCCTCTGTATTTGTTGCATTTCTTTTCCAATTGGGAATATCGTATTTGTTAGATCTCGTCTTCACTTCTTTACTCCATAGAAGCTTTAGCCTTCCAGTTCAGGGTGTACCACCACGCCTTTATACGTCTTTTTAGCGGGTTCATCATAGCTTATTATAAATACATGACCTAGCCAAGGCAATCGTTGTATCTCGATGCATTGCGTATCGATACCACCAACTGCATCACCGTTTACTGCCAGATCCAGTTATTCAGATTCCAGATTATCTTTCAGCTTTTTAAAGGTAGCAAATACTTGTTCACTGGTCAATCTATGATGTCAGTGTCGTCGGCATAAACGAGTAACATATTACTATTTCTGTGAATTAAACTAAAACCAGTAAAAAAGTAGCAGTCGGCTTTGCCGACAGAGATATACCCTCAGCCTATGTGAATTGGAACTTTCATCTACGGTCAGATCGCATGTATTTATGGTATTTTCATTATTTTGTGGCCTTTCGTGGACATTTGGATTAGGATTTAAGTTGTGTTGCAGTGGATGCGCATAAAGGAATGGACCGACATAGTCCATTATGGAAGTGGATCTTATTTTGGGATATGTCGCCCACTAGTAATTTCAGTGGGTCATTGTATAACTTATGGACCAGTATGCCAGGAAGCATGTACTTGTCCACGGAAAACATAATAACGTTGTAAACAGGGCAACAACGAACAGCATCGACAAACATTTTTAAAGGATCTTCTAACAGACCTTAAACTGCACTTAAACACAAATGTTGAACTTTTGTGAAGGAGGTTCATTAAGATACCTCCGTTTCAGAAGTTAAACTAAGTTTGGAGAAAATATTAGGAGATCCAAAGTTTGGAGCAAATTGGTTCAAGAGATATCGTGCATATCATTTAAGTGACATTTTTTAAATATTCGGGGGAACTACCGGAAGTTGTGGGCCGGTATTGTCTATCTTTTGAACTGAAAGTATGACAGAATATAAGGAAGGCCAAATGTTGGACCGAGAGTTCGAGAGTTATCGTGCTCTCCAGCCACTACATATGGTGCCATAGGGTTTTTACACATTTCGGGCTGTTTTCTCAAGAAGTATGGAGTTGCCCCTGAAAAAACTTTTACCGTCGTAATTGAGACATCGAATGCAAGTTGCTTCAAAAAAATCAAAGTGATTCGAGAGCAGGTCTTAAAGTGAACTTATCTGTAATTTTGTGTGATAGGTACACGAAGGAGTGGACACACATAATCCATATTCGAACCTGATGTATATCGTGTATACATATTAGGATGTGTAAAGTATGGACTAAATCGGTCACTCCCTTCAAGAGTTATCGTGCGAACAATTTTTCCGAACATTTTTGAACGTGGACCGATATGGCTTATGATGGAACTT
The DNA here is from genome assembly GCF_047663935.1 of Musca autumnalis. NCBI lineage: Eukaryota > Metazoa > Arthropoda > Insecta > Diptera > Muscidae > Musca > Musca autumnalis. The sequence continues at coordinate 43,605,991 of NW_027411977.1, read as the reverse complement.
AAACTATGTTTGGACAGACTTACCCTTAATGAGACATGCACCGTCGTAAGCGGGACAGTGAATACAACTTGCTACAACAAAAATCAAAGAGAACATGTCCTAAACTGAACTTTTCCGAAATTTTGTGTGAGAGGTACCCGAAGGAGTGGGCCGATTGAGTCCATATTAAAACCTCATATAAGTCTGGTAGAAATTTCACGATGTGCAAAGTATGGACCTACGCGGTTACTCCCTTCAAGAGTTATAGTGCGCACAAATTTTCCGAACATTTCCGAACTTTTGTGGGGGAGGTACCGGAAGGAGTGGACCGATATAACCCATAGTCGAACATAAGCTATGTTTGGACAAAATATTACGAAAGCCAAAATTTGGTCCAAATCGGTTCACCCGTTCGAGAGTTATCGTGCGCACCAGCCAGCCAGACAGACGGACGGACATCGCTAAATCGACTCCAAATTGTCTGAAACACATTTCGTCCAAACATACTTGGGGTCTAAAACCATTATTTCGATGAAGCACATTTTGCCCGTATGAAAGTGTATATACCCTCGTTAGCATAAATGCTGAGGGTATAACTAAACTTACCTTTTCCAGCGGGATGTTGAAGAGGCCACACCAAATGCTGTCTCCTTGTCTGAAACCTCTTTTGGTATAAAACTGTTCGGAGAGATTCTTCCCTATTTTAGCTCAGGAATACCTTTGAAAGTATAGGGCTGTCGAACGCTGCTTTATAATCGCCAAAAAGATGGTAGGTGTCGATCTGCATTTGGGTCTTTTTCAGAATTTGCCGTAGGCAAATATCTGCTCAATGGTGGATTTCCCAGGTCTAAATTGTTTCGTTTACCATAGACTTTAGTCGTTCACTCAATATACAATTTCGACAAGTGCCCTTTTCACTCTATCGGTAGCTGTCACCAGTTTACATTGCTCGTATTTACAGGAGAATGTGCCTTTACCAAAGCCAACAGTTTGGTGTTTCAATCTTTGGAAGAATTTTCACACTTCATTTGGTTTCTGTAAATATTGATTTTTTCATTTCTCTCTTTTAGGTTTAAGTTAATTTTGTTTAATTTCCGTTAATTTAAAATGTTGAATTGTAACGTATAGTTTTTATTACGCAGTTACTTTATTTAAGCAACAACAACTACCATATAGAATTCTCTTCATCATTCTAGTTCTTACTTTACCTTTCGTTAATGTGCTTTTGTGTGTTTTGTCATAATCATGTAATTATTGTTTAGTTTGTTACTTCTTTATTGGGTACCACCGTGGTGCAATGGTATGCACGCCCGCCTTGCACACAGAAGGTCGGTGGTTCGATTCCCCGGCCAGGCAACACCAAACATTTTTCAACGGTGGCAAAATACCCCTCAGTAATGTTGGCGCATTTCCTGAATATTTAAGCCTTGAAAAACTTCTCTACAAGTGGTGTCTTAGGACACGCCGTTCGGACTCGGCGATAAACAGTAGGTCCCATATCATTGAGCTAAATATGAATCGAGGTGCACTCATTGATTTGAGAGAAGTCTCCCTTGTCCCGTATGGGATGTTGTGGAACAATGTGTGTGTGTGTTACTTCTTTATTTCTTGCATTTGTTTGTTGTTGTAATTACGTCATTAGTGTGCTTGCCCACTTGTGTTGATCTTCGCCCATGTATGTGAGTCTGGTTGTTCGCTTATTGCGAATGTGCGTCTGTGTGTTCGATGCACAGATTCGAGGTGTTGTCAGACGTGTCCTAGAGGATTCTTGAACGAGGGAATTTTTAGATAAATTCAGGTGGAACAAGCATCGGCGAGTTAGTTGTGTTTTAAGCGTTGAACTGAACAGATCGGTTAAAGAAGAGAGAAGTGCTAACTAGAGACAAGCTGAGTGCTTAAAAATTAAAGTCAGTTCCGAATAAGTGTAATAAAGGAAATGAAGCATTGTAGAAACGTAATCTAAAACGAACCCTGTTTTATTTGGTACAAATCGTATCGGGGAATAAAACAACGTCTACACGGAGATTAGTTAAACCTAATTCCGTAACAATACTTTGCCATTGTACCGAAATGTTATCGGGACGAGGAGTGCTTTGATTAAGCAATTGGGCCAGCTGAGTGAAATATGCTGTGGCTATCTGTTGTGATTGCAGCTTAACGATGTCTATCTTTCGTGTTGTATATGTTCGTACTTTATTTGCTACGTTTTATCGGGTATGTGGCTTTACTGCAACAAGGTGGTGGTCCGAGTCTTTGTTTGCTCCTCGGAAAAATCTTAAATCCAAAACGCTCGATGATTATCTTCCATCTAGCACAACATGATCAATTTGATTTCTTCTTTCGTGGTCTGGGGACTGTCAAATGCCCTTATGAATGTCGAGATGCTTAAATTTGACACTGCTAACTACCATGTTTTTTCCGTTGCAAAGTCTATAACTCTCGTTCCATTGTCTGATGATGTTTCACTGTGGAGACAACATTTCTCGACTGTTGGACCAAAGATATTCTCCTTTCCAATTTTGGCATTAAAATCGCCTAAAACAACGGTCATATGTTGTTTCATCTAAGCGCTCGTAAAATATATCTTTGATCTGCTCGTCCTTGTCATCGGCGGATGCATGAGGGTACATAAATTGATGTTGACAAATTTAGCGCTTATCAGAATTTTAGCAAGTCGCTTATTCACTGAAGTGAAGTTGGGGACCAGATGTTTCAGCCTCCGACCTACTACAAATCCGCAACCCCACTCTTACTTTATATCATGTCAGCTATAACACAGAGCGTCACCTTTAGGTGTTGTTGTGACGCTTTTCCCAATATATCGTATTTCATGTATGGCAGTAATATCGGTCTTGTGCTTTGCAAGTACATCTGCCAGTGCGTAAACTACACCTTCTCTATAGAGAGTCCGAACATTTCAGGCGCAGATTCGCAGATCATGATCCTTAAAACGCTTGAGGAAGGTGGTTGTCAATTTTAGGGAAGATTGTTTTTCTTTGTTTTTCATAGTACGATGTTTTTTGGTGGGGTGAGTCACAAACCCGACGCCCAACTCAAGTTTTTAGCGTTCTTACGGGTGAAGGCGCGGTTATCGTTACCTAACTACCCTTAACTGGTGTTAAAGGCATTTCACGAGGTAAAATCAGTGTGCACACCGTCTATAAAACATATTGATTTTAAATCATCGGTTGATCAGTTCGACGTACGTTCAAAGCTACATCGACTCAAAATTGTTTGGCCGTTAGAAGCGACTATAGGTCTGTCCTTTTATTTGATAATTTTTACTAAATGTTTTCCGCAACACTTTCTTTGGCAACTTTCCATTATTCAGTTGTCAAAATTCGAAACGTAATAATTATTACAAATTATCGAGTACACGGACATGCATTATATATAAAATTATAAATCATAAATTTAGGCAGTATTCGGAACTTTTTTTGTAATTATGTTGTAGTAAATATTTATAAAATTCTGCGGAAATTTTAAAATATGACCCTAAACTTCCTCCTATACCCACCTACCAAAACGTATATTAAATTTTTCCATTTGATTGAGTAAAAACGCCTATTCATCAGCAAAATTGTATTGCACTATAATACCATTTTATTTTGCTTTTGTCAACACAAATGTTAGTAGTTTTCTTTGTTTGCATTTGAACCTTTCGAATGAAATTTATGCTGCAAAAACAAGAGCTAAACAAACACACAATTTGAAATACCACAAATTCTGCTCTGGTAACACAAATTGTTGGTATTTTGCTTTTTGGAGAAAAGCAATTTATAAGCCTTTTTATACGTACATACATACATATGTAGATATGCATGTATGTATATAATATTTGAGCTTTAAAAGTTGTTCAGAAATGTTAGAATTCTTTGTCACGCCTCAAAATAATGATTTTAAATACTTTTCCTTTCCATGTACAGCATTTAACCCACTTAGCGCCGAGAAATTTTTTTGCGTGAAAACTTAAAATTTTGTACGAAAATGATATTTTTGAGGCTTTTTAAGCATTTTTTAATAAATAATTTTTTTCTCTAAAACGTAAAGTTTTCCTGTAATCGAATCTTCTTTTAAAAATGCAGAAAACTTGGAAGGGTAATATCTGTGTATTCTTACATGACTATCCTCGGTTTTTGATGAGGAAAATACTCTTACTATATTCGTAACAAATCCCTAACGCATATTTAAATTTTTCATCAAAAGTCGAAAATTACAAAAAACTCAATTGTGTTTTAGGCCTATTGCGTGGAAATGCATGGACCAAATGAAACTTAATAAGCGTGGAATGATATATAACAGACAATACTATAACAAAATGCAAAAAAAACACACTCAAAAATATGCGAAAATACCCCAGTTTTACGTCAATTTTTGCAACCATTTTTTTGTGGCGTTTAAACGACCAGTTGATTTAAGTTGGTTAATTTAAATGAATTGCAAATTATGTGACGTAGGGGATGGAAGATAACAAGGAACGGTCCTGACCGGTTTTAATATGGCAAAGCCCAGGATTTGTCTTGGTCCCTCTTTCATCTCAAGTGGACACTGACCTCCCCGTGGTGTCACCTGGGGAACTGCCTTTAACATCCGTTAAAGGTAGTGAGCTAACATGTGCCGCGCGTTCACCCATAAGAACGTTAAAAACTTGGGTTTGGGCGTCGGGTTAATAAACCTCCCCTAGAAAAAACAGCCTACTATGAAAAAACGAAAGAAAAGAAAAACAACCCCCTCTAAAGTTGACGAACCCCGCAAACGTTTTAAGGACCATGATTTGCGAATCTGCACCTGGTATGTTCGCACTCTTTATAGAGAAGGTGCAGTCTTCGCATTGGCAGACGTACTTGAAAAGTACAAGGCCGATATTACTGCCATACAGGAAATACGATGGATTGGGAAAGGCGTCACAACAACACCTAAAGGTGACGCACTCTACTTTAGCTGCCATGACGTGAAGCATGAATTTGGTTGCGGATTCGTAGTTAGTCGGAGACTAAAACATCTGGTATCCAACTTCACCCCACTGAATGAAAGACTTGCTGCAATTCGAATAAAAGCTAAATTCTTCAACATCAGCTTTATTTGCGCTCATGCTCCTACTGAAGACAAGGACGAACAGACCAAAGATATATTTTACGAGCGCTTAGAAGAAACATATGACCGCTGTCCTGCCCATAACATTAAAATTATTCTAGGCGATTTTAATGTCAAAAGGGGGAAAGGAGAATATCTTTGGGACAACAGTCGGGAAATTCAGTCTCCACAGTGAAAAATCTGACAATGGTATGAGGCTGATAGACTTTGCAGCTGCAAAAAAACATGGTAATTAGCAGTACCAGATTTAATCATCTGGATATTCATAAGGGCACCTGGCTGTCTTCAGATTAAAGAACAAGTAATCAAATTGATCATGTTGCGATAAATGGAAGACATCCATCGAGCGTGTTGGATGTACGATCGTTCCGAGGCGCAAACATTGATTCGGACCACTACCTTGTTGCAGCAAAGGTACGTACCCGTCTAAACGTTGCAAATAAAGCACGAACAAATACAACGCGGAAGTTGGACATCGATAGGCTGCAAACACAACAGATAGCCACAGCATATTCCACTCAACTAGCACAATTGCTTAACGCGAGCACTCCTTGTCCCGATAACATAACAACACAATGGCAAAATATTGCCCACTCCATGCAAACAGCCGCAAAATCCATACTTGGCTTCCAGAGACCTCCACAAAGGAATTCATGGTATGACCAAGAGTGTCGTGCTTCTACCGAAGAGAAAAATGCGGCATATAGAGCTACATTACAATCAGTAGCAACGCGTAGCGCACGAGAGAGATATCGGGAGAAAAGGAGAGAACAGAAACGTCTTTCCGCAAGAAAAAGAGAGAAATGGAAAAGCGGGAGTGTGAAAAAATCGAGATGTACAGGAGCCAGAATGAAGTCCGAAAATTCTACCAAAGAGTGAAACATCAAACAGATGGCTTTGGTACAGGCACATCCTCCTGTAGAGATCAGCAAGGTAATCTGGTAAAATATACATATAGCGTGCTCAGGATATGTATGGAACATTTCTCCAATCTGCTGGTATCCAATAGTAGCGAAGACGATGGTACCACAGAGATCCTATCCTAGAAGATGGTATAGAATGTATACCGCCCGGCCAAGATGAGGTAAAAACAGCAATCAACCGGCTGAAGAATAATAAAGCAGCAGGAGCCGATGGCTTACCAGGCAAGCTGTTTAAAACCGGAGGCGACGCGCTGATATGGTGTATGTATCAGCTAGTTAGCACCATCTGGCAGGAAGAACGCGTACCTGACGATTGGAACCTGAGCATCCTGTGTCCCGTCCACAAGAAAGGAGATAAGACTGTATGCTCCAACTATAGGGGCATAAGTCTTCTCCCTATTGCCCATAAGATAGTGTCAGGGATATTGTGCAAACGACTAAAGCCAATAGTCAACGATTTAATTGGACCATACCAATGTGGCTTTAGACCTGGCAAGTGCAACATTGACCAGATATTTACCTTGCGCAAATCCTGGAGAAGACCCAAGAGATGCAGATCGACACATATCACCTTTTTGTCGATTATAAAGCAGCATTCGACAGTCCCCTCCGATCAAAGGTATTCCATGCAATGTCTGAATATGGTATCCCCGCAAAGCTCATCCAGCTTTATAAGATGACTTTAACTGATACTAGGTCCTCAGCTAAAATTGGAAAGAACCTCTCCGAACAGTTCAGTACCAAAAGAGGTTTCAGGCAAGGAGACAGCCTTTCGTGTGACCTATTCAACATTTTGCTGGAAAAGGTAATACGAGATGCAAATGTCAGAAGAAATGGCACAATTTACATCAATAGCCACATGTTACTTGCCTATGCTGATGACATAGACATCATGGGACGATCAGTAAAGGAAGTAACTGATACCTTTAGGAAGGTCGAAGCAGAATCGGCGAAAGTGGGTCTGGCGGTAAACGGCGAAAAGACCAAATTGATGGTGTCGACGCGCAAAGCCTCCATAGAACTCGGACCAACTGTGAAAGTTGGTACCTATAATTTTGAGGTAGTTAAAGACTTCGTCTACCTCGGCACTGCCATAAACACAACAAACAACATCAGTTGTGAAATAAGAAGAAGAACTGTATTGGCCAGTAGCATCTGTTGATTTAAGTAAGCAATTTAAAAACAAAGCCACATCTCGTCAACCAAAAATAACACTATACAAAACGCTGATACTACCCGTGCTAATGTATGGCTCCGAAGCATGGGTACTTGCGCAAGCAGATAAGACAGTGCTTGGTGTGTTTGAGAGGAAAATTCTTCGAAAGATCTACGGGCCGATTTGCGTTGACGGTGAATATCGACGTCGTATGAACCACGAGCTATATCAGCAATATAAAGACATAAATATAGTTAAACGTATCGAGATGCAACGATTGCGTTGGCTAGGCCATATCATAAGAATGAGCTATGAAGAACCCGCTAAAAAGGCGTGTGAATACATGCCACATGGCTTTGCACGCAGAATCGGCAGGCCTAAGCTTCGATGGAGCATACAAGTGGATGAAGAAATGAAAAGGCGCGGTATTCCAAAAAGCAAAGCGAAAAACAGAGAGGATTGGAGATCTTTTCTTAGTTCGGTCTATGGAACAAATGTTCTGTAATGGGCCAGCTAAGTAAGTAAGCAAATTATGTTTTACTTCGGAAATATTGTCATTAAAAAATAATAAAAAGAAACAGTAAGCAACGATTCAAAGTCTGGCGGGGCCGACACCACCACGCCTTTAATATAAAGTTTTCTAGACCAAATTGAGTCACATTTTCCAAATTTTATAAGAATGTCGATCCAATTTTGTGTTTGGTGCGCCTACATTTTTCTAGTCCGAATTTGGTGAATATTTTCCAAATTGTATCAAAATCGGAGAGAATTTGCGTCTTCGGTGCACCAAATACCTCAAATCGGGCGAAAATATGTATGGAGGCTATATCCAAATCAGAACCGATTTCAATATAATTTGGCAAACTTTTTCTAGTCCGAATGTGGTGACATTTTCCAAATTGCATAAAAGTAGGACAGAATTTGCTTGTTTGGTGCACCAAATACCTCAAATCGGGCGAAAATATGTATGGGGGCTATATACAAATCTGAACCGATTTTTACCAAAATAAACATCATTCGTCCTTTGGCCAAGAAAACTATCTTCCCAAATTTTCATGCGAATCGGACAATAAATGCGACCTGTACTTTGCTTCCAAAAATACATAGACAGACGGACATGCGTAAATCGACTCAGAAAGTTATTCTATGTATATCCCTGAAAGGAATTATGGATCTATCCCGTTTCCTTTTGCATGTTACAAACTAATTCAACTAATTCAAGATATAAAAATAATTCCCCGGAACATCGCGAAAGGACCAAGGGGAAAATTCTTCCTCATTAAAAAATAAGTAAAATTATTTTGTGTTGAAGGTGTATGAAGTGTTGGCATTTCGAGGCCAATATCCAGGGGAGTATTGGATTCCTCTAGACTGTGATGGTGTTGTCATTATTGCGAAACCTAACAATTATTCATGATCTTAATCTCGATCAAAACACAAAAGTATTTAGTTTTGTGGGTGGACGTAACCGGAGTAATGGACCGACGCAGTCCACCTTGGAACTTGATTATAATTAGGGAGCCACTCCTTTCGATTGTTATAGTGGCCGTCAGATATTTCAATTGGTCACCTTAGGATTTAGTTGAGCTTCCATATAACTTTTACGTTGTTCTACCACTATAAACTGCAAATTAAAAAAAAAAATGTCAAATGAAAAATGTCAAAATATAAAAAAATATGGAAAATCTCAAATCTAAAAAATACGGAAAATCTCAAAATCTCATTTATCAAATCTTTATTATCCATAATTTTTTTTTTAGTTTTTCATAATACAACCAAAAACATTTATTTTTGCCCTTTGCTACAACAATATTCACAGCTCAATGCACCTGACAAATTTGTGCATTATCACCAGCATACATGAGCGGAATTCATCTCAATCACATAACTACCAACTAATATTTTAAACTGTCAAAGATTACTTGTTTTTCAATTGAATAGTAATTTGTTTTTAATCTCAGTTATAATATCATCATCACCAGCATCGTCATCATCATATGCATACCATTATAAGTGGGCAAAGGGAAACAGAGAGAAAGAGAGAAAAACATTTATCAAACTATAGCTCAACTTTGTCATTGAGTTCAAGTTATGATAGAGCAGCAAAAAAAATCGAAAAGTTAAGTAAGTAGTCAACCACACGCAACATCTGTGCGGTGTTGAACGTCATCATATAGTTTTTGGTTTTTCATTTTCACACATACATACATATGTATGTACGTATGTATATACCCAGCAAACCAAATGTCGGATGTCCGACACCTCTAAACAATTTCGAAAGTAAGATTGTTTAGATTTCGTTCCGATTTCTAAACGATTTGTCGAAGGGGAAATAATTCAGATTTCGTTCCGATTTAGGAGCGAATGTCGGAAATAATTTTCCCTACCGAATTTCCCAAGGATTTTCTTTAGATTTCGTTCCAAAATCGAACCGAAAACGATCCGATTTCTCTCCGTCATTTCGTTCCGAAATTATGTCAACCACTTCATACAACTTTCGTTAAGATATCGTTACGATTTCGGATCCGACATCGGACGTAGCGTCCGAATTTTGTTGCGATTTCGTTACGATGTCGTTACGATTGGTTTGCTGGGAATGTATGAATGTACTTCTTCTAAACTTCGTTTTTTTGTAGTCACACACAAATCTTTGTGCTTGTTCTTATATTGATTGTGCGGAAGAGAATAATAATTTATGTCGTTTGATTTTTTCGCTTTTTGCTTTACATGTAGAGATGGTTTTTACCGGGTATTTACCCGGTAAATACCCACACGGTGGGTAAATACCGGGTAAATACCCATTTGTGGGTATTTATTTGGGTATTTACTATATTGAATGGCAAATACAACATTTTACACCCTATTCCTGGGTTTAGGTTGTAAATTCGTTTGAAATGGATAGTTTTACAATACTTTAGACTAGTGGGTAAATACTTGGGTAAATACTCGGGTATTTACCCAAGTGTTGGGTAAAAACTCATTAACGACCGAACCACTTAACGTAGGCTAACAAAATTTGGCTTACATCTTTCTTATGTCAACAGAACTTCTGGAACTGAACATGGGGTCTCTGGGTCCATGTTTTGATATAGCCCCCATATAGCCGTACCTCCCGATATAAGGTATTTTTCATCTATTAGCCACATTTTACAACCAAATTGGCTGTAATTTGGCACAGTGAGTCCTCAAGGAGCAGCAAATATCCTTGCAAAAATTTGTCAATATAGGTCCACGGTTTCTAATAGCCCCCATATAAGGGTACCCAGATTTCGAGTATTTACCCAAACTTTGGGTAAAAACTCCTTAACTGCCGAACCACTTGACGTAGGCTGACGAAATTTAGCTTAAATCTTACTTATGTCAAGAGAATATCTAGCATTGAAAATGGGGTCTCTGGGTCCATGTTTTGATATATCCCCCATATAACCGTACCTCCCGATTTAAGGTATTTTTTGTCTATTTGCCTCATTGTACAATCATAGTGGTATTTTCTACATATTGGGAACTCACTATGCCAAATTTCAGCCACTATGATTGTACAATGAGGCTAATAGGTAAAAAATACCTTAAATCGGGAGGTACGGCTATATGGGGGCTATATTAAAACATGGACCTAGAGACCCCATTTTCAATACTAAATATTCTCTTGATATAAGTAATATTTGAGTCAAATTTCGTCAGCGTACGTCAAGTGGTTCGGCAGTTAAAGAGTTTTTACCCAAAATTTGGGTAAATACTCGAAATCTGGGTACACTTATATGGGGGCTATTAGAAAACGTGGACCTATATTGACAAATTTTCGCAAGGATATTTTCTAGTCCTTGAGGACTCACTGTGCTAATTTACAGCCAATTTGGTTGTAAAATGTGGCTAACAGATGAAAAATACCTTAAATCGGGAGGTACGGCTATATGGGGGCTATAATAAAACATGGACCTAGAGACCCCATGTTCAGTACCAGAAGTTCTTTTGACATAAGAAAGATTTATGCCAAGTTTTGTCAGCCTACGTCAAGTGGTTCGGCAGTTAAAGAGTTTTCATAGCCTAAACCCAAAAATAGGGTCTAAGATGTTGTATTAGCGATTCAATATAGTAAATACCCAAATAAATACCCACAAATGGGTATTTACCCGGTATTTACCCAATTTACCGGGTATTTACCCATTGGGTATTTACCCACTGTCCATCTCTATTTACATGGAACATCATCATATTTGAATTCTTTTTTATCACTCTTTAGTTTTGCCCTTCTTCACCAAAAATTTAAATTTCATGCATTGAATTTGAATAGCACACACATGTTTAGAGAAGTTCTAGTAATCAGACGCAGCAATAGCAAACGTATTTTCAAATCCAAACGTATGGGAGACGTGTTTATCATACGACACACCATTCACAATTAATATCACTTATACGCCACTGTACATTGACTTTTCGACTTTTATCTCAAGAATTATTTCCTGTAGAACAAGTGAATGAAATTTAGAACTACTAAAATGACGTTTATTGCGTTAAAATATTACAAATAAAAATATTAAATATTAAAAAACTTATTTAAAAATTATATTTGTGTGAAACAAAATATTTGTGTATTATTATAGGAAATAGGTTGACTTGATAATAAAAGAAGTAACAAGTAAAAAAGTGTCAGTCGGCTTTGCCGACAGATATATACCCTCAGCCAATATGAAGTGAAACTTTCACCTAAGGACAGATCGAATGTATTTAAGGTTTCTTAAGAATTTTGTGGCCTTTTTGGACATTTGAACTTGCCGACAAAAATGTGGAGTAGGAATTAACTGCACTAAGACACAAATGTTGAACCTTTGTGGAGGAGGTACCGTTAGGGAGGACCGATATGGGCCATTTTAGAAGAATTTTGACAAAATATTTGGAGATCCAAAGTTTGGACCAAATTGGTTGCCCCATTCAAGTTATATCGTCCTAGCATTTTAGTGTCATATATCAAATATTGGGGAAAAGTACCGGAAATTGTGGACCGGTATTGCCCAATGAAACTAAAATTGGATATAATATGATGAAGACCAAACGTTGGACCAAATCGGTTGAACAGCTCGAGAGTTATCGTGCTCTCCGACAGCCACATATGGTGACATAGGGATTTTTTACACCTATCGGACTGTTTTCCTAAGAAATATGGACTTGCCCCTGAAAACACGTTTGCCGTCGTAATGGAGGTAGCGAATGCAAATCGCTTCAACAAAAATCAAAGTGATTCGAGAGCGGGTCTTAAAGTGAACTTATCCGAAATTTTGTGTTAGATGTACCAGAAGGAGTAGACAAATATAGTCCATATCCGAACCTGATCTATATCTGGTAGATATATTAGGATGTGCAAAGTGTGGATTACATCGGTCACTCCGCTCAAAAGTTATAGTGCGCACAATTTTTCCGAACATGATTTAACTTTTGTGGGGGAGGTACCTTAAGGAGTGGACCGATATGGCTTATCTTCGAATTTAAACTATGTTTGGACAAAATATTACGAAGGCCAAATTTTCGACCGAATCTGCAGATCCGTTCGAGAGTTATCTCGCGCTCCAACGGTGTCATAAGTGCTCTTTGCAACTTTTAAGCTATTTTCTCAGGAAGTATGGACTTGCCCCTGATGAAACTTGTACCGTCGTATGGGGGCAGTGAATACAAGTTGTTGCAACAAAAACAAAGCGATTCGAGAGCAGGTCCTAAACTGAACTTTTCCCAAATTTCGTGTGGGAGGTACCCGAAAGCGTGGACCGATTAAGTCCATATTGGAACCTCATCTAAGTTTGGTAGAAATATTATGATGTGCAAAGTGCGGACGAAGTCGGTTATTCCCTTCAAGAGTTATCGTGCGCACAAATTTTCCGAACATTTTCGAACTTTTGTTCGGGAGGTCCCAAAGGAGTGGACCGATATAACCCATCTTCGAACTTAAACTAAGTTTGGACAAAATATTGCGAAAGCCAACTTTTGGACCAAATCGATTCATCCATTCGAGAGTTATCGTGCGCACCAGCCAGACAGACAGACGGACGGACATTGCTAAATCGACTCCAAATTGTCTGAAACACATTTCGTCCAAACATACTTGGGGTCTAAAACCATTATTTCGATGAGGCACATTTTGCCCGTATGAAAGTGTATATACCATCGGTAGCATAAATGCTGAGGGTATAAAAAGTATCAGTCTACTTGCAACCAAAATCCTTTTCTCCAATAATTACACTGTACAACAAAATTGAACATTTTTAAAATTACAAGAAACCCCGCACAGATTATGAAAGTGGATCGAAAAAAAAGAAGACACGGGTATCGGCGTTTTGAAAGCTTACGTCGAGAAGTAACTTAAATAGGCGTGGCAAGTTCCGCCCATTTCTACAGGTTTTGAAATATTCGACATCAGATTCCTTGAAATCCTTGCATTTTAGGTATAAAGTGTCTTTGGCAATATTACTGACAACAATGCGGGGCATCTTTTTATTAAGAAAATTAACCCTCATGCGAGTCACTAAAGGGGTCTTTTTGGCCCATTTTTTCAAAAACGTTTAAAAACTCCTTTAAAATGTGATCGTTTCAGATCAAAATATTCTACAAAATTATTTGTCATAACGTAAAATCACGTTTTAGGGTTAATGTTGTACTTTATCTGAGTTTATTATGTTTTGTCCCACAAAACTTCATTCTCGATAGAAGACGTTAAAGACAAAAATATTCTCCAACAAATATAAGTCGCTGAATAAATGAAATATGTATTTACAATATACATATATCAAGAAAATATATACATCAAGTTTGCCAACAAAACACCCAAATATTTTTTGAATAAATAAGTTTTGTTCTTTATTCGGGTTGATGCATGAAATTTAGTTTTAGGCGAAAGTTGTTAAGAGAAGAAATATTCTACACAAAATTTCACTATAAGTCCCAGAACAAACTATATATCTATCTTGTTAAGAAAATGACGTTACAAAATTTGATATAATAGGTAGAAATTATTTGTTAAACTTTTAGACTCCTAATTATAATTTATTCCATACTGAGTCAAAATCTCCTAAAATACTTCACTTTTTGGGGATTGTGTCAAAAGAAGAAATATTCCAAATCAAATTTTATTGTGAGTCTCTGAACAAATGAAATTTGTAGCTATAATATTTAACATCTCCTGAAGCTTTTGCTTTTTATATATGATTTAGGACCTTATTCTACCGTTTTTATTCACATTTTCGTTATTTGCGGTCACAAAATATATTTTATTGATGTTTTTCAGCTACTCCTGCTCTGACAAACTTGTCTGAATTAACACTTGAAGGGGATCAACTTTTATTATCAGAATTTATCTTATGTACATATTTTATTTTAATACTTTACGTATACGTTTTCACTAATTCAATTAATATTACGCAACATGTGTTTAAATATTTGAATTTAACAGCTAAAAATGCAACCATGTACATATTTTGTAAGTAGTACTATTAATTACATCTTTGATCTTAATACCATTTTGTATAACTTATACTATTCGCGTCTCATCCTAAGTACTTAAGTAAATCAAAATTTCAATAAAATCGCTCTCATTCTTTAGCTAGAGTTGAAGGCTTAACATCAATACCACGCTTGCCCAAGTTGATGGACTCAGATGTTTTTGCTGGAAACAATAGCTAAATGGAGAGTCAAGTACCATCTTAAATTAATTTCGTTGTTTTGTCCTTCTTTACACTTGAAATCGAAGTAACCAGCCATATCATAACTAAATTTGTTATTATAATTCATGATACACACATGTATATCAATTTTGTTAGAGCAGGAATAGTTGCCGTCATTATAGTATTTAGGACCATGCCAAAATCATGGATGTTAGGACTCGAATGTTAGATATATTCACTGGACAATAGCCGTAGACTATCCCCGCATTTTCAGATACAGTATCAGGAACCTATGACTTATCCTGATAACGTTATTTTAGTTTATCGTACTAAAATACGTAATTTTTCAAAGTCCGATCTGGGTTATCAATATTTTCCCTATATATATTCACCATAGATATTTCAAAAACAGTTTGGATCGAGCACACATAATCCTCGGAAAGAATTTATTATCAAAAAATCTAGGAGGTTTGGCGTTTTTTGTTTGGGATGACGACTTCTATTTTGTTTTTCAAAATAGTCAGGCTTAATCCCATAGTCGTTGTTTTAATATTTTATTAAAACAACTTTAATTTATTAGTGGGAATAAATTAAGCCTGACTATTTTGAAAAACAAAAAAGAAGTCGTCATCCCAAACAAAAAACGCCAACCCTCCTAATTGTGAGAGAAATATCAAGAAGATGAGAAATATCAAGTAACAAAAAAATCGCCGGAGGGATTTTCAAATAAATCGCGATTTAAATTCACATTTTTAGGGGTTGTTTAGGTTTGCACGATTTTGCTTGGAAATCGCGAGCCCTATGTAAATGGGCCTGAAGAAAATTTTGTAGCTGTGAAAATTCTCCACAAGATTGACCTTTATGATATTTTCATAGGTTCTACCGCTTTTGAAATATAGAAGTTCAAATTGAGACAATGCACTGACTGTATCGCCTCCTTATAAAACAATGTCATTACTGCAATTTCCCAAATTAAACTTATATATCTTGAAAATGGTACAACCTAGGAAAAAATAATTCATCCAATCTTGTAGAGAATTTTCACAACTTCAACATTTTCTTTAGTCCCATTTTGATATGACTTGCGGTTTCCAAGCAAAATCTTGTAGACTTAAGATAAAAACCTAAAAATTTGAACTGAACCTCTATATCTCAAAAATGGTAAAACCTACGAAAAAACCTAAAAGTCAGTCTTGTAGAGAATTTTCACAGCTACAACATTTTCTTTAGACTCATTTCAATACGACTTCCGGTTTCCAAGCAAAATCGTAAAACCCTAAAAAACCCTAAAATTGTGAATTTTGATCGCGATTTATTTAAAAATCCCTCTGACAATTTTTTTGCTTTTTTATTTTTCTTATCTATGAACATTGCTGTTTCAAAATCCGCGAAATCTTCCCATGTGTAGGCGGTTTTCATCAAACGTTAGTTAAGGCGCACTGAGCATGATATTGTTTTATAAGGAGGCGATACAGTCAGAGATTTGTCCCAATTTGAACTTCTATATCTCCAAAACGGTAAAACCTACGAAAATATCATAAAGGTCAATCTTGTGGAGAATTTTCGCAGCTACAACATTTTCTTTAAGTCCATTTACATAGGACTCGCGATTTCCAAACAAAATCGTGAAAACCTAAACAACCCCTAAAAATGTGAACTTAAATCGCGATTTATTTGAAACTCCCTCCGGCATTTTTTTTTTTTTTTTTGTTTCTTGATATTTCTCATCTCTGAGCATTGTAGTTTCAGAATCTGGAAAAACTTACCAGGTGTAAGCACCTTCCATTTAAAATTAGTTAAGCCGCACCATGACGCACGTCTATTTTAACTGTGCTATATGTATTTAGGAGGTTTTCAGATTTTGTGGTCCTTTTTGGACGTATGAACTTGCCGACAAAAAAATGTATTTGGATTGAAACTCAAAACTCGACATAGTCCATTTTGGAAGTGGTTTTATTTTGTGAGTCGTTTCTTTTCGATAGATAATGCTCCCGTATAACTTAAAGCTTTTGGACTTTCCAGGAAGCAGGGACTTTCCCACGAAAAATATAATATTTCTCTAATCAGGACAAAGAGTAGCATCGGTATAAATTTTCAAAGGATCGTCGAACAGGTTAAGGTCTGAGAAGACCGATATGGACCAATTTGAAGTTAAACTACATTTGGACAAAATATTAGGGGATCCAAAGCTTGGACCACATCGGCACATCGGTTCAAGAGATACACAGCGCACCATTTTAGTGGCATTTGGAATTGCATAAAATTAAGTACCTGAGGAAAAATAAAATAGCTCATGTAGTGTAAACGCTACGGTAATTTGTTTAAACAATTTTAAAGCTCACAATCTTACCTAGCTAACAAAAAACAATGAAAACAATATCT
This sequence comes from Musca autumnalis, assembly GCF_047663935.1. NCBI lineage: Eukaryota > Metazoa > Arthropoda > Insecta > Diptera > Muscidae > Musca > Musca autumnalis. Next base: position 43,588,811 of record NW_027411977.1, on the reverse strand, counting down.
GTTATAGTTTCCGAGTTATAGCTTTTTCTTTCTCAAGAAGTTTGCAAAAATTACGTATTTCTCAAACATGGGAAAACTGTTCGTCTTTAGGGGCACCCCACGCCCGCGGCTTCCAATATTTTGACCAAATTTTCTGGTTTCCTTAGTTTCAATATGTTTACTATCGAATCCCATATAGAAGTTAAATATCTGTGACAAAACAAAATTTTGATTTTTGACCAGGAAAGTCGTTTTTTGAACCATTGTGCGTCGTAGGAGTTTTTACAGCTTTCGGATAATTTTTTCAGGAACTATAGTCTTGCCCCTGAAAAAACTTGTTGTAATAGGGACAGTGAATACAAACTACTACAACAAAAATCAAAAGAATTCTAGAGCAGCTCTTAAACTGCACTTTTCGGAAATTTTGTGTGGTAGGAACCCGAAGCAGTTGACATATACAGTCCATATTCCAACTTTATATATGTCTCGTAGAAATATTACTATGTGCAAAGTATGGACAAACTCGCTTATTGCCTTCGAGTGTTATCGTGCATACCATTTTACAGAAAACTTTTGAACTTCTGTGGGGGAGTGGACCAATATGACCCATCTTCGAACTTAAACTAATTTTTGCCAAAATAATACGAAGCGCAAAATTTAGTTCGAATCGGTCTATCCATTCGAGGGTTATCGTGCGCACCAGCAAGCCAAACAGACAGACGGACGGATATTGCTAAATCGACTCCAAATTGTCTGAAACGGATTTTGTCCAAACATACTTTGGGTCTAAAACCATTATATCTATGAGGCACATTTTTGGGAGGGTATAAACACACCCCGGTTAGCATAAATGCTGAGGGTATAGAAAAATACTTCACAATTCCAAATTTGCAATAGGTTTAGTATAAATACAAACCATTCACACTGAGCCTTTGTCTAGCACCACATCTGATACGAGGAATGATACAATAAAAACGCGAATATTTACCATCAAAAATAGTTTTATTGTTCTATTTTACTTTTTAAAATAGTCAGGTTTAATCTCATAGTCGTTGTTTTAATATTTTATTATTTCGGATCTCGCCACAGGTCCTCATCAACAAGGAACTTTCTAAATGGGCAAATACCCACTGTTGTTGTAAAAAAACAAAAAATGAATTTGATAGAGGAAAAGTTCGATGACATCGAAGCCGCTTCACACCCGATATGTCTAAAGAGCCTCTGACAAAGGTGAAACTTGAATGCCAAATAGCGGTGGTTGTGTGGTTTCGAATCGTCGACTTTCCTTTTTCGCTTGCATCATTGATCATTAAGCTCGATTCCAACGAGAAATTATTAACAAAAAGTTTCTTCTTGAAAAACAAGAATCAAGGGAACTGATGAGGATCTGTGGCGAGATCTGAAACAATAGTCTTCCCTGCCTTACCCCTTGGTAGACTTCGCCAATTTTTCCCACTAATAAACTAAATTGGTTTTAATAAAATATTAAAACAACGACTATGAGACTAAGCTTGACTATTTTGAAAAGCAAACAAGTAAGAAAGTATCAGACGGAAATATACCCTCAGCCACTGACAAAACAACAACAAAACCAACCCAAACACATTAAATATGCCGATTATATAAAATGTACCAAACTTCTTCATAAGGGCCGGAAATATTTAATTACTAGCAAAATGCCCGCCACTTCGTAAGCGGAAAAGGAATAATATACAAATAAACAATATTTAATATGGAGAACACTGAAAATTTTGATGTACTAATACTTATTTGAATTGATATTTAATTTCTTTCAAGTACTGCTCGTATACGTTTTGTTCGAATTTCAAAAAAGAACCTCTACACTTCAACGGCGGCCTACATTTTAAATTCCACTCCATGTTTTATTAGAACGGTGTGGGTATTTTGAAATTTGCATCCACATTTTCCAACCGAATTTTGAATTTTGTGATATCAAAATGTAGAAAACCTTTATTCAGAAGATGTTACCCTATATAACAGTTAATTTTTGAGACATTTTATTTTTGGCCTTTTTTCTCAGGATGTAAAAACCTTCTTGTAAAACATTAGCCGCATAGATCTACCTTTTCAAATAAATAGACAACAAAGATAAAAACAATTTTGTTGAAAATGTACGTTTGACTTTTTTAGTACATTATTTAGAAACCGAATTCGTGTTAACCTTAAAACAATAGTACATTATTCAGTACAATTTTTAAAATCCAGGACCTTAGCTCAAATGTTACAGTTTTAGCTCTACTTGTTCACCCAATGTCAATGGTATTACATGTAGAAACCTTTCATTCATTTAAAGGCGGATTTAAATAAACATTCTGATCCAATCTCAACAGTTATCCTTATAACAAATTTCATTTATCGATTCACCCAGTACCAGTGCTTCAATGTTTAGTATTATTTAATACTCCTAGTACACTTATTGTACAAATCAATAATATATCAGAATTTCACTTCTATACCAAATTTATTGCAATTTTGTACTTTTCACGCACTAATGATATAATTACATCTTCATTGCTATACCCAACGTCAAATTTAATAGCATTTAGTGCATTTCGTTTTTCTCAATAAATCAACCAGCCCTCAGCCTAATTTTAGAATTTGTATGCATTTCAAAAAATCCGTGTCTAAACACCAACACAATCTCTCATACAACAATTCGAAATTCCACCTATATCCCATCATGAAACACCAAACTGGTACCAAATTTAGTACTTATAGTATGTATAAGTTCCAATAATTACTTCCTTTTATCCAAAACTATATCCAAACCGCGTTTTAGTATTTTTCGTATACATTAGTACGAATTTGCAAAACTTCCTCTCTATCTCCACTCTAAACGCTACTATACTAATACCGAATTTCACAATTTCAGCTCTACCTCTTTACACAATAACAATTTGGACCAAATTCTGTGCCATTTAGTAATTTTCGTACACTTATTGTATGTGTATCCACAACCACATCCATATCTCAACCCTACACACCAACAGCGGCTATAATACAACATTTCCGAATTCCACTTCTATTCATAATACCATTAATACTTTTCGTATGAAAGTACGAATTTCAATAACTATCTCCAACAGTAATTGCGAATTTCAGGATTCCACCTCTATCCGTCCACCCAAATCAAAATTTTACCAAATTTAGTACCATTTATTAATTTTCGTACCCATAAGTACGAATTTCCAAAGCTACCTCAATGCAAACTCCATAAGTAATCTTAATTAAAAATTTCACGATTCCAGCTCTATCTGTACACCCAAATTCAAAATGTACCAAACTTAGTACCATTTAGTACTTTCCGTACCCATAAGTACGAATTTCCGAAACTACCTCAATCCTACACTCCATAAGTAATCATAATTTCAAATTTCAGGATACCAGCTCTATCCGTCCACCTAAATTTAATTGTACCATATTTAGTACTATTTAGTACTTTCCGAATTTCCAAGACTAAGTCAATCCAACAGTAATCATAATTCCAAATTTCAGGATCCCAGCTCTATTTGTTTCCCCAAATTGTACCAAATTTAGCACTTTTCGTACCCATAAGTACGAATTTCAAAAAACTTCCTCAATCCTACACTGCAACAGTAACCTTAATTCGAAATTTCAAGATTCCAACTCAATCCATTCACCCAAATATAAATTGTACCAAATTTAGTACATTTAGTACTTTCCGTACCCATAAGTATGAATTTCCAAAACTACCTCAATCCTACACTCCATCAGTAACCTTAATTCGAAATTTCAGGATTCCAACTCTATCCGTTCAACTAAATTTAAATTGTACCAAATTTAGTACTTTCCGTACCCATAAGTACGAATTTCCAAGACTAACTCAATCCTACACTCCAAAAGTAATTAGATTCCAAATTTCAGAATTCCAGCTCTATCCGTTCACCCAAATCCAAATTGTACCAAATTTAGTACTTTCCGTACCCATAAGTACGAATTTCCAAAACTTCCTCAATTCTACACTCCAACAGTTACTTTAATTCGTACCAAATTTAGTACATTTAGTACTTTCCGTACCCATAAGTATGAATTTCCAAAACTACCTCAATCATACAATCCATCAGTAATCTTAATTCCAAATTTCAGGATTCCAACTCTATCCGTTCACCCAAATATATGTAAATTGTACCAAATTTAGTACATTTTGTACTTTCCGTACCCATAAGTATGAATTTCCAAAACTACCTCAATCCTACACTCCATCAGTAATCCTTATTCCAAATTTCAGGATTCCAACTCTATCCGTTCACACAAATATAAATTGTACTAAATTTAGTACTTTTTGTACTTTCCGTACCCATAAGTATGAATTTCCAAAACTACCTCAATCCTACACTCCATCAGTAACCTTAATTCGAAATTTCAGGATTCCAACTCTATCCGTTCAACTAAATTTAAA